>NC_083098.1:144580563-144900563 GCF_949774975.1 Lagenorhynchus albirostris
TTCATCTGTAAATTGGGGTGGGTGGCACTGTTCCGGCTTCTGCCTGTTGTGTGATACAAATGACATACAGATAAGAAAAGACTCTGAAGACCGTCTGTGCTTTATAGATCGTACAGCGTCCTGGCAATGCAAGGACTCTTCATCACACTGATTAAGTAGATAGAGATTAATAGCCAAGCATGAAGCCTGAGAATTGGGTTAACTGCCCTGGGCTAGATTCTATTATCATAATGATAATCATTTGTTCGCCCAATGAATATTTACCAAGCGCTTCTCCCGTGTCAAGTGCCTTTAAAAAGGGTCCGTCCTCCTATGGGTGAGCCATTTGAAGAAACTTGCTTTGCAAATGCCTCTGGGAAAAGCACGGGGGGTACCGGGGCTCCTCTGGAGAACGTAGTGGTTGGAGCTGAGACTCAGTCCACGTGATGCCGCCCCCTGTATGGGTGATGCCTTCGCTGGAGAAGGAGTGGAGCTGGGAGCACAGCGGCTGGCATCGGATGAAGAGCAGCTCCCAACAGCCACATTCTAAGCGCTTTGTATCCATTGGCACATTTCATGCTACGACAAGATGAGGAAAGTGAGGCTCGGGGAGTCTGTAGGGTGACTTGCCTACAGACACAGAGAAGAGAAGCAATGGGGCCGGGGTCCAGCCAGGTGGCTTCCCTGGTAAAGCCTCTGGTTTTTCCTGCAGCAGGAGAGCCGGGGGTGTCTGTGGAGGGAGGAGGGGTCCCCTCCTCCCAAGGCTGCCTTGGGGTGCTGGAACACTCCGCCTTCAGCTGGCCAAGGTGACCAGAGACACTTAAATGGGGGAGGGATGAATAAACAACTCCATTTGGAGACATGTCCTTAGGGCCAGTCTGGCTCTCTCAACCTTGGCACTGTTGACATTGGGGCTGGGTAGTTCTGTGACGTGGGCAGGGTGCTGATCTGTGCACTGGGAGGTGTTTAGCAGCGTCCCTGGCCTCTCCCCGCTAGATGCCAGCAGTACCACCCTCCCCGGGTGACAACCAAAAACGTCTCCAGAGATTGCCAGTTGACCCCTGGAGGCAAAAGTCCCTGCAGTTGAGCCACTGCGTTAGACTGAGGAAGACCCAGATGAACTGTCCCCCTCCCCGTTGATGGGGACCCCTCTCCCAGGTGACAGGACAAGACCCCAGCTCTCAGAGCAGAGCTACAGGGGGAATCCCAGCTCCCTGGGCTGGGCCGTGACCTTGGGCGTTTGACAACGTGATGCGGGCAGGAGCTAACGTTAAGTGTGGCCCCGCCTGTGCCCCGCCCTTCACCCTGCCAGCCGGGTCTGCAGGGACGTTTGGCATCTTCCCTGGGCAGATGGGGCCGGCTCGCAGACTCCCAGGGGAGTCCCCTGGCCCCAGGCCTCATTTCCTCCCCGCTCCAGCCCGTCCCCCAGGATCCTGGGCTGACCTTCCCCGGCCCCGACATGGCCCAACCCCAGCGGTCCTCTCTGCCCTCCTCTGACCCACCTTGCCCTTAACCTTTGATCCAGCAAATGTCACTCCTCCCCTGACCCTGGCGCCAGTTTTCCTTGTTCTCTGCACATTCGGAACTAGGTCTCCTCTGTGTCTTCTGCTGTTCCAGCAGTGCAGCGGGGACGTGGGTCTCTCTGGGGCGCTCTGCCCCAGCCCTCCCTCCCCCGCTGGACTCTGCTCTGCCCTCAAAGCCCACCCTATGTGCCCCTCCTCCATGAGAGCTCATGGTCCCTACACCCACCAGCGTCCCCTGAGCCCCTCCTGCAGCCCCTCTGAGCTCTGCACAGACCCGGCCAGGCCTGGTTCATCTCTGACCCCAGTGAGATGGTCCAGGTCCCAGCCCGGCTCTGCAAAGCTGGACGGAAGTGCACTGAAGCTGCGGTTGGCCCGGTGGACACCCCAAGCCACTGTAGGGGACCAACGGTGACATGGGCACCTTGGGAGAGACAGACGGAGGGCAGTGCGTGCCCCGAGGACTCATGCAGGACTTCAAGGCCCGGAATGGTGGGGCAGGCAGTCTGGACAGGCAGAGGTCCCGAGGATGGCATCAGGGAAGGCCCAAGTAGGCGGTCACCACCTGCACCAGGATCTCCAGCTGCCCGAGCCCCTGGCTGGGGCCAAGGCGCTGCGGGAGGTGGCACAGCACGAAGGGCCTGGGTTGGGACCCACGATGCAATCTCGGACAAGTTCCCATCTGCCCTGTGCCTCAGCTTCCTCATCTGTAAAATGGGGATGACAGCAGTACCGTCCCCCGGGTGGTTGTACAAGAGGAGTGAACTGCCCCCACACGGGCTTAGCCCGGTGGCTGGTACCCGGCGACCTCTCACAGACATCCACATCTGCCGTCATCTGTGCTCAGGAGGTGCGACCCTCGGCCATACCACAGACGCTGTGGAGCTGGGACATCGTTCCCTGCCATTCTGGTTGGGAAGCAGGCACAGGACCGACTGTCCTTTCCATGCCTGTTGGTGACAGGCTGGCTGAACTGCTGAAGCCTGGCCAGGACTCCGGGGACATGTAATGCTCTGACAAATGCTCCCATCCTGGCAGCTGAGAAGTGCAGGAAAAATGCTGGCCGCCGAGCCCACCGAAAGAGCTGGTAATTACCTTTATTGATCTGTTTGTTCTGTTTCGTTCATCCCTATCCAGCTGGCCGGGGTTGGGGAGCTTCGGGCAGACTGTCCGGGTTTGGTTGTCTTTATTTACTCGACGGTCTAAGGGACCACGAAGAGCACAGCATCTTAGGGTGAGGGTGGGATTGTGGGTGGAAGGGGAGAGTGAGGGCTGGTTGTTATTCACCCGAAAGGTAATTTCTGAGGAATTCTTCGGCTGGAGGCAGGGTGGTCGTGGGAAGGAAGAAGGTGGACCCAGCTGCTGGGCAGGCGGGGGTTGTGCCTCCCCTCCTTGACGGCAGGCGCTTCAGCCGTCAGGAGGGGAGAAGGGGATCCCAGGGCCCATTCCCTGAGCCACTGGGAGGAGGGAAGGAGAGGATTCACGTACAGCATCCAAGGCGCTGCCCAGCACGCCGTGCACAGCCCCCCAATCACGGGGCTCTCCCCGCCCCTGCCCGGGCACAGCCAGGTTCAAAGGAGGGAAAGGAAGCCGGCTCAGGGCGTGGGCAGCCCGGCCACCGAGACCCTCGCGCCGTCACCTTCCTATGGCTCTTCTGCACGCCTGCTGTAGTGGGGATCCTTCTTCTTTTGATGTCAGTCCTTTTAGGACCAATAATAAGTCCTTTTTAGCATGCGGATGATCTCGGAGACGCTTGTTTCCATTGTCGATAGACACTTATCTCCCTGTCCACAGAGGCTGGTGTGGCTTAAAATGCAGGCCTGGTAGTTAGAGAGACTGAGGTTTGCCAAGCGAGATGGAAGCAAAGCCTTCTGGTCAGTGGCTGCGAGAAGCGAGGTGGATTTGGCCGCTGTTTTCGGGGACGGTGGTGAATGGGCGACAGGCGCAGACACCTAGGCTGGAACCCAGACTCTGACTCCGAGCCGAGCCTTCTTCCCAGCCCACCCGGTGAACAGTTTTAGCCACACCCTCATTCGCCGCACCCGGCGGATCTTGCCCAGATCAGGGTGACTTAAGACGCGTCTCCCGAGAGAAGAGCTGGTGTCCAGCAAACGTCTCCTCTTGGTGATGGGGGGCACAGTGGGAGCCTGGACCAGAGCGGGCGTCTCCTGTCACCTTAGTTGATCTGCACAGCGCACTGTGGTGGACACCAGTGACTTAGCTTCTACCCCATGGAGTTGAGAGCCTAGCGTGAGAGCAAGCATTGACTGAATAATTGCCTGATTAATTATAATTAGCTATCGATTTTAACTAATTATCCCTCACTGTTAATTGTACTTAATTATCTCTGTGACCATATAGCAAAGCACTTTACCCACTTTGGGAGCAGCTGGGGAGAGAGGGCTGTGCTGAGGAAGTGTGTGGTCTGTGATCATAGCATGTGCAAAGGCCCTGGGGCCAGAGAGGTGGGTGCAGAGAGGTGGAGACACCTGGGATGGGGCTGGGAGGTCAGCGAGCTCTGAGGCTGTGGTGGTGATAGCGAGTTTGGTTTTGCTCAAGAACAGGGATGGGCCTTTCCATGCAAGGCTGAATAGTAATGGCTTTGTGGGGCCCACACTGTCTCTGTTGCATGTTTTTCTTTTCTTTTTTTGTTTTGATTTGTAGTTTTTTGATATATAACCTGTATTTGTTTCCTGCGGCTGCTGTAACAAAGTACCATGTAACGAAGTCCCATAAACTGGGTGGCTTGAAACAGCAGAAATTTATTCTCGCACAGTTCTGGAGGCCAGAGTCTGGAATCGAGGTGTTGGCAGGACCACGCGCCTTCCAAACACTCTAGGGAAGAATCCTTCTTTGCCTCTTCCGGCTTCTGGTGGTGTCAGCAAACCTTGGCTTGTGGCTGCATCCCTCCAATCTCTGCTTTCTCGTCACATGGCTTCTCCTCCTCCGTGTATGGCTGTGTCCCAATCCACCTCCTCTTATGAGGTCACGGTCATTGGATGTAGGGCTCAGCCTGCTCCAATATAACCTCATCTTAACTAATCATGTCTGTGGAGACCTTATTTCCAAAGAAGGTCCCATTCTGAGGTTATGGAAAGGATATGAATTGGGGGGAACACTATGTAACCCACTACAAAACCCTTTAAAAATGTAAAAAGAATTCTTAGTTCCCCAGCTGTACAAAAACAGACCACATAGGGCTTCCCTGGTGGCACAGTGGTTGAGAGTCCACCTGCCGATGCAGGGGACACGGGTTCGTGCCCCGGTCCAGGAGGATCCCACATGCCACGGAGTGGCTAGGCCCGTGAGCCATGGCCGCTGAGCCTGCGCGTCCGGAGCCTGTGCTCCGCAACGGGAGAGGCCACAACAGTGAGAGGCCCACGTACCGCAAAAAAAAAAAAACAGGCCACAGGCAAGATTCATCCAGCAGGGGGCAGTTTGCCACCCCCTGGTTTAGAGGAACAGAAGCCGGGAATGGGTGTCCTCCCTTCTCTGCCGACGGAGGGGCCGAGGGACGGGCTTGCAGGTGGGCACCGTGCGGGGAAGCTCGACGTGCAGGGTCCATCTCACTCCGTCTCCTCAGGGATTGTGCAGACGGTTACCGTGTGTCGCCGTAGGCCTGCCCTCTGGACTGGGAACAGAGCAGTCAACACCGTGCACAGTAGTCCCTCTTGGAGCCTCCGTCCTTTTCTTCCATTTTACCAACAAGAAAGTTGAGTCTCAGGGGAGTGAGTGACCTGTCCAGGGCAAGCAGGCTACAACAGGCAGTACAGGAGGTGGCTTGAACTGGCCCCAGTTCCGACTGTTACTGAGTCCACACACCTTGTCTCGACTACCCTGCACCATCTCCCCATTGGCCAGGTCTCACCATCTTCATGCAGAGCAAAGTCTTTGGGGGGATTATTTCCTCTGCAGGTGGAGCTCTTCTCTTCCTGCTGGGTGGGCATCACCGCTGACTGGGATGGGAAGCACGCTCCCAGAACCCCAGGGTTTGGAAGGGAGTCTGACCAGCCACAGCCGCCTCCTAGAAGGACTCCCCTTGAACAGATGCCGTCTTTCTTTGCTTACATACTTCCACTGACGGGGGACTCACTGCCTCTAACGCACTGCTCAGCTGGGAAGCTCAGTCCTGCACGTTCTAGTTTACGAAGAGGGAGCTTATTCCCACTCCCCACACCAGCACACATTCATGCCTGTTTATCTGATGTGCACTTACGTGTTCTAGAATCAAAAACAGTCTTGTCATTTTTCAAACTGTTGTCAACACAGAGGGCTTTATTGCTTTTGACTATCGCTAAGCAAGGCAAGTGGGAACAATTTGGCTAAAATGTAAACTACCTAATTCCAGTGAAACAACACTTGTTGCAGATTACTTTATGAAACATAACATGTCAGCTTAATTTATTTGATAACATGTTTCTGCTTTGCTTTTCTTCCAAGTGGGGTGTTCTTGCTTTAGCAGAAAGAAACCTGCCAGGGCAACGGCATAAGACTTTAGCTTAAGCTCGAAGGATACTTCTCGGTGGGCATGGGGAGAATTTCATCTCCCTGCTTTGCTGAGGACTTGTGGGCCGGGCCATGTCCTGCACGGGGAGGGCTGTGGGTGCAGACCCGGCTGCAAATCTCTGCGGTCCGTCCTCTGTCCAGCTGGTGGCGGAGGAGTCGGTGAGTCTCACAGCTGAGGCTGCCCATCTGTGAAAAGATTTTTCTGCCTCTTCTCTGGGGGGTTCAAGGATGAAAAGAGATGATTATATGCGAAACTGCACTGTGTCTCCTTAAATAGAGCTGGCGCTCAGCAAATTCTCTCCTTAAAAACATTTGTTTTGGTGGTTTATTACCTTCGAATGGGAAGAACAATGATTTTTTTCATTCCTGTGTCTCTGGAACGGGGAGCTGTCTTTAGCAGGAAGGAGGCACTCAACACATACCTGATGAGTGAACGCAGCCTCATCCGTCAGAGCATTCTGGAAAATTCGGGGTGCTCAGAAACAAGGGGGACCGCTTGCACAGCCCTCACTTGCTTTGGCCAAGCGTCCTCTGAGTGATAGACTAAATCCCTGCCGACCCTCAGCACCCTGGGGTGGGCCGCAGTCGGAGGAGACGCTCTGCCACGTTGAGGGGGAGGGACCACGGACAGCCATTCCTCCTCCGGGAAGCCCCGGCCCCCATTCCCTCCCTGTCTCTGAGCTGACAGCCCATGACAGTGAGCCAGGTGCCACGTGCAGAGCCCTGTCTGGGGTCTTCTTGAGGAGGGGTGCCCACACCTACGTGGCCTGGTGCATCTGCTTACCTCTTCACCGTTCAGATGAGGAAGTAGGGGCTCAGAGAGGTCAAGTGATCGGCCGAAAGCCACACAGCTAGAAAGTGACAGAGCCTCGACTCACGCCCCTGCCCTAGTCTGCACCTTCTGAGGCAGCTCCTGCCAATGGGTGCCCAGAACCTGGGGTGGGGGGTCCCCAAGAGAGAAGCTCATGGATGTTTCCCACCTGTGGAAGCCCGCATCAAGGGACAGCCCCCTGCCCCGACCCCTGGCTAGAGCAGAGTCACCCCCCACCAACCCTCCCCAGCCCTGTTCACCCCAGGGGTCTCAGTGGGTCCCTGGCGGTCAGAGCAGAAAAGGGCTTGTTTGTCCCCAAGAGAAGCAGGGACCTCCCAGAACGGGAGCTCTGTGAGGCCTCCAGTCAGTAACAAAGCCGGGCGCCTGGGTGGTGATGCAGCCCCTTGAGGGTCAGAGAAAGGAACCCCAGATAGAGACAGGGAAGCCTCCCCAGGCAGAGCCGCTTAGGTGAGTGTGAAAGAGAAGGAATGAGACACGGGACCAGCACGAGTGGCAGAGAGCAGCCAGGCGGCCACGAATCCCACGTGTGGCTGCATCTCGGGGCGTGTGTGGGGGAGGAGCTTGCCACGTCCTGTTGCCCACAGAGACCACCCGCCAGCTCCGGCCCCACATGGGGATCGCGTCGAGCCGAGCGCCTCCAGCCCCAGACCTCAGGCCCCCTCCCCCTGCCTGCCCACGCTGCAGGGCAAGGTCTCGGGAACCTGGATTCCTGGACCCAGCCACCATCCACTCCGTTTTCAAGATAGAATCTCCCTTTTGCATCTCTTTCTTGAGCCCGGGATGGCCAGCTCTTTCAGCCTGTTTCCTGGTTCCCAGGTCCCACCTATGTCTTTGTCTCATCCATCTTCCTCTTCAGATCTCAGGGGATGCGCTGTCCTGCCAGCCCCTGCTAGCAGCTGCCTCCTACCGCTGCACACCTCCCTCTAAACTCAGGGATGCCGCCACTCCCTCTGCCCTGAAATAGCCTCATGCAAAGGATGAAGCTTGGGCCCTCCGTGGCTCCCTCCAGGGAGAAGGGGCTGCACCCTGCAGAAGGGCTGGGGCTGGAGGGGGCGAATCGGGGGCAATTGCACAGGCCTTCTGCTTCCTCTCACCTCCCTAGGGTTCGGCACTGGCCCTGGGACTCCTTCTCTGGCTCTCCCAAGGCCCCGAGGACTGCCTCCTGAGACCTTCTCCAGCCCCTCAATACCCCCACCCCCTCGGGGTCCAGCCCTGGTATCCTCAGGGCCCCAGAATCCGTGGCTCTCTGCTCCTTCCCTCGGGCCCCTCCCCGCGCCTGTCTCCTGCGCTTTGCCCCATGGGCTCCTCCACCGTCTCCAGGGAGCCTCTTTGGAGAAGGAAAGCCAGGACCACGGCAGCTATTACAGTGAGTGTTCTAGAAAGAAGAAGCAAATGGTCCCAGTACTTAAGAGAGGACCCCCCAGTTGTCTGGCAGATGTCTGGCTTGCTCCTGCATCCCCACGCTTCATCGTAAGAGCCGACCTTGGGGAGTGGCCCGCGGCTCTCTCTGACACGACGCAGTGCCCCGGCGGGCTTTGGATGTTAATGTCCCTCCTGTGATACTACTCCTCACGTCACTCTGCTGGCTTATTTGTTCGCTGCCCCGAGCTCGGAGGGAGGGCATGGCAGGGGCTGCCTGACATCGCTGGATTCTCTGGGGACTCCGCTGGCTCAGGCCGCACTTGTTTCTCCTGACTGAGGATCGATGAGACACGATTTTAAAAATGAAAAACTAGTCCCTGAGGAAGAAGAGTTTTACAACGGATTCCTGCCTTGCCCCCAAGACGGGAACTCCCACCCTTCTCTCGGGCTGACAGAAAGGTGAGAGGTGAGAGGTTTGCCCCGTCTTTGGGATAAAGGCTATGGGCCACGTCTTCATCAGAAAGTGATGATGGTGGTGATGGAGAGGATGATGGTGATGTTGAGGGACTTGTGATGATGATGATGATGATGGAGAAGAAGAAGAAGATGAAGATGGTGATGATGATGATGTGATGATGGAGATGATGATGGTGTTGATGATGGAGATGATGATGATGGAGATGATGGTGATGGAGATGATGATGATGATGGTGATGATGATGGTGATGATGATGATGGAGATGATGATGATGGAGATGATGGAGATGATGATGATAATGGTGATGATGACGGTGATTATGATGGTGATGATGATGATGGAGATGATGATGATGGAGATGATGGTGATGGAGATGATGGTGATGGAGATGATGATGATGGAGATGATGGTGATGGAGATGATGGAGATGATGATGATGGAGATGACGATGATGGAGATGGTGGTGATGGAGATGATGATGATGGTGATGGTGATGATGATGATGATGATGGTGATAGCCATCACCGTTATCATTTACTGAGCCTCCTGTGTGCCACCTAATGTTCCCATCTTTATCACCATTTTAAGGGAGAGGAAAATGATGAGCAGAGGTCTCACAGCTGGGTAGAGTTGGAGTAATTTACACCAGCTGCTGTGCAGACCAACCCCCAAATCTCAGTTGTTCAACACAAATCCATTTCTTACTCAGGAAGCCTGAGGCCACTCAGTTCTTAGCTCCCTCGGTCAGGAAGTGACACGCATGCTGTCTCTTAGCCAATTGGCTAGAGCCAGTCACACGGCCCAGCTTGACCTGAGGGAGACTGGGAGCCGTGGGCCCGTGGATGGCTGGTGGATGCTAACTTTCTTGGTCCCTCCCCTTCCCCCCAGCTAGGAAGCACCTGAGCTTAGATTTGGACCCAGGCCTGCTGACTTCAACACCCATAGTTATTTTTCAAGCGTATTTTTTTTTGAGTTTTAAATTTTGTAACAGTTTTAAATTTACAGAAAAATTGTAAAGCTAGTATAGAGAGTTTCCTCTATTATTCATATCTTTTATTAGTATGGTACATCTGTCACAAATAAGGAACCAACACTGATGCACTGTTATTAACGAAACTCCACACTGTATTCAGACTTCCTTAGTTGTTACCTTATGTCCTTATTCTGTCCAGGATCCCACCCAGGATCCCACATCGTATTTAGTTGTCATGTCTCCTTACAGTCTTCTAGAGTGTGACAGGGTCTAGGACTTTCCTTGTGTTTGATGACCTTGACATTTCTGAAGAGTACTGGTCAGCTTTTGTTTTAAGAATGACCCTCAATTAGGATTTGTTTGACGTTTTTCTATTGTTAGACTTGAGTTATGCCATTTTGAAGGAAGCCCACAGAGGTAAAGTGCCCTTTTCATCACATGATGTCCAGGTAGATACTGTCAACATGACCTATCACTGTGGACATTGACCCTGATCACCTGGCTGAGGTGCTGTTTTATAGGTTTCTCAACAGTAAATTTCTTCTTAACTTTTGTTTTTATTTTTTTATTTCCTCTTTAGTTCTTTTTTGCTCTCTTTCCATCCTGTCTTTTTTTTTTCTTTACGTAGGTGATACAGTTTTATTGTTACCAATTTAATTGTTTTAAACTGAAGTAGAGTTGATTTACAATGTTGTGTTAGTTTCAGGTGTACAGCACAATAATTCAGTTATATTCTTTTTCAGATTCTTTTCCCTTATAGGTTATTACAAAATATCGAGTATAGTTCCCCGTGCTTGGAGGGAGTCACCGTGGGCAGCCCACACCTAAGGGGGTGGGGATTTATGCCCCTTCTTCTTGAGGGCAGAAGGTCTACATGAATTATTTAGAATGCTTCTTCACAAAGATTTGTGACTTCTCCCCCATTTAATCATTCCATCGATTATTTATATGAGGATGGAACATGAATATTTATTTTACCCTCTGGGTTATAATGCAGCACTGCGTTATTTTGTGGTTCACATTGTCCCAGCTGTGGTCCTTGGGCGCTCTTTCAGATGGCTCCCGTGTCCCTTCGACACGCTCCCATCATGACCCATCGTTGTGATTTTTGTGCTCAGCACTCCCGCACTTTCTGGTCCTACACGATGCTCCAGGCTCACCTTATATATTTCCCATCCTAGTTCTAGAATCAGCCATTTCTCCAAGAAATCCTGGTTCCTTTTATTGAAGAATGATATTAGAAACCAAGATGAGAGTGCTAGGCAACACCTGTAATTTTTCCCCACTATACCAGAGGTTCCTAGATTTTCCCAGTTCATGGTGCACTTAAACCCTCAGTAATTTTTTCACATCATGCCTAGACCAAAGCAGAACCCCATAACCCTAAAAGTGCTATTTATTAAGTAGTTAGGGCCAAACAACTTAATAAGTATATATGCCCTAATGACATAGCAATCAGTTTTTAAAATACACATAAATTGAAAGAAAATGTAATATTTTCATGTCATCCTTCCCCATTACTTAGTTTCTAAATTTCTGTTATTTTTACTTTTAATTAATTAATTTTTAATTAAAGTATATTTGGTTTACAATGTTGTGTTAGTTTCAGGTGTACAGCAAAGTGATTCAGCTATACATATATTTTTTTTTCAGATTCTTTTCCCTTATAGGTTAGTACAAAATATCGAGTATAATTCCCTGTGCTGTACAGTAGGTCCTTGTTATTCATCTATTTTATATATAGCAGTGTGTATCTGTTCATCCCATACTCCCAATTTATCCCTACCCCCCTTTTCCCCTTTGGTAACTATAAGTTTGTTTTCTATGTCTGTGGGTCTATTTTGGTTTTGTATGTAAGTTCATTTGTATCATTTTTTTTAGGTTCCACATATAAGTGATATCATATGATATTTGTCTTTCTCTGTCTGACTTACTTCACTTAGTATGACCATCTCTAGGTCCATCCATGTTGCTGCAAATGGCATTATTTCCTTCTTTTTCCACCATTACTTGCTGATGGGGTGCGTGCACCTGCTGGACACTGCACACCTTCTCAGACCTCGGACTCACATCCTGGTCATACACCACCTCCCTCGATTCCTCCACCGAGTGCTTCCAGTTCAAGTAGTGGGGTGGCGGCTGAGCCCAGAGGCCACCGCAGGGAGCATGTCGTCATTGAAAGGAGCTGGGAGCTGGGGGAGGAGCAGACGTGGAGCCCTGTGTTAGGGCTGGGCTCTGCCACTCTCTAACTGTGTGACCTTGGGCAAGGTGGCCACCCAGGCCCCCTGAGCCTCAGTTTACTTCTCTGCAAGATGGGCAGAAGTGTGACAATACAGGCGAGTGGCCTTATCCACGTGTTTAACCCACAAGAACTCAAGCGTGTGCCCATGGGAAGGGATGTGGGTGCAGGTGCGGCACCTCACGGGCTCTGCTCGCCACGGCCCCAGGGGACAGGTGCCGCGCGTGTGGTGAGGTGCCCCACCCCGAGCCTCTGCCCTTGGATCCTCCCCAGGGTAACTATCGCACGGGCCGCCCCCGCCTGCTGAGAGTGAGGCTGGAGCTTTAAAGAACGAAGGCTGTGAGGTTCTATTTTGCAAAAGAATGTACATTTCATCCTGTCCATCACTGCACATGTCATACACGGGCATGTGTGTCCATGCATATAGTATTATCTGTGTCTGGAGCACAGGGACCCATAGAGACATAGATGTAATATTCCACTTGTAAAACGTGTGTGTCTTGCACACACAGCAGGGTGGTCCTTCTTTTGCAGAGATTTTTAAAGCCTCCTCAAGGTCCATTTGACTTTCTCAAGCCCACCTCATGGGGGACGGCAAGGCACTCCCCTCTACCCCAGGGCAGTGGTCTGGGGGAGGCCGGGTGATATAGGACACAGAGTATCTTGAAAACAGCGAGGCCACGTTTAACTGCTCTCAGCCCAAGTAAATTGTCCTTTCTGAGCCACAGGGAGGACGCAACCACTCTGGAACCTCCTATTGCCCACCCGGATCGACGGGCTTTTAAAGACAATTGGGTAATATTCCATATTACTCAGCCATAAAAAGAAACGAAATTGAGTTATTTGTAGTGAGGTGGATGGACCTAGAGCCTGCATACAGAGTGAAGTAAGTCAGAAAGAGAAAAACAAATACCGTACGCTAACACATATATATGGAATCTAAGAAAAAAAAAAAAGGTCATGAGGAACCTAGGGGCAAGACAGGAATAAAGACACAGACCTCCTAGAGAATGGACTTGAGGACACGGGGAGGGGAAAGGGTAAGCTGGGACGAAGTGAGAGAGTGGCATGGACATACATACACTACCAAACGTAAAACAGATAGCTAGTGGGAAGCAGCCACATAGCACAGGATCAGCTCGGTGCTTTGTGACCACCTAGAGGGGTGGGATAGGGAGGGAGGGAGGGAGGGAGACGTAAGAGGGAAGAGAGATGGGAACATATGTGTATGTATAACTGATTCACTTTGTTATAAAGCAGAAACTAACACACCATTGTAAAGCAATTATGCTCCAATAAAGATGTTAAAAAAAAAAAAGACAGTTGGGGCGATCTGTTAGTGGGGCACCAGGTGCTTTGTTCTCCAGCCCTGCCGGCCAGAAACAGGAGCAGCCTGTTTCCAGGAGGGAGGGGCGCAATCCACCGCTACAGGGGATGAGACCAGGCCACACACACAGACACACACACACACACACACCCCCCACACACACCCCCGCCGCCAACGGCCACCCGGCCAGATCTGACCCTGGCTCTAAATGCTAATTGCCTGGTCTAAGGGATTACTGATAAAGCCAGCCCGAGGGAGCGGGGAAATTCATTATTTTGGGTTTCGATGGCTGTGGAGGGGATGGCAGTGAGTAATGGATTAGAAGCGGCCTGCCTCCTGTGGAGTCCCGATTGATGGGCCCATAAAGCAGCGGCCGGTGGAGCCGGGGGACAGGCGGACGCCGAACGTGCGTGTCCGTGGCGGGGGAGGGGGAGCCCTGGCCCAACTCCAGGCACTGCAGGTGACTGATGGAGGCAGCTCGTCCCCACTCAATGCCCACACACTGGTCCCCTCCTCTGAGACCCACCCTCCTGTGCAGGCTGGAGATGCCACCAGAAAGCCAGTGGCCCTTCCACATCCCCCAATTCTCACTGTTCTCAGAGGGAAGCGAATCTGATCCCATGAGCCTCCCACACTGCCCTGTGGACCAGCCCCCCTTAATGGGGACAGGTGGCCGGCGGGGACCCTGGGGATGCTGGCGGGGGGAGGGCACGCAGAGAGGTGCCGTAACTTGGAAAGTGGCTTCCTGGCACTGATGTAGTCCTTTCCTTCATGCCAGACTACATCTGCCGTGCTTTGGCACCAAACCCCTGGTCTCCGGGAAGCTCCAGCTTTCTTCCAGAAGAGGGGGTTTTCATCAGTGCAGGGAGCCACGGTCCAGCATTCAAATGTGGGCAGGGTCGGGGGAGCAGTGATATGAGAACAAAATTCCTGAGAGGTATTATTTTGAGAAAACGATGTGGTGCGTTTATTTGCGACGTGTGCAGCCTGACGGGGGGGGGGTAGGGCTGTGTCCCCGGCTGCTGGCCACCTCTTTTCATCCCCAGGCAGCCCAGAGACACTTCAGAGGGAGCCGCTTTCCGTGGAAATCTGTGCTCGCAGCTTTAATGAGCATCTCGCCAAGCTGTCCACATCTCCCGAGCCGGAGCGTCCCGTGTTTATTAGAATAATGAATCCTGTTTGTTCAAGAAGCAGAGAGAATGGCAAGGAGCCGTTGCAATATTTGTTCTTTTAGTTTTTTTCAGCAAATGCTCTCTGTGCATGACCCCTGCCTAGAGCTGTGTGCCACGGACATGGAAGTGGAGCAGATGCAGGCCCAGCCTCAGGAGAGGCAGACAAGGGAAGAGGTCTTTGCTGGCTGGAGAAACCGTGAACGATAGCCTTTAAGCTGGACCGTGAAGGGGGAGACTTGAGCCGGGTGGGGAATAAGCAGGAGGCCACCCGGGGGTCGGCACGGCCGGGGCAAAGGCACAGAGCTGGTCCCCGGACCGGTTCCTGGATGGGAACTTCCGCTCATCCCAGGGTCGCTGATTGCAGCTCTGTGCCAGGCCCGTGTGGGTACCTGCGGTGGAGTCTGAGATGAATGAGACAGGAGAACTGGGACCCATCAGAGCAGCCCAGTGTGAGTTGCAAAGGAGAAAGAGGCGACGGGGAATGGCAAGAGGCGGTCGGAGTGGGCAGGGGCAGGGCGGTGGTGCAGGGCTGCAGGAGGGGGCTGGACTGAGACTGGGGGTCTGTGCAAACCAGCAGGACATGTCATGGGGAAAAGGGCCCCCAGGCAGGCCGCTTCAAAGCCTCAGCCCCAGAGGAGGCACAGCATTAAGTTACGAGCCTTACTCCGTGTTAACAGCGCCGGTTATCATCAGTGATGGAGAGGACAGGTTTATCCTGTTAACAGGTGTGGCTAGTTGGCTTCCTGGGCCCCACCAGCCCCTGTGCGGTGATGGGCCGTCACTTAATTGCTCTTTGGAGCGTTTCTCAGCCTCCTTCACTCAGTGCAGCGAGGGTGCGTCCTGAGCCGAGTTCCGTCGGGCGCTGGGCGAGGTCTGGCCACGGCGGGAGGACTCGGCAGTGTGTGTTCACAGGTCCAAGTGCAGGTCTGATTGTCTGTTCCTCCCGGGCTGGAGACCCTTCAGGAGCTGCCTGTTTCTCCCCAGAACCAACCTCGAGCCCCACCCTCTCTGAGGCCTCATCCCCCCCACCCCTTTCTGGGCTCGTCTTTGCCCTTCAGTAAGGCCCTTGACCACATCAGGCCAGCATGGGGGGCGAGAAGTCCTGCGTCCTCCCCTCCTAACCCCCTCTTGTCACCTTCAGCTCTCAGAACCGACCGCTTCCTCCAGGCAGCCTTCCAGAGCCTGACCAGGCCTGGTCCCCTGGTGGGACCCTGCGAGCTCCTATTCCACCTGTTGACGGCACAGTGAGGCTCGTTCCTGTGTCTTCTTCCAGCCCATTTGCTCCCTGAGATCAGGGCCCGTGTTGGTCTGGCTCACGGCTGGTCCCGTCCTTGTCAGTGCCTTGTCAGAGCCTGTGTGGCTTTACACCTGTCCACCCAGTGACTGCAGGCTGAATGGGTGCATGGTGGAGGGGATGGGCGTCCTCCCCTGGTGCTAGGTGGGGTGGTGTCATCCTAACAGCAAGGGAAAGCAGAGGAGAATGCCCCCCAGAGTAGGGTGCGGACATCCTTCCCTCCCTCTGCACAGCAAACGCACTGAGAAGTGCTGCATTGTTAGTATTTTTTAACACGTGGGCTAAGACACATACTGAGCTCCTTTGGAACACTTTGAAACAGGCTAGATATTTTTGTTTCCAAGAATTTAAGGTAGCACCTTTGAGAGATTTTATAAGCAATATACATCATTTCATATGGAAATACTGCCAAACATCCATTTTCAAAGTACTCCTACTACAGCCTGAATCTCTTTGGAAAAGAGGGATTTTCTCACTTATTATTAAAGTAGCCTTTGATTTGAGGGGATACGTTGCCTGTGTTGATGCATTTTGAAAACGTGAGCTAAGTAGCCCGCGGGTGATAACAGCCTGCATTCGGTTTCCATTTGGAACTTGTGTCTTTCAGTAAAAAAAAAAAATGCGGAATTCATCTTCAAGTTCAACAGCTCTTAAAAGCTCCATGCTTGTGAGATACTCACCTGACTTTGGCAAGTTCACACGCTCTCCGCGGCCACGCACCTCTCGTTACAAAAGTCTGGGACTTCCCTGGAGGTCCACTGGTTGAGACTCCGCGCTTCCACTGCAGGGTTCAAGGGTTCGATCCCTGGTCAGGGAACTGAGATCCCGCATACCGTGCGTCGTGGCCAAAAAAGAAAAAATAAGTCTTCTATTGAAGGGTGTTGTCTTCATAAAATTAAATTCTGGGACACCTCGTAGCAGGTCAGTGTCAACAGGTCACAGTAGTAAGACCTTGGTCACTGCATGTGACAAGGCAGGTAGAGTGTTGGTACCATTGTCAATCCAGTTAAAAGGAAAGCCAATTTCTTCCTTACTTTTCAGATCAAATAAGCATAAACAGAGTGCTGCTAGTTTCTTGTTGCATAACCCTCCCCCGGCCTCAAGGAATTCCAAGGACAAAGGAAAGTCTTCCTGCAAAGTGTCAGATCAGAAGCTACATGTCAGTGCCCCTGCCAGGCTTCAAGCTTCCTGATCTCTTTTGGATAAAGAATTGCCCCGGTGGCTTCAGGCTTCTGAATCCTCAGCTGACACACACTGGATTAATTTCAAACTGCTATCCTGGTCCCCAGGGCCGTGCGCCCCGTGCTCACTAGGGTCCTGTGGCCTCCTGGCTGTGCCTGGAAAGCACAGACTTGCTTCTGGGACTCACCTCCCTCTGCCCAGGGCACATCGTCTCAAAGGTCCTCACAGGCCCCCCTCCTCGGCCCTCCTCCTGTCTCTTCCCAAGCATCACCTTTGCAGAAAGCTGTCTGCAGTGGCCCCCATCTCTCCCCCAGGTTCTCCCCAGCCCTTTTCCATTGCTCCATTTTCTTCAAAGCTCTCGTTGTGTTTGGAAATCACAGTTGTCCCTCGGTATCCACGGGGGATTGGTTCCAGGACCATCTACGGATGATCAAGTCCCTTACTGTCGGCCCTCCGCATCCACGGGTCGCGTATCCGCGGGTTCCACATTCACGGCTACAGAGGGCCGACTGGATCTTGTTCGCGTGTTTCCTTGTTCTCAGTCGGTTTTCCCCGAAGCTCAGGTGTGAGCCAAGCTCAGGTGGGCTCTGTCCTGTGTTCCTTCTGTAACTGGTGGCTCTTCTGCCCTTCTCCCCACGGATGACCTTGGTGACCCGCCGGCCCATCGCAGAGAGGGACTGAGGGAGGAGGGTTCTTCCCCGGGAGCTGAAGCACAAGCTTGCATGTTTAGAGCCAAATACGTGTCTTCACTTAGAGAACAGGGAGCTGTTGACATTCAGGTCTTAGAGGGGAGATGACATTCTCCAACTCCCCTGCCCTGGCCGCAAGCTTGTCATGACAGTTCCTGCCAGCCCTGACCACACGTGTGATGCAGATGCCCGGGGCGGGGCAGCACCTGGGACCATGTCTTGTTACAGGAGAGAGAGAAATGGGAGGGAGGGCGGTCACTTACTGAGGAGGCCCTTTTCCCCCAGCTCAGGACTCGTAAAGGTCAGCCCACATCAGCAGGAGGACCTGTAGCTTCGTTGCCTGAAACCCAGGAGGTGGCAGTGTTCGGGTGAAAGATGCAAGGGGCCGTGCAGGTGCTGGCTGTCCTCCAGGACACCTGGAGTGAGTGTTTCAGTCTCGCAAGGCTTCCTTGCTAGCTCTCCTCCTAAAGATGGAGAAATGGCCTTCTGACCGTGGGTGGCTCTCTTCTGGCCTGGGCTAACCGCCGTGCACATTTCCGAGGTTTGAGAGTCCTGCTGTCTGACCTTCAAGCGGAGTAGACAGTGAGACAAAGTCAGACGACAGAGGGGTCCTGGTGTGATGGCCCACTGAGTAGGTCCTGGGGCTGGAGTCGGGAGCCCAGGCCTCCACTGGAGACCCCAGGAGAGGGAGCCGGTCCCTAGAGCCTGCCTCAGGCGCTCTCCTATTAAAGGAAGATCTCCATCCACCTTTCCCATCCCAGTTCCATGCCAGCTCACTCCATAGACATTCCATACGAGCCACATACGAAATTTCAAAGTTTCTGACAGCCACACTTGACAAGTAAGGAGAAACAGTGAAGTCAATTTTAAGAGTATATTTTATTTAAGGCAGGATTATCAGGTCCATGAATAATTGAAGTAAAAACAAGCAAGGAAATCGTTTACACTCTCTTTCTCACACTAAGTCTCTGAAATCCAGTTTATATTTTATTCTGACAGTACATCTCAACTCAGCTTCTAAATTTTCATTGGAAGGACTTGATCGACATTTAGAGTTCATAGAATTCGCGGTTGAAAAGGCGGGTTCGCGTGCCTGAGCTGCTCCAAAGATACTTGAGTTTTCCAATAACCCAAGCAAGTGTCAGTTTAAAAAATTAAATTAATCTAAATTAAATTAAATTAAAATGGCGGTTCCTCGGCCACACGGGCGCGTCCAGTTGGATGGCACTGTGCTCGCTCTTTTTTATCCAGTGAATTAGCCAGTCTGTTTACTCGTGCTGCCCTTGTTTTGCATTTTCCCAGCGGAATCAAGCAGGCATCCGTGTCTGACTGCTGAGGTGTTCGTGGTCCAGTGTTTGCCGTGCGGTGAGAAAGGTAAACTGTCTGTTTTTTCTGCTTCTGTCCGGTAATTTGACGAATGGACGATCTGAGTTCAAATCGAGGTATTCGTTTTTCGCAGAGCTCCATTTGTTCGTGAACTGATGAGGTTGAGACCGTCACGTTTCGGCGTTCGGGGCGGGGTGTCACATCTCAATGAACAGACAAGATTTTAATGACCGGTGCACAGCTGTGTGTTAGGATGTGGTGACGTAGGAAGGACAAGGTTGAGCTCCCACAGCAGGATGTTCTCCCCGGAAAGAGGGTTACTAGGCACCAGGGAGAGCTCCACACCACATTCTCCTTTCTGACCAAAGCCGCAAGCTCAGCTAAAATGCCAAAGTAGCGAAGAGAAACTGTGTGTCCAGGCCCCGTGAGTGGCTGGGAGGAACTGGTTGCCTACACGTAGTAACAAGTCAGCAGGAATCTATTAATGAGTAATCTCCTTCTAAAAATAGGAGGTTGCTTTCAGTAATCATTTTTTGGAAGACCTTAAAAAAATGAATTGATGACATCAATTAATAGTAGCATCTCCTTGGATTTAACAAAAGGAAGCAGTAGGGAAGGGCCAACCAGATTAATGCCTGCTGGGCGTCAAGCTCTGTGTAGCCGAGAAGAGGTCGAATCCAGCCTGGCGTGCATCTTACTACAGAGGTGACATTTATACTGGGCTTTGAGGGTTGACCAGAAAAAGATCCAAAGAAGTTGTGTTCAGAGGTGTGCTTATTTGCAAAGTGGTGACAGAGGGACACGTTTGTAAGGTGTGGCCATGGAGGGGTGGAGGGAGGGAGCAGAATCTGGAAGATGGAGCAAGCGTCAGAGAGGAAGTACCTGGGACAGACAGGTAAGGGGTTGAGACTGTGCAGCAGAGCTAGAGGATGCCAGCTCCAGTGGCCACAGGGGTGGTAAGTGGAGCTGGCCTGGCTCGTGACACCAGCTGGGACTGCGGCAGCGGAGAGTGTGTGCCCCGCCTGAGAGGGCAGCAGCTACTCGGGTCCATTCAGTTTTTACCATCTGGGAGTGGGGCCCGGTTGCCACTATCTTCTGAGATTACAAGAGAGATCAGTATTGTGGATGTTCACATGAAATTTCGCAATTGCTGAAACTCCGTGAGGACAGATGGGGTCATCTGGCAGCCCGTCTGCTGTGTCTGTTAGGTCTCAGGGAGCCTGATCAAGTCGGGCTCCTGCTTTGGAGAGATGCCTGCCACTGCGGGGAGAAGGCTCACGTGGAGGGTGTGAGCTGCAGGTGGGTCCAAGTAGGAGATCACGGCATGTTTCCAGAGCAGGAAGGGGAGAAGGGAGGTGACAGGTGTAAGTAAGGAGGACTGGGTGCCTTAAAGGCGGGGCACCTCGTACCTCCCTGTACCAGCTTTCCAGTGGGCAGACAGACAGGTGGAGTCAGGTGAAGTCAGGTGAACATAGAGATGAACTGAGGTGAACAAACAGGTGAAGTCAGGTGAGCATATAGACACACTTAGGTGGCATACAGGTGAAGTCAGGTGGCATAAGATGAATTCAGGGGGGCATATGGATGGAGTCGGATGGGCAGACAGGTGAAGTCGGGTGAGCACACAAATGAAGGGGCACTTGATCGAAAGTACTGTGAAAGGTTTACACTGAGCTGCCAGCAGCTCACGTTCACGCCTGTGAATCACGACCAAATTATCTATCACAGTTACTTCCAGTTAAATTGTGCTGTTCAGCTCGAGCCAGTGAAGGAGTTTTCTTCATTCTGATCGTATGCTCAAGGGAGTGTTCAGTCCCCGTGCCACTGAAGTGTGTCAAAGGCAAACAGAGCCGAGAGTGAGTGCTGGGTGCCTCAGAGCCGGCCAGACCAGCTGGGTTCCGGTTCCAGCTCCGAGACTGGCCGGTGACCTTGGCCAAGACCCATAACCTCTGTGGGACTTACTTTCACCATCTATAAAGTGGACGAAGTGGAGTGTTTGGCCTCAAAGCTTCCCCCAGTCCTGGAATCGTACTCCGTCTCATACTTCCTGGAAAAGGTTGATGATTTAAACCTCACATTTCTATTTACTGCATATAAGCCCATCTCATGGAGCCTGACCAAGCCCGAGTAGCCCCCTCTCGGCTCCAACACGAATCCACCAACCCCTCAGACCCACACCACACGGGGCTTCCCGGATCTTAGACGACATCCCTCAGTGAGGAATTCCCATCTTTCTTTACTTTTCCTATCCATGAGTAATGACACATGGGTGGTTTTAAGTTTACTTGTATCATTATAATTTTTAAATTTTATATTAGTCACCACCTGCTGAGTCCCTACAAAATTCCTAGACCACCTCTACACCTTCACCCACATAAGATAAGAACTTATTTTCCCCGTGTAGCAGTACATGGGGAGCCAGGATTAAGACACGAGGCTTGGTTCTTTTAAACTTCTCAAGCTCTCCTGAACCCTACTCATCTTTTAGGACTCCCTCCAATATCCTCGAGGCCACAGGGCCAGTAAGAAGTGAGCCGGGCTTCTCGTTACATCTTCTGCATCATCTTGGCTCTTAGTAGAATGCACTTGGAGAGCTCTTGCTCTGCCCTGGGCCTTGTGTGAAACATTGCATGTCTGGAGGTGAATGAGGCATGGCCTGTCTTAGGGAGCTCGCCTTCTAGTCAGGGAGACAAACCGATGCATGTTCTGGGACTCCCAGAACATGGAGACACAAAGTACCAGGGGAGCTTAGATAAAGATCCCTTCCACCTGGAGGGACCCAGGAAGGCTTCCTGGAAGAGGAGGCAGCTGTGCTCATAGTAAGATTTGGGCATGAGTTTTTCATGCAGTTAGATGTATGTGCACATGAAGGTATGTAAACGGTTGTTGTTAAACCAGTGCATCCTGTCCGCTGGGCTTCCAAAACCCAGGCTTAATGCAAACTCTTCCAATTTTATGGCAGGTAGGTTTAACTTGTCACTTCCTATGCACATCGACAAGCACTCTTTTTTCTCAGCTGATAGAAATTGCTTTGCGTATTTACCCACTTCTTTACAAAGTTATTTCTTGATCTTTTAAACTTCTCCCACGGAAAGTCTCAAGGGAGGAACCGATCGTCTCTAATATCTACCTGTTTGGGAGCTATTTGGGGCATCAGTGAACGGCCCCGCATAATGGTGGGGCTTGGGGAGATGGGGGAAGAGTTGGAACAGTGTCTGGGGCAGGAGCCAAGCATGACAAAAGCACGAATCCCAAACGCCTGAGGAGGGTGGATTTCTTGCATCCTGTAGAAGTTAGAGACCTGTGGGCCACTTTTAGGAGGTGCAGGACAGTAGGAGACCATTCCCAAATGTCACTATTACCTATGTGCTGGGCTGTATATTCTTTGCTTTATACACAAATCCTTACAACAGCCTTACAGGGAAGACCTATCATCCTTTTACAGATGAGGAAACTGAGGCTCAGAGAAGAGATTTGCCCAAGTTTATCCAGCGAGAGAGGGTGGACCTGTGACTTGAACCCAGATCTAACACCAAAGTCTTTTGGCCTTCCCGTGTCCTTAATTTTTTTAAAAAAGTTACAATAAGAATATTTTAAGGAAAAAGACATTTAAAAAGCATTGTACAGAAAAATAACAAATTTAATGCAGATTTTAATAAACATATGAAAAGATGTTCAGCCTCTTAATGAAAAGCAAACCAAACAGCTAATGCACTTTTTTTTTTAGTTCTTAAGTTGGTAAAAACCTGAGGTACCACCAATGATAATATCCCTTTTGACCGGGATATAAGGAAATAGGAATGCTGGCAGTATGTGCTTCTCCTCACCTTATTGTTACGTTTAAAACAGAATGTTAAACCAAGGTCGGTGATCTTTCAATCAAAGACCATAGCAGACTGTGTCCTAAAGAAGAAACAAGGCATCTGTCGTCTTCTTGGCTGGCATGACAGCTGGGGCACAGAAGCACTTGCTGTGAGGGGGAGCCTGCCTAACGGTGGCCGGACCTGGTCATTTGAGGCCCATCAAACCTCGCCAGCCAGGGCCAGGAGCGCCATGCTGACCAGCATTTGGGCCTGCCCTGGGCGCTGTCCATGGTGCTGACCCAGCTAAGCCGCTACACCACTCGGTTGGTGCCCTTAGGAGCCCCGGCCAGGTCCTCCTGTGCCGAGCATGGACTCCTGCTGCCAGAAACCTACCCTGACCCTGAGTCCTGCACGGCGCTTGCTTACTGAAGACCACTCAAACGCTGAAAATTGTATTACACCTGTAAAGCCACCACCTAGAGGTGGTCTCTTGTAATATTTTGATATATTTCCTTCTTGTCTTTTTTCTAGGAATCTTTAGTATGTCATTGAGACACTTTTATACTCTGAATTTTCATCATATGAGTTTTTCCCCATATTATTAAGAATGCTTTGTAATGATGATGTAGCCATTTTTACAGTTAGCTGCCATATACTGGAGACATTTTATGTTCTCAGCATGACCTTAAGGTATTTACAAACATTAATTCTACTACACAAAAGAACTTCGAAATGAAAGTGGTATTATTCCCAACTGTACAGATCGTGAAACTGAAGCTCAGAGAGGGTAAGTAAATTGCCCTGGATCACGCAGCTCAGTAAGGGGCAGAGATGGTTTTGAATCAGTAGATGTCTGATGACGAAGGCCATGACCTTGCCACTGCACCACACTGCCTTCAGCAATCCTTTACATAAAAATCGTTAAATAACCATGCATATATGATAATTCACTTACCCATCACTGGGTAGTTGGACATCTAGATGGCTTTGTGATGTCACATGGAATATTGTTAAAGATGAAAGGATCACAGAAGTTTGAGATTTGGAGACCCCGAGGCATGACTGGTGTCTTTCCACTTCCCCCTCTATGAGTATGCCACGTCCGGCAAGAGAGTGTGCAGCCTTGCTTGAATGCCCCCCTTCCCACTGAATCTGCTGCCTGGACCAGTGAGTTCCATTAGCAACTACAGCTGTGGTTTTAGCCTAGAAGCAGTCTGAGTGGTCCGTTCGATCACGGCCACCCACACCCTACTTCACTGTCCTTCCTATGCATGGGCTCCCCTCAGGTCAGGTCCCCGCCCACCCTGGGCTCATCCGTCGAACATGGGGCTGTGGCTTCCCAGCACCTGGCACAGAGCAGATGCTCGATACACATTTGTTGACATGAAGACAATTGGCTCTGTGTTCCTGAGGACCTTGGCAAAGTTAACCCAGCTCCAGAGAATTGCCCAGAAACACCTCTGCCTGGGACACCAAGCAGATCTAGGACAGGTCAGCCTGGGACAGCAGCTGCCCTGTGCGAAGATGCAGGAGTTGTGGAAGGGCCCAGCACACCTGCCTGTCACCATCCTGACCCCACCTCAGGTGCGTCCTGGGGTTTGAAATGATTCCCAAGTGTCGAGTCTTCCTTTCCTTCTGATGTGAGGGGCGCCACTGGAGAGCTTGCTTTCGGGAGTGGGCAGGCAACACAGTGGTTTGCTCCGGATAGGACATTATTATGAATTCCAACCCCTCGCTCCACTCTCTAGAGGACTTAAATTAAACAGGTTAAAACATGGACTCGATTCGCACACGTCACCCGCCACGTAAGAGCAAAGCAGAGCTACACCCTGGGCGTCACGCTCAGCCCAGGCGTCCTTGTCCCCTTGAGGCTCATATGCGGTCAATTTCATCACTAGCCTCGGTACAGTGCAGAGAGCACAGGGTCTGCGGCCAGAAGACCCAGATTGCGCCTCTGATGTGCTGGGTCTTACGTGCGGCCCCGATGTCTCGATGTCCTCACTTGTTCATTTGTAAAATAGGATTCATAAGACCTGCTCCAGAGACAGATGCTTGGAGGACCGAGACAGTGTCTGCGGCCATGCTTTGCAGACTCTAACATACAAGTGTCTGTATTAAAGTGGTGTCTTCGTCTTCTTCATTCACAATCCATATGCCGGCTCCTAACATGGTGTCTGTCCCGTGGCAGGTGTTCCGGAAATGCCAGTGGAATAAACCGTTATTAGTAGTAGTAACAAATCATTGTCACTGATAAGAAGTAGGAATTCCTTCTTATCAGTGACAAGAGAATGGGAATTCCAGTGGCCTCTGAGTTGGGCATGGAGGGAGCATGGATAAAGTGGAGTTAGGCATCTGAAGGCACCATCTCCCGACCCTACAACTAGGTCTGTGTCCAACACCCGTCATGCTTTGGAAACGGAGAGTACATTTCAGAAAAAGCTGCTTCCACGCCACGGCAGGCTGAAAGAGAGATGTCTAATAGACATTTAGTCCTAGTCAGGAACTTAGACGCTCCCGCGTCAGCCCTCACCTTAGAGGAGGCACGCTGAGGTCTGGAGAACGTAAGGGACTTGCTCAAGGTTGTACAGTGACAGAAATGAGGATAATTCAGTTTCTGGGGGCAACAAGTCGGTCCCTCTGCTGCTCCTCCTGCAGGGAATGAGGCTGCCTCCACGGCCACAAAAAGTGCCAGTGAGATCACGTGCCTACCTCCCCATCCCAGCCCAGGGCCGAAACCACAGCCGGGCTCCACTGGAGGGAGTGAATCCAAGCCTGGGTAGGTTTGCAGGCAGAGTTCCGAGAGCGCCGTAGTTCTGCAGCCCTCATAGAGTGCACGTGAGGTTTCCAAACTGAAATAAACGCCGTGGTCACCCAGTTGAACTGAGAATGTCAATGTCATTTGCCTAATGATGTGGACTCCGTTTATAGCCTCCGATGCCAGGCGCTAAGGGATGTCAAAATAAGGAAAGCACGTTGCAAAACACAAAGGGAGGTGCACCTGTGTCGTCAGTATCTCATTGTGACTCTTGGTGCCGCACCCCCACACTGAGGGAGAGAGAGGTGACGTCATTCTCGGCCGATATGTCATAGGTCCTCAAAATTGCTGTGCTGGATGCACGAGAAGATCAGGGAGAGGAAAGCAAAGATCTGAGAGTGTGAATATGAAGAATGTAATTTCCCCTTTCGGGCCATATTTTCCGCAGCAGAAAACGAACATAATGGGCTGTGGCGGCTCTTGCATCTCCCTGATGTGGGGTCGTGGCTTCTCTCAGGAAGATGAGGGCTTGGGCTGAACTTTCACCCCTAATGGGGTCGCATTCCTGCAACAGCCATCAGACTGCAAAGGAAGGGTTTGGACCAGCTCATGGGAGGGGAGCGCTGGTCACAGAAGCAGCCAGAGAAGGCGAACCTTCCTGGGCAGGGCTCCTCCCCACATCAGGCAAATCACTTCTGCCAACTTTCTGTGTGTCTCTTGTGTCCCAGCGCGGCTGAAACTCCAGGACAGATAACGGCGCTATCACGGGACCCCGGGGGTTGCAGACACAGTCTACAGATTATGGTCATTGAATTATTCCTTTTTCATCATGCATCTTTGCATTCGAGAATTACTTGCAGCGTTTTCAGTGTTTTATAATTGTATTTGCTACCATCGTGAAGGCGGCCGTGTAGGTGAATGGCTTTTCACGGTGGTTTTTATTCCAGTCCCTCCCACTCCGGAGGTAGTTGTGAATCACCTTTGGATTGGCTGGCATTCATCCTGAAGACTGTGTTAGGACGAGTATGCAGATGGTGCCGTGACGAGGCACAGTGACAGCAATGGGGACAAAGTCTGGTTGTTCTGACTTTGTGGAATGGCCGTGCATTCTGGGAGTTTGTTTTATAGACTCCACTGAATGACAACTTATGAATATAGATTTTTTTTTAATGTAGAAGATATAGCTCTTTTTGATATAAATTGACTTATTTATTTTCTGTTTTGGCTGCGTTGGGTCTTCATTGCTGCGCATGGGCTCTAGAACGCAAGCGGATTCTTAACGACTGAGCCACCAGGGAAGCCCCCAATATAGATTGTTGAGTCTCCCCTTTTGTCCCAAGCATCCAAGGGGGTGCTCGGCGTGCTTGATTCTTAGCACTGTAGAGGCGCCTTTCACCAATCTGTTCATTGATTTTGTCTGACGTTCCCCTTCCTTATGGTAAAATGTCTTCATCACAAGGATGGCTCTGACATCTGTTTCCTCTCTTTGTCCTGGCTGAGCTGAGCTGTAAGATTCCCTCTTTGTCTTTGGTGATCTCTCCTTTCGTTGTCCTGGCTGAGCTGAGCTGAGCTGCTCCGACCTGTAAGATTCCTTCTTTGTCTTTGGTGATCTCTCCTTTCTTTGTCCTGGCTGAGCTGAGCTGAGCTGCTCCGACCTGTAAGATTCCCTCTTTGTCTTTGGTGATCTCTCCTTCCTTTGTCCTGGCTGAGCTGAGCTGAGCTGCTCCGACCTGTAAGATTCCTTCTTTGTCTTTGGTGATCTCTCCTTCCTTTGTCCTGGCTGAGCTGAGCTGAGCTGCTCCGACCTGTAAGATTCCTTCTTTGTCTTTGGTGATCTCTCCTTTACACTTGCGCTGCTTACGCAGCAACACTTACGATTTTGAGGATGGATCCCCGGCTCTAATCTTTAAGGCCATTTTTCTCTCCTGTTAATTTTATTTGTCTGTCTTCTTCTGCTACCTGCTGGGAGAGTTTCACAAGCATTTCTGAATATCCCTGATTCTTTTTTGACACCTACCTTCCCTGCCCCCCTTAACCATTTAAATCCCACTCTTACCCTGAGGTTTTCCTTTCAGTCTCCTCTTTCTGAAAGCCTGTTACGTTCTCACATCCTCCTGAGGATGCCAGCTGGAAGTTTCCTTCCCTGTTACCCAGGTTTTGGAGGGAAGTCCTTTTCAGAGAGAATGTCTTTCTCTGAATTTTCGGGATAACGTTCCTTTAACTCGGCTGTGGCATTCTTCCACAAGCGCCACGCTAGTTTTTTCTTCTGTTTTTCTATTTACCCATCTTTGACAAAGGAGAACGTTACCCACAGCAGAAGGGAGGTGTGGGTTTGCTCAGCCCCACCTGCTGTCCACTTGGGTCTGAGCCACTCTGGCCCTCGGGCCCCTGTTGGGGAGTCTCAGTGTTCGTAGCCTTGTTCCATGTGCTCCGTGGCACCTACAGTTCCGCCGGCCAAGGTCATCTCTCCTTGATGTGTGTCCCCCTCTCTGGTCTTGGAGAATTCACGAGAAGCTACAGACCCAGCGTGCCCTGCCCCTACGGTGACATCTGCCTCTTGCCAGGATGCGACGGGCCCCTTACCAGAGCCCCCGGCTCCTGTCACCTGCTCCTGGAGATCTTTTGTCACCCAGGAGATTTAGCAAGAGAGGGTCTGACGGGAGGGTCTGGGGCAGCACTCGAGCCACGTCAAGACGGCCCCTGCTGTTCCTGACGGGGATGGATTGGAAAGGCTGGAGTGTTCCGAGGCCGCTCTGTGTACAGGCTCAGATCCGCCCACAGAGCACGCAGCCAAGCCCCCGAGGCTGACGATAACACTGGGACCTTGGAGCTGGCGAGGTGGGCCGTCTTCCTGATCCCACTTCTCCATAAAGGGATGGAGCCTCGGAGACGGTCACACCTACACAAGTGGCCAGCCAGGGGCTGGAAGCCAAGAGTATCCAACGCTTGATCCTTGCTCTTTTCCTGCCAAAAAAGAAGGAAAAATACGACCAGCATCTCTCCATCGACCTCGCTCTGCTTGTTGTTTTGCACTGTGCCACAGGTAATTAATTGCAGGCAATTAACAAGTCCCCAAGCTTTCCTTTCCATATAACATGCTCCCGTCACAACAGCAAGGACGAGGGTGGGGAGACTGTGGGACAGGGGCGCCCACGGACAGCCAGGAAGCTCATCTGGCAGTATCTGAGCTCAAGCGGTGTTCAAAATGCAGCAACGGGCTCGTTTTCTGTGGAATTCTGCTGTGATTCCTGTGGTGGCCGTCAGTACTCATGGGGTGGGGGAAGGCTGGACCTCAGGAAGCCCTGGTCCCACAGGGTTAGGGCTATGCAGTGGAGAGTCAAGGACGGCAGTGCAGCCAGACGGGTTCGTGTGAGCTCTGGCTCTGCTGTGTGACCTTGGGCAAGTCACTTCACCTCTCTGTGCCTCAGTTTCCTCATCTGTAAAATGAGGATGATGACGGTTGCTTCTTCCCAGTATTGTGATGGGAATTATATTGGCTAATCCCTTAGAACAAAACGCAAACACCTCCAGTACTTCATGTATAAAGACCAGTATTGGGCTTCCCTGGTGGCGCAGTGGTTGAGAGTCCGCCTGCCGATGCAGGGGACACAGGTTCGTGCCCCGGTCCGGGAAGATCCCACATGCCGCGGAGCGGCTGGGCCCGTGAGCCACGGCCGCTGAGCCTGCGCGTCCGGAGCCTGTGCTCCGCAACGGGAGAGGCCACAACAGTGAGAGGCCTGCGTACCGCAAAAAAAAAAAAAGACCAGTATTATTAGGATTAATCATTTCTTACAACCCAGTGCTTCGTGGGCTCTGCTGGGCGCGTGGTAGGGCCTCCCTCACCCTCCTCACGTGCCCCCGTCGTTCTCCCAGAGGGAAAGCGACAACGGACACCCCAGCCCCAGTCCTCCACTGGCTGCTCAGCTGACACCCCCAAAGCCGGCCAGGCCATGCTCAGAGCTAAAAATAATAAAAACAGCAAGTGACGCTCAGCCCTCAGAGACAAGCAAGAAGTACTCAGAGATTCAGACCCCACTCCTTCCCCCAGATCTCGGGAGGGATGAGAGATGCAATGAAAGGCAGGGGAGTGGTTTGTCTAGAGTCTCCCGTGAGCGGATCTGAGGTTCCTTTCTCAGAAAAGCATCCTCGACGGTGAAGAGGGACAGCTCCGCAGACCCAGGTCTGTACTGGCTGACGCCAGCGCTGCTCCTGCTGTCCCCTCCCTCCTTTGCAGGTCACCAGTGGATGGCGATGTGGCCTGCATCCTGTGCCGGGCACTGCCGTGGAGAAGCGTGGTGTCGGGCTCATCACACGTCACCACGCTTCTCCACGTGGCTGCTTCAGAAGGGCTTTATCTGAGCCCCTCTGAAGATAAACACAGGCCAAGTTAAATAGTTGTGCTGAGTCCACACGAGGGCTCAGTGTCCAGTTGCTTAGAAGCGTGTTTCGAAGAATGTTTAAGACCCCAGGAACGTACCTGAGTGAAAAAGCTGGAACCAAAAGTATGCGTGTCCGTCTCCTAATTTACCAAAAGTAAGATATGTGTGCCAAGAAAAAGACAAAATGCCTCAATATATGAATCTATCTCATTTTCATTTTCCACTTTACATTTTCTCTTATGTCACCAGTAATGAACGCGTCTCTTCTAATTGGAGAGAAAGGACTAGACCCATATCTCTATCACTCTCTCTATAATATTCTTTTTTTTTTGAATTGAGGTGAAATTCACTTAACATACAGTGAACCATTTCAGGTGAACAACTCTGTGGCATTTAGTACGTTCTTGGTGTTGTGCAATCAACACTTGTATTTAGTTCCAAGAAACGTGCATCTCCCTGGAAGAACACTCTGCCCCCAGGAAGCAACCCCTCCCGTCGCCAGCAACCAGCCGTCCGCTTTCTGTCTCTCTGGGTTGGCCCGCTCTGGACCTGGCACAGAAATGGGCTCACAGAATACGTAGCCTTGGGCATCCGGTTTCTTTCATGTAGCCTCAGGTTCTTGAGCCTCTCCCGTATCGTAGCAAGTGTCACAACTTCACTTCTTGTTACGACCGAGTAATATTCCGTTGCGCGAATACGCTGCATTTTGTGTATCCGCTAATCCACTGCTGGACACGTGGCTTGTTTGACCTTTGGGCTCTTGTGAACAATGGTGCTCTAAATGTGCATGTCTTTGTTTGTTTTTAATTCTTTGGGGGTTTATATCTCAGATAAACATCATTCTTTAACCATGTTGAAGGCCTGTGAGCCTCCGTGTGATGCCAGGGGCCTCTGTGATGGAGGTCAGTACCTAGGTCCAGTTCTGGACACCCACGGGAGTACTTTCAACCCTCAGGGCAGCCCTGCGAGGCAAGGACCGCTATTATCCCTGTCCCAGAAAGAGGAAACTAAGGCCCAGGGATATTGAGTAACTCACCTGAGCTCTTTCAACCAATAAATGGCAGAGGGGGATTTGAACCCAGCACGAGGCGCAGGAGGCGTACAAGCAGAGGCCAGGCAACCCCTTGGAACAATATCGTGGAGATGTGTCTGGTCTTGGATGGTGGCCGGACGTCCTGCAACTCTCAGATGTCGGGTCTCTGGGCTGTGGTGTTGGTCTGGGTTGGAAGAGGAGGTGGGCTGAGGGTTTCTGGGTTGTGGGTAACTGTCGCCTCCTCAGCTGCTCTGTGACCTTGGGGTGAGCCCGGGTCTCCTCTCTGACGGTGGGGACCATGTTCAAGCAGGTACTTGGTCCATGGGGCGGTGGGTTGGTGAGGCCCAAGGCGGTTGCCTGCAGGGTTTCCATAGAGACCCACTCTGCCTGGAGTCGCCGCCCCCCAGGCACCCCAGTCTGGCGCTCACAGCAGGGGAGAAGGTGGGTACCTTCTGGATCCAGCCTGTTTGCCTGTCTCCCCATCACTTTGAAAGTAGGAAGTGGCCAGTCAGGGAGACTGTCCTGCCACCTCTACTTCCTGCCCGTGGGGCTATCAGGATGACAGCGGCTCAGCTGGTCCCACCCCTGCCCGGGCTGGCGGGGTCCTCCGAGCAGATCTGGCCTGTGCTGGGAGAGTTCCAGCATCCTCTCCCTCAAGCCCCGTGTCTTACGAGCTGGACTGTCCTCGGGGATATGGAGCAGACATCTTTTTTAAAGAATCAATCTGTCATCTCAATGCCAACAACGAAAAAAGATGAATTGCTTTTCTGTAACAACAGAATGCACTTTTTCAGGCCTTTAAAACCAGTTTCTTTAACTGTAAAAGGTGGCCCTGAGGATTTGTCGCAGCTCCCAGAGGCAGAGTTTTCCTGTCTGTCTGACAGCCTACGATGTCCTCTGTCCTCCCTCCGGGGTCCCCAGGGAGAGGAGCCAGCAGGCATGAGAATGGCCGCCCGTCTGGTCTCTGCATAAGGAACTGGCTGATTAGTGAGCGTCCTCCGGGGTCAGCAAATCCTCTCTTTTGTTTCAGCAGCCAAGCCGCAGGGATGTCCCGTCTCTCAAGTGTCATGCCAGAGGCAGCTTGGGGCTGTGAAATGTCTTGGGCGAAGCTCGCCTTGGGTTTCTATAGGTTGATGAAACACGTGGCTGCTGGTGTGTTTTGTATTAGAAGGAAAGGATGTATTTTAACTTGGACTCTGAGTAGGTGGCCTCTTATACATGGAAATCTCTCCATGTGTCCTGGGGTCGCCGGGCTCAGGGAGCAGGCCTTGGGGTTCGCTCTGGCCCGTGCACATTTGAGGACCCGAAGAATCAGCTTTCCAGAGCTTTTAGGGTCGACCTGGTCCTAAGGGAGCTGCAGCTGGGAACCCAGTTTGGAATCTGCTGCATGATACCCAGAGGACCAAGGTTTGTCTGTGGTTGAAGACCCCCCCTTCTGACTGCATTTCAGGGGACTTGCAAGGGCTTGCCTTGTCCACAGACAGTAGTTGGTGTAAAAGTCTTTGTAAAGGCATTTATTTTCCATCTTGGAAAACTGGTGTCAGACATGCCTTCAGGGAGAAACTAGTCAGGACTCCTGCCTTGGAGGAGGAGGATCTGGTAGAGAAGACGGACACATGTCCACCCATGCACCCACCCATGCACCCACGCACCCACCCATGCACCCACGCACCCACCCATGCATCCCTGCATCCCTGCATCCACCCACGCATCCATCCATCCATCCACAGCACAGTGCGGTGAATGCTCAGACAGTGGTGTGGGAAAGATTTCTGTATTATTTTGCTTTCAGTTTGTTCTGTTCCTTTTCTCTCCGAGCACAGAGGAGCTGGCTACTAACACAGCCCGGGTTGGGACCCTTCACAGAGGACATGAAAATGAAGTTGCTTCTCTTGGCGGGGGCGGTCACTGGCAATTCAGAGATAAGTGGATAAGCATTGTGGGCCCAGGGAACAGCATGTGCAAAGACACAGAGGACTGAAAGAGTGTAGCCTGTTGGGGAGATGGGGAGCCTCCCAGTGAGCCTGGTGCCCTGGCAGGAGGGGGAGGGGTGGGATGAAGCAGCCAGCAAGGAAGGGTGAGGTTATGAGGGCCCTGGACGCTGTGTCAAAGAGTCTGGTGGGCTTTTTGTCCCGGTCGGAGCCCACAGATTCCATGTGGGAGGCCAGTGAGGCCATTGCAATAGCCCAGGGGTGAAATCTGGCATTGACAACGAGGGTGGAGAGGTTGGGAGAGACTTAGGGCATGGAATATTTGTACTGATGGCTGACTGTATTAGTAATACCAACAATACTAGCATGTGGTAGTAGGTGACATTTATGGGTGTGACCCTTGGATAAGCACCTTTCTAAGCATCTTGCATATAGTAATCCTCACAGTGACCTAAGCAGTGGGAACTACTATTATCCTCCTTTGACAGATGAGGAAACTGAGGCTCAGAGAGGTTAAGTAATATAGCTGAGGTCACACAGCTGGGAAATGGCAGAGCAGGATTTGAACCCAGATGGTCTGGATCTGTCTGGAGACAAACAGGAAGATTCGGCAGATCTGTGCGTGAACCGGGGTGGGTCGGGGGGAGAGATGATGCCACTGGAGGAGCCAGGAGGTGTGGAGGGAAAGGACTGGCAGGACGTTGAGACAAGGAAGCCGGGAATGGGAGTGGCCGTTTACCACTGTTTCCAGGGTGCATCTCTTCAGCATGAGTAGAACAAGAGAAAGAAACACGGCTTTACTGGGGTATGTGTGCCCTGCTGGGGAGTCAGCCATGCTTATTAAGAAACATTAGACCGAAAACGCGACCTTCTCCTGCAGTTTGCCCCAATATTAAATAATGACTAATTTGAATTTAAGTATGTGGCAGAACATTACGCTGTGATCCCTTCTTCTGGGAGGGACTCGGGGTGTTTGATTACTCAACGAGGCATGCATATTCACGACTGCGCTTTCATCTTGCCAATGGGATTCTCTTTGTTACTTGCTAACTCTAAGAAGGAAAGGGCTTGCGAACAGTCTCCGCGGGCCTGTGAGTCCAGGGGCTTGACTCTCCTCACAGGAGCTGGGAGTGGGGCGCTGGGTACATTGTGAATCGTTTCCACGTGCTTTATCACATCCAAACACAGTGGATGAGGGAGGTAGATAAACATACCCATTTTTGAGATGTGGAAACTGAGGCGGGAGAGACACTGGCAAAGACACGCTGCTAATAGGGAATGGGGCTGGGCTCAGCATCACCTCATCCTGTGACCCTTTACTGCCCTGGAGACCTCCATTCACTCGTCCAATCCACAGACGTCACCGAGCTCCCACCAGGGGCACAGGGCAATGGTGGCCTAACGGTGCCCCCAGCATAGGAGGCTCACGGCAAATACCTGTGGAAGTGAGTCGAGTGGATTTGAACTGAGCTCTTAGCCTCGTGCTCTGCCCACGGGAGAGGCTGCCCTGGATAAACTGGGTCCCACACCCCTTTCCCGCCTGACCGTCTATGAGCAGAAAACCAGCCTAAGCATGAGCACAGCGGTTTGGCATTTGACTTCATATTCACACACTGTTGGTAGAGCCCACTTTGGAAGGCAGAGTCATGGCCCCTCTTTCCTGGAACCTGTACCTGTGTCCCCTGACGTGGCAGAAGGATGATCCCAGAGGATCCTGGTGGCCCCATCCTCTCACACCGGTCCTTAAGAGCAGAGATCGTTCCTGGGCCTGGTTGGAGGGAGACGTGACTTGTAAGAATGGCAGAGCCGGTGTGCGTTACTGGATTTGAAGATGGAGGTGGGGGCCATGAGGCAAGAAATACAAGGAATGCAGGTGCCCCTGGGAGCCGGAAAAGGGAAGGAAACGGATTCTCCCCGGAGCTTCTGGAAGGAGCTCAGCCCTGCCCACACCTTGACATTAGCTCAGCGAGACCGTGTTCAACTTCTGACCTTCAGGACTGTAAAATAATAAACGTGTCTTATCTTAAGCCGCTTGTGGTCCTTTGTCATGGGAGTGATAGAACACTAAGGCATCGCTGTATTTAAAGGAGTTAACTTTCTTATCGTTGAAACGTAGAAAATATCTGCTTTGCAGCTTGCCGGCAGTTTAAATCCAAAAGTGGTTTTGCAGACATGATGTTAGCATGGCCGTGTTATCTGACCCCAGGCCGCTCGGTGATGTATCCTGTCCAGAGGCTGGCTCTCTGGGCTCTCTGTTGGGGAGACAAGTTAAAAGAGCCCCCAGGCACATGGCGGCGAAGCCGGGACTGGACCCAGCCACACTCTCTCTCTGTCCTCCCTCCCTCTGTTCTTCCAAACGGCTCTCCCACCCCAGCTTCCACTTCCTCTCTCCTCCCTCTTCCAAACCACCTACGTTTCTTCCCTCCCCTTCTTCCCGCCTCCCCCTTCCTGCGGGTGTGTCCACAGCCTAAGACTTTTCACCAACGCGTAGAGCTGTCATCCCATTTTGCAGCCCAGCCTGGGAGCTGTCTGGAGTCCCTCCAAGACTGGCGGCCCCTCTGCTCCATCTGGTCCAGCGGGGAGATCTCCGGAGGAGCCTCTGGAAGGCTTTTGGGGGGTGGTTTTCGGCACAGCTAGTGAGGCCCAAGTTCAGCCATTAATACAGGAACCTCCAGCCCTGGGCCCGGGAGGAGCGGACACTCGTCCTAACTCGGCGGGCGGGGGATTGGAGAGCTGGGGTGGGTTCGTGGGGCCGAGTCTCCAGCCCCATCAGCCCCCGGCCGCTCCTAGGCCCCTGCCAGCAGCCCTCTGGAAGCTGGCTCGCGAGGACGAAGCCGGTAGTGGGGTAGAGGCGGTGTTAGATTTGATGCAAATCCCATCCCACCCCCACCCTGCCCCGCAGGGCTTCCCGAAGCAGCCCCAAGGCCCTGGAATCCCGGTGCAGGCCTGCAGCCCCGCAGGTCTCTGGTCAGGGGTGCCCACCCCGCGGGCGGGTGGGTGCGTTTCCTACCAACGCCCGCTGCCCTCCTCCGGCCGTGGGGCACTCGGATCCACGCTTCCATTTCTCTGGGCTTCTTTGTCGGCCTCCACGGGACATTCAAGACCTCCTCAAAGGTTTATACGGGGCCGTTTCAGCGGACAAACAGAAAACCCCAGCAGGCTGCGGGCGAGGGAAAAAAGCCTCCTTTAAATTGGCAAAGCAACCAGGAAGCCGCCAGGCTGTCGTGCTCGAGGTTTTTCAACACCACATGCAGCCTTGAGTTTCTCTTCTTTATAGTTTGAAAAGACCAGCCTCGGGTTTAGACAGCAAAGCCCCTTTCATTTCTCCAGGGCTCTGTTGTTTATAACGCTGGTCCTGTTCATTAGTTTTGTGGGCTCCACCCACTGGCCACTTTCAGCCCTCTGTTGCTACTCTAATGATTATCTTTTTTTTTTTTTTTTTTAAGTGCAGGCTGCACTGGGATACACTGGTGTATCTGGAGCCAAACAGGTCAGTTCTACAACCAACTCACTAATCCTATGACCACAGTAATGAACTTGGGCTCCCCCGCCTGGGCATCCCCCGCCCCTTGAATAAAGCAGGAGGGCAGAGGGACCGACGTTTCTAGCGCTTCCCCCACCTCCAGTTCACCTTTCCTTCGGCTGCGTGGACATCGGAGCTCCCCAGCCCCTCGCAGCAGGTGTGGCCATGTGGGAGGGGAAGTCACGGGGGTCTCTTCCAGGGGAGCACCGTGAAAAGCCCACGTGCAAATCTCCAATCGCCCTCCCCATCTAACGACTGGGAAGGGCAAGGGTCCAGAGAGCAGAGCCTCTGCTGGCCTGGATCCCGGCATGGCTGCCTGGAGCAGAGCCTTTGTCAGCCCTCGACTGACACGTGGCACAAACAGCACAGAAATCTTTGATGTGTCAGGTCGCTGGGACTGCAGCCTGGATTTGCAGCCAAACCTATCCCATCCTTTCTAAAATATAATCCTTATTTCTGCTATTGTAAGGATTTGTTGAATGAATGAATGACATAAACCACCAAGCAGAATGTCCGGCTCCTGGTAGGTGTGCCATGAACGCTAGAAATTTCCGCACTTGAAAGTAAATGCCAGTTTACAGGGGCGGCTCTGGTTCTGTACCACTGCATAGCAAAGCACCAAGCTTACTGGCTTAAAACACCAATTGGTTCTTACCTCCCAGGCTTCTGTGGGTTGACTGGGCTCAGCTGGGAGGCTCTTGCTTGGGTCTCCCGTGTACTCTTGGTTGGATGTTGGCTGGGCTGCTCTCATCTGAAGGCTCGACTGGGCTGGGCGACGTCGCTCCCTCCGTTGATAGCGGCAGGTGGCTGAGGGCTCGTTTGGACTCTTCCGCCGGAGCACGTATACACCTGTATGTGACCTCTGCATTGATGTGGGTGTCCTGGCGGCTGAGTTCTGACAGAGGACATTTCTAAGCATCTCAAGAGGCCCAGACAGACGTGAAAGACTTCTTCTGATCAGAAGCCCCGGAACGTCACTTCTGCTGCGTTCCTTTGGCTGAGGAAGTCACCGAGACCAGCCCAGAATCAGGGGAGGGGAAAGAGGCTCTGCCACTTAGCGGGGGGGCAGCCAGGTCACGCCTCACAAGAGCAGGTGAGATGGGAGATACCACAGCGGTCGTTGTCGGCAAATGCAGTCTGCTGCAGGTGCCTGTAATCAAGGGGCAAGAACACCTGTTGATGTCATCACACGTGGACTCATCCTGTGGGGGCGGGGGCGTAAGTTCACCCAGCCGTCCTGGTCCCCTTCCAGGCCTTCCTTCCTGGTCCCCCGCCTCTCACTCTCCAAGTGTTGGCTCTGCCGTCTTCGCCTCTGGCCGGGCTTCACAGCCCTTTAAAGACCAGATCGGTTCCAAGTGATGCGGCGGCTCAGAACCCTGCAGAGACCGGGCCACGCCGAGGGCGCCTGTGAGGCGGGGGCGGCCCCAGGTGGAGTGAAAACAAGGCCAGACTCTGCAGTAGCAGGCGGAGATGCCATTCGCCAAGTAATACAGGAGCCTACAGCTGAGCCGTTGTAACTTACTGTACAGAAATTGCCCAATTTTAAAATAATACTGTCATTATGGGTAGACTTGTCGACCGCAGCGATACCTCTGCCCCTCTTGGGAGCCTGTGCAGGAGAAGATGCCACGCGGAGAATCACTGCTCATAAAGCAGGTAGACCACATGGGCGATTACTGGAACCGTCCTGACATTTTCCACTTCGAGGCGGTTTTCAGTTTGTTCATTTATTAGGCCTCTCTTGAGCACGTTTGTCTGCCTGGACCTGCGAAAGATCAGGTGATGCCAAAATAAAGACACTCAATTCCTGGCTTCAGATGTCCCTGGTCTCTAGGGAAATATGAATAAAACAAGGACAGAGAAGGATGGGATGGATTGTCCAGAGTGAGGGCGCTGGGCCCCCATCCCAGTGCGGATGCTGACAGCTGTACGCCTTGGGGAAGCACCTTGGCCCCTGAGCTGCAGTCGCCCTGTGCCTCTGTTTCCCCATCAGTAAAACAGGTGCAATTGTCTACCTCGGTGTCGGGGGGCTTCACGAACACGAATGGTCATCGCCTGCCGCAGGATCTGCCCGTGGCCTTGAGTGGGAAATGAAGTGAATGCACTCTCAGAAATTACAGAATGAATGGTGGCCTGCCCACCTCTCTCGTGGGTCACAGAGGGGGTGCTGATTTGGGGTGTTGGGGGCTTTCCTCGTCAACACCGGCCCTACACGGGGGTTCCAGGTGGAGTTCTGAGCATCTAAGAGGCGTGCCCTGGGGTCTGATGCTGCCTCATTAGCCGTTGATCCTTCAAGGGGTGCGTCGTCCGGGTGCCTCAGCTTCCTCATCTGCAAAGTCAGGACAATGACAGTGGCAACTTCGAGAAGCTGTCTCAAGGACTGAAGGAGATGGGACGCGAGCTGTAGCAGATCAACGCGTGAGGCGCGCTCCCCAGCACCGCCTCTCAACTCTCCGTGTAGTTCTGACACTGTCACCTGGGGTCAGTGCAGACCCCGCAGGTTAAGGGCTCTGTTGCAGAAAGCTGCCCCCTTCAGGCAACGGTTCCAAGTCCCAGGTTGTCACCTGTGCTTCTGACAGATCTGCTGCTAATGCAGGGGCTTCCCACACCCCCTTCCCTGGGGCTGACCATTTGCTAGAACGACTCACAGAGCCGGAATAGAGCGTCACTTACTCCTGCTGGTTTGTCATAAAGGACACAAATCAGGACAGGCAGGTGAAGAGCTCCCCAGGGCAAGGTGGGCTCTGGGGGGTGGGGTAGAGGCCTCCCAGCACCTGGATGTGTTCGCCAACCAAGAAGCTCTGGAACCCACTGTCTGGCGATTGTATGGAGGCTTCATTACATAGGCGCGACCGCTTACATCTTTGGCCCTTGGTGATGGAACTCAAGCTCCAGCCCTTCTCGCTTTGATGGAGAGAAGGGTGGGGGGAGGTTGACAGTTTGGACCCTCTAATCTCGCCTTGGTCTTGCTGGTGACCAGCCCCCATCCTGAAACTATCCACAGGCCCCCAGCCCCCCATCCTCTCATTAGCATATGAAGGAAACTCTTACCCCTCCAGAGATTCCCAAGGTTTTAGGACTTGTGTGGCAGGAACCCGAACGAAGACCAAGTAGACACTTCTCATTCTGCCACAGTACGCAGACGCCATCTCCTCGCTGTCCTATACAGCGGTACAGGGGGGAGTGGGTCTGTTTATTCTAGTGTCCGTGCGCTCACAGGTGCTCACTGAATGCTTGCTAGGTGCCAGGTGCCGGGATGCACCGGGATAGTTCATGGTGCACCAAGAGTGGAGGCCAGTGACTGCCCTCGGGGGTCGCGGTCTGGCGTCTGTGTTGCCCTGGGCCTGTGGGGATGCACAAGTGCCCGGCACTGCTCTCTCCATCTCCCCCATCCTGCGTTACTGCTACAGGAACTGACAGGTGTCTGTTAGGTCTGCACGACTGCCAATGAGGCTTTCATTGGCGTGAGCAGCGCCCCTCCTCACAGATTTGACTCGGCAGCATTTTGCACCTTTTAGTCGGTTCTGCTGCTTTCAGAAGACATAAAACAACTCTACGTTGGATTAGCAGAAACCAGGCATATTAAAGAGTGGATCTGTGAGCCTGGCACAGATATGTGCGACGGGGGATGTTCAAGGACCTTCTGCCAGGAAAGCGGATGCGGAGGGATCCCATGAGATGCTAAAGGCAGAGGGCGTGGTTAACGCCTCCCCCGCGCGAGGGCAGCTTCCTCTCCTGGCTGACGCACAGACAGTGCTCTCCGCTTGGGTGGCTTCTTATGGGGCCTTGCCAGACCTGCGTGTCAGATTCTGTCTGCAGAGTGTCTTTGGTGCCAAGACTCAGCTCTTTGACTCAGGGAAAGCGCTGTTTAATTGGCAGGCTCAAAAAGATACCCAGTTCTTCCAGGTAAATTGGCCTGGAAGAACCTGTTCTTTCAGATTTTCTCTCCTTTTGTGCAGTAACCTGTTTCCATCCTCCCTCTGACAAGCTCGTTAATTTTTAAATGTAATTTAAAAGGAACGTTCTAGGAGGAAGCCACCTTCCTTTGGGGAGCAGTTGAGGCACAGCTGCTCCGGTACCTCGGGGCTCTCGGGAATGGATGCGTCTCTGCCCAGGCCTCCCGGGCTCCGCTGGCTTGGCGCTGCGCTGGGGTCTCTGCTGTCCACACCCACTCGACCCGGAGTTACAGGAAATGTCCTGGCACCCGGCGGCATGCACCACCCCGGGGCAGCTGAGTGGACAGGTGTCGGGGGACCCTAGAGGCCAGTCCAAGCCTTCCTGTGGCGGAAGGGCGGCACTCAGCCCCTATTCAGGTAGTGCCGGGCTCACGGGACGCCCCGGGGATTTTCAAAGAGTAAGGCACTCAGCTCTTTGAATTTGAAAATCCCAGTAGGAAACCTCAAGGAGCCATGACACAGTGTCACACAGCGAAAGAGACACTGCGCTGTGCCTGGGGGCGGATTTCCTCTGTCAAATAAGAAATAAGTCCAGACTTAGGAGACACTTGATTTGAAAAGACTGTCTCAGTCGGGGGATGGGGCTGATGCAGTAGGGGGAGGGGCTATTGCGACAGGAGGAGGGGTTATTACAACAGGGCAGAGGCTATTACAATAGGGGGAGGAACTATTACAATGGAGCCGGGCTGTTACAGTGAGGGGGTCCTATCACAATAAGGGGAGGGGCTGTTACAATAAGGTGGGGCTATTACAATTGGGCAGGGCTATTACAGTGGGGGAGGGCCTATCACAATAAGGGGAGGGGCTGTTACAATAAGGTGGGGCTATGACAATTGGGCAGGGCTATTACAGTGGGGGAGGGCCTATCACAGTAAGGGGAGGGGCTATTACAATTGGGCGAGGGCTCTGACTGTGAGACCCGGAGCATCCCACAGGTGAGGGGAGAGGGTTTCTTTTTGGGGAGGAGTAAATGGGGCGGAAGGAGTGGAACGGGGCTGCGTGAGCAGGTGGTGTTCTGCTCTGCGGTCAGCTGACTCTCAGGAAGGGCTGTGGAAGAGAGGTCGTTCTGTGTCCCCGAGTTCGCTCACCTCGGCGGGTGAGTCAGTTCCAGCCTGTAGGCGGGAGAGAGGCCTGCCGGAAGCCAATCAAGGCGCGCTGTCGGCATTTGTCCAGCTTGGCCAGTGGGGTCCGCAGGTTGGCAGTTCTTTTATGAGCAGAGAATGGGAACTCGGGGGTCTGTGTCACAAGTACACGAGGGGGCACCCGCATCTCTTCTAAGGCACACGGGCAGGGGTTCTTGCAGTAGCTGTTTTCTGGAGCACAGATGGCAGGGGTTTCACCATCGGCGTTTCCGGCAGCACAGGCTCAGGTCAAGTTCAACGCTGTCACCTCAGAGGAGGCCGCAGGGCCGCTGATCTGACTCATGGTCAGGCTGCTTCGTGGGGTCAGAGGAAGAGTTTCCTCACCTGGGGTTGGGGCATGTGTCAGCTCTGCCACCGTCCGCCCAAACCCCTCTGAGTTCTGTACGTCTGTCGGGAAGGGGCTTCCAAGGGGCTCCGGGTGCAGCTGGTCCAACGCGACCAGGGGCTCTGCATCCGAGCCACCCTCTGCATCTGGACCTGGTTAGCCATCTGCACTTGTGATCACGCATCAGGCCAGCCCGCACCAAGCCTGGCACAGCCTGGACGTGCAGAAGTGGGCGGGTGGGTCAATGTGCCGGGGTGCACCTACTGTGCGCAGGGCGCGCTCACAGGCAGGCTCCTGGAGGGGTGGGGAGAAGCATGGCAGAAGGCGAGAGGCAGACAGGGGCTGACGTGCCCCCCCCCAATTTTCTGCGACTGGAACATTCTTCCTGCCAAGCTCGCTTGAGCTGTGTCCCTAAGAAACTCCTGCAGCAGTTTCTTCTAATACGCGGTATTCTCCCATTTCTCAGAAGAGGAGTGTGGAAGCCACCTCGAGCCTGCCCTGGCCGTGAGCACCTTGCGAGGGGTGGGGGCGATCTCCCCGAGCCGGGTTAGTGTTGAGCTGCTCTGGGTCCCGCCACGAAGGTACCATTGCTGCGGCACGTGGAGACCCTGCCGCGTGGGGGGCCGCAGCCACCTCCTTGGCTTTGATGTTGCCTGGCGATGCTGCTCTTGCAGGACTGAAGCACAGACTCTCCAGGAAGGCAGCCGGGAGAAGAGGGGCCAGGAGAGGCTGCTGACACACGGGAGCCTTGCTGAGACCCGTCTAGGGACACCGGCTGTTAAGCCAGGAGAGGACAAAGCTTCCTTCTGCAAAGTAATACCCACAGCGGCCTGGAAGCTTGGGCTCTGGCTCCCCCGGGTCCTCAGGGCTCGACTCGAGAATGCACCCCCCTTGGCCTTCAGCCACTGCCAGCCTAGCCAGCTGGGGCTGGGAGGGGACTGGTGTGGCCTTGGAGCAGGAACTGTGACGATGGAAGTGTCCACGCGCCAGGCACCAGGCCAGGCACTTAGCACTTGGCACAGGTGGTTTCCTTGGCAGCCTTAGAAATGCCCATCCTCACGCCAGCCTGCCCACCTGCACCCGGATGTGGATCTCGGAGGAAGGGTCCACGAGCAGGAGGTGCTGGCAGGCACCAGGTGAAGACAGGTGTGCCCCGGGGGCCTTCAAGTGGAAAACTGAGCCCCCCCGGGCCCCAAGCTGTGGACCACGAAGCTCCCCCAGGGCATGGATTCCTTTGCTGCTCTAGCTTCTGCCCCCAGGCCGCCCCACAGATTGCACATGTGCCTTACGTGTACGGTTCCATGTGGCGACTCTCACTGTGATTCTGGTACCGTGCAGGGGCAGCTCCCTCCTCCCTCTGGCTGGAGCAGAGCATTAATGGGGAAGAGCTGGGAGAGACGCGAGGGCCGGATGGGTGTGGGCGGGGTTATGGGGAGAGCAGTGTCTCTGCTCTAGAGCTTAGATGACACTCTAAGGACAGCAGCAAGGGCCAGGGAAGGCTTCCTAAGTGATTAAAGGTCTGAGGGTTCTCATGTAACCTTTCTTTAGTCAGTTTCTAATTTGATGGCATGCTGTACTCGTTTCCGGTAGCTGCTATGACCCGTGAATACAAAGGCGGTGGCTTGAAACAGCAGAAACATTCTTTCACAGCCTGGAGCCCAGAAGCCTGAAAGGGGTTTCAGCGAGCGGACGGGGCCATGCTCCTTGCACAGGTTCTAGGCGAGGACTCTGTTCCTGGCCTTTTCCAGCCTCGAGGTGCATTCCAAGGCTTGTGGCTCCTTCCTCACCTTCAAAGCCAGCAGCAAAGCATCTTCAGTCTGTCCCTCTGACTCAGTCCCTCTGCTTCCATTGTCACACCTCCTCTTCTCACTCTGACCCTCCTGCCTGCCTCTTACAAGGACCCTTGTGATTACATGAGGTCCACCCAGATAATCCAGGATAATTTCCCTTCTCAAGATCTTTAATTTAATCACATCTGCAAAGTCCCTTTGGCCATGGAAGGTGACATCCTCACGGGTTCCAAGGATCCTGCATCGCAAGGTTGCAGGTTCTCTGGGGGTAGGGGCATTATTCTGCCAGCCCCCCAGGTGGCCAGATAGAGAGTGTGACCTGCATGAGTCCTTTAAATCAGAAGAAACTTGCCTTTTGACATAGTGTGTGGTGTATTATGCTGCCTGTTCCCTAAGTGTCTGAAAGAACTGGTTAGAATGCCCCAAACATCTCCTTTGATCAAGCTTGTTTAAGCTGTCATTCAGATCTCCTGTAGTCTCGCTGATTTCTGTCTGCTTGACTACTGATTGTTGAGAGAGATGTATTAAAATTTCTACACTGAATGCAGATTTGTGACTTTTTTGCTTGTAGTTCTATCAACCTTTGATTTATTTATTTTGAGGCTATATTCTATTATGAGGTTAGAATATTATATACTGTTATATCTTTCTTTTAAATTGAACCTTTTATCATTAAATTAGTGAACTTTCATCCGTCTGGCAATGATTTTGCCTGGAGTGTGTGTGTGTGTGTGTGTGTGTGTGACGTGTGTGTGTGTGTGTGTGTGTGTGTGTTTGTATGTACTTTACTCCTCTTCCCAGGGATAAGGTAGAGATGGGCAGGTTTCCTTCTACATCATAATTTTCTCTCTAGTTCACCCTTACAGCAAAGATATAGCCCTCTGGGGTCCCAGCTTTGAGCAGAGGGCTTCTTACTGGGTTCCCTTTCTTGGCTTTGTCTCCTGACCCCCACCTTTCATTGCAGCCATCGAAACAGAGATCCAAGATCTCCCATTGTATTAGGATTCATTTCGGGCATGAATAATAGCATACAAACCCAAACCACTTCGACTTACTTAGGATAGATGTTTCCTAGTCTGTTTCTCTCTTATGACCAATAAATCTGGCAGTGGTCAGTGCAGGGCTGGTTTGCTGATCCTCAGCATAAGGGGTCAAGGTTTCTTCTTTATGCTTCACTCAAGGTCCCTCACAGTCCAGAATGGCTGCTGCAATACCGGCCATTGTGTCCATATTCCAGTTATTGGGAAGGAGAAAGGGGATGCAGAACAACGTGCTGTCATTTTAAGGATGCTTCCTAGATACTTCACACAGCACTTCTACTCATGTTCTTAGGTCAAACTTAGTTATAGAGTCACCCCAAGTTTCAGGGGAGTCTGAGAAGTGCAGCCTCTATTCTGTGTGGTCCTATGTCCAGCTGAAAGTTGACAGTTCTGTTGTTAGGAAGAAGAGGAGGATGTGTGCAGTTTGGGAGCCTGCCACTCCAGGATGTGGTGGATACACTGAAGGAAAGCTGGCTCAAAGCTAGCTCTGTGACTACTTTGGGTTTTGACCTCTAAAGTCTCCTATGTTTGCCAGCTCAACAATGCAACTTAAAATATTTTAAGGTACATTTAATTAAGCTTGGTTCTTGTTTGTGTGGTAAGGAATTCAATGCTATTTAGTCTGCCATCTCGCCCGTAAAAGGAAGTCTCCCCAGGTGGACTTTTTTTTTTTTTTTTTTTTGCTGTACGCGGGCCTCTCACTGTTGTGGGCTCTCCCTTTGCGGAGCACAGGCTCCGGACGCGCAGGCTCAGCGGCCATGGCTCACGGGCCCAGCCGCTCCGCGGCATGTGGGATCTTCCTGGACCGGGGCACGAACCCGCGTCCCCTGCATCGGCAGGCGGACTCTCAACCACTGCGCCACCAGGGCAGCCCCCCAGGTGGACTTTTTTGGGAAAACTTGCTATTTCACACCTGGTTCTACTCTGTTCAGTTCCGTTCCTCGCACAGTGGTCAAACACATGTGCATGTCCATGTCGATCCTGGTGGGGCCTAAGTTGGGGTAGGGGGTGGGAAAGGCACAGCTGGGTCGCATAGACCCGCCTGGGGTGGAAGGCTGCTGCGAGTAGGCGATCGGGCAGCAGAACAGCCTCGAAAGCCCACGAACAATCCTCCAGAGGTGGTCTTGCTGGAGATGGTCGGGGGACCGGCATCAGCAAAGTCACAGATGCTGAAAGAACACACATGGGGCACCCAGGGTGCGGAGAGTGGGGTGCCCTGGTGCCAGAGAGGGGACACCAGCTGTATGCGTCGGGGTACAGCACTGCTTCTTTAATTCCTAGCCCTTGAACTTGGACCAGTCCATTTCCATTCCCGTGAGCCATCCTTTCTTGGTCATAGTTTACTCTCTAGAGCTGAGTTTCAATGCCTTGGATATAAAGATCTTACGACTCTTTAAGCTGAGCTGCAGTCGAGTTATTCCAATGAGGAGCTGCTTTAAATCACAGAACAATTTGCACTTCATGGCCTGTTGGAGAAGAGAGACTTGAGTCTTTTCAGCGATGGATAATATCCATGCAAACCCATTCGACTGTATTGCACTTTTTTGGTATTTATTAAAGGATTGTCTCTGTGGCCTTAAGACTCCAGCGATTGTAATTCAAGCACTGAAACGGTTCCCTGGTGTTCTGGCATCTCTTTCTGACTCTTGGCTTTTTGCTAGGAATGGTTGCGTCCCAGACCTGAAGATGCATTCGCCCCTCTCAGAATCTTCCAAGGTGCCTTTCTGGTGGCAGGCTTCTAAGGAGGCGTAGCTTCTGCACCTTCTCCAGAACAGGGACATGTGTCCTCGGGGCTGTCACTTCGGGATCCAGTGGACCTGCCCCACTTGCACCCGCTTCATCCTGCGTTCTGCAGAGCAGGCGTGGCACGTGGCGATGCTGCCGGGATGGTGAGGGCTGAGCGGCTGATAGCGACCCTGAGCGTAGCATCCACGGCGCATAATTAGCGTCTGCAATCACATCCTCCGTGAAAATGTTATGGGGGCCCCCAAGGCTGCTGGGGACCCCTTGACTGCCTTACTGAGTAAATGGGGTGGGGCTGCGGCTGGGGCTGCTGAATCCTAACCCTCCGTACTGAGCTTTTCCGTGGAAGCTATTTAACTGTGAGCGTTGAGCTCAGCGCCTGAGAGCCCCAGGACCAGGATCCATCTTCCTGTCACCTGTTTACTGATGAAAAGCCCTGCTGATAGCTTTTGACTTCTGGTATTTTAATTGACTATGTGGTCTGGCCACGGATTCACACTTAGGAAGACCTGCATTGCCATCCTTTAAAGTGATCTCTCTGTGTTTCTGGTGTTAGTTAATGTGTATCTTTCACTGGCCTTGCAATAATGGAAAGAAATTTGTGTCCAGCATTTAAATGAGTGAGTTTTTGGAGACGTGCTCTGCTCTGCAGGCGGGGTCCTCGGGGTGAGGTGGAGAAGTCACCTGGGAGAATTCTTATTTTATGGACTGTCCCCTCCTCCCGGTTCGGCCCGTGTCACTCTTCCTCCATGAAGCCCTCCATCCTCCCGCCGCCCCTCCTGCTTTGGTTCCAAGCACCACCTGGACGCCTGCTGTTGCAGGGATAACCTCATCTCATCCTTACGACAGCTCTATGTGCCAAGAATCCGTATCCCGGCCTTACAGACAAAATTGGGACTCAGAAGGAGGTGACTTTTTTCTCACGGCAACTCCATCCAATCATTGGTGGATCTGAGGTTCCAGCAAAGTCCCTTTGGTTCTCTCCTCTGGGCCACCATGCGTCACCAGGATTTCAGAGCAGATGGGATCTCAGGGCAGCATTGACCCCCCTGCTCATTCTGTTGAGCGGGCTTGAGCCTGCCGGCCCGCTCCTGGGTACAGGCAGGGAGGTCTTGCACCCTGGGCCAGCAGCCGGCCTCTAATCCACCCTCTAGGTGTCAGCCCTGCTTCAGAACCAGATCTGACCACGCCCTGCCCTGCTTCAAACCCACTGGCCCTGCCCCTTCTCCGCCCTCCCCGAACACCCCACCCCACTGCTTCCCAAACAACGCTTCTGTTCTCATAGAATGTGATGGCCAGTGCACAGAACCTGAAAGTGTGGGAACAGAGCCCCTTCAGCCTGCAGACTTGCAGGTGTGCCTACAATGCACTGTGCGTGCCCTCCCACTGCCAGGTCACCGGTCATCCCAGCAGGATACTCCCATGTTCCCCATCCTCTGCTCTCCCTGGTGAGGTCTTTAGTCTTCGACATCCCCCTCAGCTGTCACCACCTCCAGAAAGCCTCCCTGATACGCCCTACAGACTTAAATACTCCCCTTTCTGGGCTCTTCCTCGACCCCTGGGCTTCCTTCCCTCGCCCTTTCCCCACCGTGCTCTAAAGGGCTTTCCTCCTCTAGACCCTGAGCTTCCGGAGGGCACGGCCCATGTCCTGCTCTGTGTCCTTGGCCCAGAGCCTGGCAGATAAATGATCAGAATGGAAGCATCAGGGCCAGAGGGGCCGTGAGCACTGACACGGGCCCCAGAGGATGGAATGGGAGCTGTTCAAGTCACACCCCACCCCATCAGCTCAGGATAAGCTTTGGGAGGTGAGATGGGACTGAGTCAGGAGGGCGAGCGGCTCTGCTGGTCACCCCCTCGGTGACATGTCTTTAGAGCATCATGGGTCAGCGCCCCCAGCCCCAGCCTGTTTGGATGGGGTCCACCAGACTCTAAACACAAGCTACCTGCTTCTCGCTTTGTATTTTATTTAGGGCTAATGCAACCTGGCGTCTTATTTTCCTTCATTACTTAGCAACTGTGCTCTGGGCGAACAGCTCCAGTGAATTTTTTTTTGACCGTCATCCTCCACGGGCCCGTTTTTCAGTCACAGGACTGAAGATCGGCCCACTAATGTCCTCTCCCTGGACTGCCTCCTTGGGGCCCCCAGACTAATTATTGCAAGACGTGCTAAGTCAAGTTCACGGTGTCGGGGAATTGGGAATCTTACCAGCTCTGAAATTACTGAGTGTCAGTGCGTTCAGAAGATGCAATTAGCTGTGTTGAGTGGGGACTTGTTGGAAAAGGAAAGTTTGGGAGTCGGGCTCATGGCCACCCCACTGCCCAGACCCCCGTGGGCCCTCCCCAGACACGGGGCGGGTCGTACCGAGCTGCCCGTCACAGGAGGGTGCACTTGGGGGTGAGCGTGTGGGGCTGGGCCCTAGAGGCTGCGAACTTCGTCCTCTCTTGGGACTGTCCGTCCCCGTGTCTGCACCTGCCTCTGCCGTTGCCTGGGTGGCGCTCAGAACGAGGCCCACGCGCTTCGCTCCATGACGTGTTTGCGGAGTGGAAGCTGGCTCTTCTCTTGTGCTGCCTGGGGCCGCCAAGACCAGCACCCAGTGTGCAGCGAGGCCCCTTCTCCTGCGGTTGGGTGAGTGCGGGTCCCTAGGGTCCTCAAGTGCCTTAAAAATGCAGGCCAGGTGGAGTGTGTGTGTGTGATGTGTGTGTGGTGTATGGTGTGTGTGTGTATATAATGTGTGTGTGTGATGTGTGTGGTGTATGGGGTGTGTGTGTATGTGTGTGTGTGTATGTGGTGTGTGGTGTATGGTGTGTGTGTGTAATGTGTGTGTGTGATGTGTGTGTGTGGTGTATGGTGTGTGTGTGTGATGTGTGTGTATGTAATGTGTGTGTGATGTGTGTGTATGTGGTGTGTGGTGTATGGTGTGTGTGTGTATGTGGTGTGTGGTGTATGGTGTGTGTGTATGTAATGTGTGTGTATGTGGTGTGTGGTATATGGTGTATGGTGTGTGTGTGTGTATGTGGTTTGTATTGTATGGTGTGTGTGTGTATGTGGTGTGTGGTGTATGGTGTGTGTGTGTATGTGGTGTGTGGTGTATGGTGTATGGTGTGTGTGTGTGTGTATGTGGTTTGTATTGTATGGTGTGTGTGTGTATGTGGTGTGTGGTGTATGGTGTGTGTGTGTATGTGGTGTGTGGTGTATGGTGTATGGTGTGTGTGTGTATGTGGTTTGTATTGTATGGTGTGTGTGTGTATGTGGTGTGTGGTGTATGGTGTGTGTGTGTAATGTGTGTGTGATGTGTGTGTATGTGGTGTGTGGTGTATGGTGTATGGTGTGTGTGTGTGTGTATGTGGTTTGTGTTGTATGGTGTGTGTGTGTATGTGGTGTGTGGTGTATGGTGTGTGTGTGTATGTGGTGTGTGGTGTATGGTGTGTGTGTGTATGTAATGTGTGTGTATGTGGTGTGTGGCATATGGTGTGTGTGTGTAATGTGTGTGTGATGTGTGTGTATGTGGTGTGTGGTGTATGGTGTATGATGTGTGTGTGTGTGTATGTGGTTTGTGTTGTATGGTGTGTGTGTGTGTATGTGGTGTGTGGTGTATGGTGTGTGTGTATGTAATGTGTGTGTGATGTGTGTGTATGTGGTGTGTGGTGTGTGTGTGTATGTGGTGTGTGGTGTGTGTGAGGTGTGTGTGTGGTGTAATGTGTGTGAGGTGTGTGTGTAGGGGCCTATTGGATGCTCACTTTTCCTAGGCATCCAGTCCATCACTCCCAGCAGATTCTCTCAGGGTTTAGAACCATAGAAGGTGAGGAATTCCTGACCTAACAAAGGCTCTACCAAGTGAAGAGATAATAAATACTCCGACCTGGCTGGTGCTGTGATGGCACCTGTCCTGTGGGAAGAGAGGCAGAGGGGGAGGGAGAAGCAAGGGCTCTCAAGCACTTAATCCCCAGGGGTGTGTGGGGCCTGGAGCTGGGGCTTTTCGATGTGTTATTTCATGCAATCCTTTGGTTACTGGCGGTTCATGAAGAAGTCAATGGGCACCTGGCCGTCCACTCACACCCGCTCGCTCCCCACAGCTGTGCACACACGTGGTTGCAGGAGAAATGGGGGTGTGGACCCTAAGTAGCGCCGCGCCCGGCACATAGTAAGTGCCCCACTCCTAGCAGCTGCTGGTGCCGTGAAAAATGCAGACACCCTGGGGCTGAGTGACAGTTCTCTCCAAAGGACTATGCATCTCAAGAAAGAAACTATGACCACTCGGGCACCCTGCGTGGAGGCTGCGTGGGACCAGCGCTTCCTAGCATTGGAAGGAGGCTTGAATGAAGCCGGGAACTTGGAAGTCAGCAAGACCCAGAGGAACTTGGGCCTCGGAGCCAGAGCAACCGGGGCGGCGGGGGGTGGGGGTGGGGGGTGGGGGGTGACGGGCAAGTCTGGGCTGAGGTGGCGGGGGAGGGGCACAGAGACGAGTTCCGGGCTGCCTGCGTATGGGGTCCCTCCCACCGCCCAGGTCCCTTTAGGGAATCAGCTGGGCCAGCAGGATGGAAGCACCCAGCTCTGCTGAGCCAGGAAGCGCTCGGGAGAAATTCTCCATCCGAGGTTTTTTCACTCATTCACCTTAACGTCTGGATCAGAGGCGTCACCGCCCCGCCCATCCACGTCCCTCCAGAGGGCCAGCCCCAGGAGATCGGGACATGCACGGCTTTTCTACAAACGGTTGGACCAAAATTTAAGTGGTTGAAACAAAATCAAAAGAATGATCATCTTTCCCAACACATGAGCTGATGTCTGGTGTCAGCACAGCGGTGAAGGTTTACGGGCACACACCACCCCCGTTTGTCAACCTGCTGCCCGTGGCTGTTCCAGGCCACGTTCGCTCCACAGCAGAGTTGAGTAGGTAGGACCGAGGCTGTGCAGCCCGCGGGCTAAAAGGGTGAGTCTCTGGTCCTTTCAGAGCAGGGTCACCAAGCCTGGTCCTGGGCTGCTCACTACCTATGGTCCGGGGCAGGAGTCTCGCCCTGTGCCCGAGGGCTGGCAGGTTGCTGTCCAGCGCTCAGGAGAAGGCTGGGCTGGAGGCCCACCTGAGTGGCTACAGCCAGGATGTTGGAGTTTTTTCATAAAACAATGAGATCACCTGGACAGGATGGAACAGGAATCCAAGATGGTTTCGTGGAGGCCGAGGGGTGAAGGCAAGGTGGCTCAGGCCTGGGAGGGAAGAGAGGGGCGTGGAGACAGCGACAGGCAGAGACACTCCCCTCCTGCACATCCCTAGGGCTCTGCCAGCCGTGCCCTCCTGCTGCCCCCCTGCCTGGTCCATGGCCAGTGTTAGGGGAGCAGACTGGGCTATCTCCTCTGCCTGAATCACCTCAGTGTCCCCTGGAGCGTGGCCCCGCACCAGGCATGCCGCTGGGCTGGGGATGGTGGGTGACGTCTGCAGCCCCTGGAGCTTCCACCTGAATCCCCCAAGAACCAGGCCTGCTCTGCTGTCCCCGTCCTCCCTTCCGTGAACCCTGCAAAGGAGTGGCTGGGCCGGTGTGTTAGGTCCCTGCAGATGCGCCCCCTCTCCACACCTTACCTCTCCATCAAGGGCCTCTTATGTTGGCAGAAAGCAATATCGGTAATAACCCCTCACATCACTGCAGCAATTTCCAATTTGCCATGTCCGTTCACATCCAGGATGCCTTTAATCCTGCCCCGCGGGTAGCTGCCAGGACAAGGGCGATAATACAAGTTAAGCGCTGGTACAGGCCTGACCCACAGTAGGCACCTGAAAAAATGATAGCTGTGACTCTAAGAGGGGGAAGAAGGGGAGGGAAGAGGGAAAGAAAGGAGGAAAAGCAGAGGGAGAGGACGGGGAGGGAGGAGGCTTCCATCCGTTCAGGGGGAAGGTCTGGGCCCTGCCATCCTGAAACTTGCAATTCATCTCTTCATCCATCCAACCATCTACCCATCCATGCACTTATCTATCCACCCACCCGTTCATCCATCCATCTACTCACCCACCCCCTCTCAATACTAATTTATCAGAGATTTACTTGGCTCTGCTGTAGGTGCTGGGGATATAGCCTTCATCTGGAGGCTTCCTTGAATGCCCTCTCCTTTGAGCACCCCCATGCACACCTACGTGCACACACACACACACAGAGCCATGGGCCCTGGCTTCCCTCCATCCTAGCTGGGCTGTCCTTTGTCCTTGTCAGTCACCCTCTACCCCGCAAATCCCCGAACAGGGCTCCACGTGGGCCGGGTCCTGAGGGAGTCCCATCTCTGTGGGTTGGTTAGATCACACCATGACAAAATGTGAGTTCAGTGAAGTGGCCTTGGCCCTGGATAGATTTTTCTTTCTGCCTAATTATAAAATCCATTTATTTCAGCAGAAATCACAAAACAGAACAACTTAGCTATTACAGGGACATGCTTTATACTCATAACTTAAAGAGCTTGTTTTAAAAACGAACTGTAAAACCACTTAATTACTTGGTTTTAAAACCAGCCATGTGGAAAGTCTGTTCCCTCGACGTACGTTCTGGAGGTGATTTCTGGCAAAGGGAACTCTGCGGTGATGCGGACTGTGCCAGGCTGCCTCGCACGTACATGGCCCAGACCATCCCAGGCTGCTCTCACAGAGTCCCAGCCGGCAGCCAGCTTGTCACCCCTCTCCACATGAAACGTGAGGGACAGAGGGACCAGCAACAGGGCTTTGTGATGCTTGCCAGCAGCTCATAAGAGTGAGGCCAGGACAAAATTCTGAATATTTTGCCTACAAATCTTGTTGTCTTTCTACCATGCCTGCATCCATCCATCCATCCATCCACCCACCCATCCACCCATCCATCCATCCACCCACCCATCCATCCATCCACCCATCCATCCATCCATCCACACATCCATCCATCCATCCACCCATCCATCCATCCATCCACCCAGCCACCCACCCATCCATCCATCTATCCATCCATGCACCCACCCATCCATCCATCCATCCACACATCCACCCATCCATCCACCCACCCATCCACCCATCCATCCATCCACCCATCCACCCATCCATCCATCCATCCACCGAACCAAGTGCCATTTATCTGTACATTTATCTACCCATTGATGGTCCCATCCACCCATACAACTACCCACCCATCCATATGTCCATCCACCCATCCATCCATATATATTCAGATACACACCCATATATCCATCCATCCACCCATCCATGGGCCATTTATCTATACAGTCATCTATCCATCCATCCATCCATGTATCCGTCATCCACTCACCCATCCATTCATCTAGCCACTTACCCATCTGTTCACCCACCATTAAATCCACCCGTTTATCCACCTGAACACCAACCCACTCATTCACCTACCCACCCGTCCATCCATCCCTTTATCCATCCACCCATTCAACACGCCTTCATAGAACACCTTGCATTTGAGTTTCTGGGCAAATGGAGGGAGGGGGGTGGGAACAGAACGCATTCCCTGACCTCAAGGAGCTCACGGTCCCCAGGGGGCTCATGAACCTCGATCCTGAGGTAGACTAAGTTCTGAAGTGGAGGTGTGTCTAAGTTTCTATGGAACTACGATGGGGGATTGGGCACCAGAAGGGAACAAGGAGTGTTTCCTAGAAGAGGGGACATTTGAGTTGGCCTTTGAAGGATGTATAGGTGTTGACCGTGTGGAAGAGGGAAGGGCATTCTAAGCAATACTTTTAATTCTGAAGATTAAGATCAAGGACCTTGAGTTCAGACTCTGGCTCTGCCAGCCCTGGCTGTGTTTCTGGAATGGAGTCTTAGTCTCCTCACTTGTAAAAGGGGAGACTCACCTCCCACTGGCCTCCATGCCAGCTCTGCTTCTCTTTCTCAGCTCACTTTCCCTCTGGGATTCACGGCGGTGGGCGTGGAATGTTCCCGGATCCCCCTGCTTTTCCCTCTCACTTCCTGATCCCACCCAGTCTAATGGCTTCACGTATGCCCCCAGTTACCCCCAGCCCCAGTGTCCCCCGCAGACTCCACGCTCAGATCTACCGCAGTCTCCACGACTCCTGCAGGACATCGCTAACAGGCACCTCAAATCTGTCAGCTGCAGCCGGAACTCCTCCCATCGCCTCGCTGGACCAAGGGGCCACCCCCAGGTGGGCCTCGACCCCTCTGCCCCACCACCTACATCCAGTACATCGGCAAGTTCCACGCTGATGTGTCCAAACCGCACCGCCCTGTCCACTTCCCACCCCACGGTCAGCACCCTAGCCCAAGCCACCCCCATGCCTCCATGTCCTTCCAGCAGGCATTTTTCTTAGACCAGCCCGGAAGCTTCAGGCCAGCAGTACCTCACTCCGCCCAGCCACCTCTGCAGTCCACGCTCAGGGACGGGGGAGAGTCTCCTGTCCCAGCATCAGCATCATGTAGCTGGGGGCCCAGCTCGGCCCCATGGAGTCTCTTGCCTGCCCCACCTCCCAGCCCCAGTGCTGGGGACCACTGGGCGCTTCTCACCCTCGAAAGCTCTTCAGCTGCTGAAGTTTCTGTTCTGGTTGGAGCAGACCTTTCCTGGACCAGCCCGTGCCACAATATCACTCTTTGTTGTTTTCCTCCATCTTAAAAGCATGAGGCAATCGTCCTGGGCTTTTGCTGAGAGCGGAGGCTTGCTTGATCCTGTGTCGTGGTTCAGTGTGTGGCCGCTGGTCTCTGGGGCTTCTCAGCCTTTTGTGGACCTGAGTCTTCACACTTCTGCAGCCCACGCTAATGGAGTCCTACCTGCCACGTGCCAGGCCCATGAGGACAGGGTGGCTGAGGTCCCCGCTGTCCAGGACCTGGCCCTGCCTCAGGAGACCACGGCTTGGAGCGAATGCAGCAGGCTTAGGTCAGGTTCCCCAGAAGCAGAGCCTGAGGCAGGGGTTTGGTGCACGTAGTGTACTGAGGGGGAGCTCTGGGGAGGGACCTGAGGGAAGAAGTGGCCGAAGGAGGATGTGCGCTCAGGCAGAGTCTGGCCAGGCCCTGTCCGTGATCTGTTCAGGGGCGTGAATCACAGAGCTGCCCCTCCTTGGGGCAGGGGTAGCCTTTCCCCCGTCCATGCAGCACTGTCTGGGGTCCTCCGGGGGACGGTATAGGTTCCTAGGCCGGGGCTCTCATCAGCTGAGGGCAGTTTTCTGGGAAGGGGCTGGCGGCTAACGGGTCTGGGACTCAGCACAGCATCAGCCATGAGGCTCAGGGCACCATCGAGGTGGGTGTTTGTTACAAGCTTGATATTGTGACAAAGCTGGCTTTGTCTCGGTTCCCATAGGCCGGCCTGCAGATTGGCAAGGTGGGAGTTATCTGCCCTCTTCTTACAGATGAGACACTGAAGCGTGGGCCTGGGGGTTGGCGAGTTGGAAGGCCAGGACTGAGGGTCCCCAGGCAGGGGTCTCTTCCCTGGCCCTCCTGCTTCTTGGCCAAGAGGCCCACCCTGAGTGGTCCACCTCCTACCATCCTTCTCCTGTCTGCCACCCCCATAGTTAATCCACCAGCCTGAGACCCCTGGAGGCAGTGGCCAGTGGAGAGGAGAGGTAACTGGCTGTGGGTTAGACAGGTACACAGGTCTGGGTCCCATCCAGCTCTGGCCACCGTGGTGAAGGAACCCCTGGGTCCTCTGAACCTCAGACACGTCCCCTATGGGGAGAAGGTGGGTCTGTCCCGGGCGGTGTGCTCAGGGCCAGTGGGAATGTGGGCAGCCTGCCTAGCCCAGAGCCAGCCCGTGGGTGGCGCCCAGCACACAGCAGCAGAGGAATCTTCTCCTTGGTTCTCCTGAAGAAGCTTTTCTTAAACACTCCTTCCCCTCATTTGTAAACTGTGGGGTGTGTGTATGTGTGAGTGTGTGTGGCGTGATGGTGATGGGACAAAATCAATGCGCTGAACTATGTCTTTTTTTTTTAACATCAACACCTTTTGCTGAGCAAAATCCGATCAGAGAAGGCGGCTCAGCTGCTGGCCTGGAGAGTCCCTGTCACCACCTCAGCCTCTTGTGAGCCGGGGGACCTCTGGGCACGGGGTTATCCTCTCTGGAAAGTGGGGACAATAACAGAACAGCTTCTCGGGAGGAGCCAGTGACTGGACACGCGTAAGCACCCAGAGCAGCGTCTGCCCGGAATGGGTGCCCGCCGTGCTGTTACTATTATTGTTATTGCTGTGTGGTTATTGTTATTGCTAGGGTCATCGCCTGGCTTGCTGAGTTCTGTACATTGTCACAGCCGCACCCTGTATTGTCACAGCCGCACCCTGGGACAGCCAGCCTGTGCGTTAATAATCAGCGTAATCAGGGATGGTGTGGGATTGTAATGACATGCTGGTCTGAGCAGGGCCCTGAAGTGCCCGCAGCCTCCCCAGAGGGCAACCCCTAACCCAGGCCGGCTCCCGGGAAAGGTGCCCACAGAGTAGTTGTGGGGGAGGTTCGGGACCACCGTGCTCGTCCCAGGGGCCTCCTCCCGTCGCCCGCTCTCCCACCTCATCCTGAGGCGTGGGTAGAAGAACAAGACCGGCAGGGGAGCAAGAAGGGTGGAGGGTGTCCCCCTCCTTCTTAAAGTGTGGTGTCTGGGATCCCGGGTCCACTGAACTGACTCAAGCTCACACGGCTGTATGCGCAGGGCCAGAGCTCAGTGTAGGTCTGCTGGACCGCAAAGCCCTTTGTTCTGTGTCCTGCAGCGTTGAACTTGGTTCAAAGACAAACACACAGTCAGTAAGGTAGGGAGCCTCTCGTCACCAGAGGTAACCAAGTAAAGGGGCAGGGATGCTATTGTGGCAAATGCAGTATGGTCCAGTGAGTGAGGTGAGGGGCCCCTTGTCACAGGGTGTCCAGCAGAGGGACAGGGACCGTATCACAGCAATTCCAGCGTCAGAGATTGTGCCACTCCGGCTGGGCCTGCGGCCACCTCTGAGGCTCTGTGGCTCAGCCGACCACCCATTTCTGGGCGTCACTGTGTCTTGAGTGACAGGAGGGGCTGGATCTGCCCATCCCACCTCCCACCCACCACCGTCTCTTCGGTCTGTGCCTTTGGTGGGGGGAAGGCCAGGCCCCCAGCTGGAGGGCTGTGGGGAGAGGTCCCGGGAGCCTTCATGCAGGATGGATGTCCATGCTTCTCGATCCAGAAACATCAACACTGATGGTGTTCTCACAGGAGACCAGAGCCTGCGCTCACCTCGGTCTCCACATGATCCTGAGCCCTCGGGAATCTCCTGCTGCAGAGCTCCTTCCCCAGGAACTTTAATTAAATCATCATTCATTTGCGGTCCAACGGATGAGAAGAAATTGACTAGACAGACTACTCATCTCTCCCGTTATCGCCACGTGTTTGTCCAATTCATTTACCACTTATGAGGCATCTGTTCTGACATGGGCCGTGGGCCAGACCCCAGGGCCACTCCTTGTCCCTAAGGAGTAGAAGCCACAGGACTCACTGGTGACTGATGGCACGTGGTTAACAGGACAGAAAAAAGGGATGGCAGATAGCACCATCCCTACACCATCCCTCCTCTGGGGACACAAATGCCCCACCTGTGACGGTCAGTGGTGCCTGGGGACAGTAGTGCCCCACCTTTGACAATCATGGTGCTTGCTGGATCCTCCCCATGTCTGAGCTCTTTGTGGCACCGCCCTGTGCCCATCACCTCTGGCCCGTGGCTCCCCTGACCCTGTGCTCTCTGGTCCTCCTGTCACCTCTGTGCCCACTTCTTCTCAGTCTCCTTCTCTGGCTCAGCGTTCCTCCAACACTCCTTCCACCGGGGAGACTGTCAGTGCCACCGGCAAGGCACCGGGTCGATTTGGTTCACTGCTTTCCTCCCAGCATCCCAGGCAGGAGCAGGGGGTCTTTCCAGGCTCCCTGTTGCCCCAGCCAGTGGGTGTCCAGTCCCCCAGGTCTACCTTCTCCACGTCTCCCGCGGTCCTCCCTTCCCCGCCCTCGGCCTCCCACCCCCTTCCTGCTGGACCCGGCCCACCTCACTCTCTCTGTGGTCTCGCCAGGGCCCTCCCTGCCCCTCACCGTCGTTAAGTGGCTGGGCCTTCCCCAGAGTCCATGATCGCCCAGGTATATGCTTCTTTGGTCGTTGTCTTCCCACTGCACTGTGTGCTCCTTGAAGCCAAGGACAGCTAGGCTGTGCTCACTGTGTCCCCATCACCAGCTGACATCGGTTCTGTGATGCACAAGTAAAGAGCAAGGGAAGGGCGGCGCGCGCCCCTGCCCATCTCTGCAGTGTGCAAGGAGGAAGTTCCCTTGGCCGCGTCCTGGCCTCAGCTCCCACCGTGTGACTTGGGAAGTCACTGCCCTCTCTGGGACTCACCGGCTTCATCCATCAAACAGGGATAATAACAGCAACCACCTCATCGGAGGGCTGTTGAAAACAGGAGTCAAGCATTCAGTACACTGCCTGGCATACAGTAAGTGCTCAATTAATACCACGTAGATTACTTTATTACCAATGCTGTTATCCGCTCCACATGATGTTTCATTCAGGAAAACCATGATACAGGTGATTTCAGCTATGGGACATTGACTGGGGGTCCCCCAGGTAGAGAGTCAATTTCCTCCCCCAGATACCGGGAAGCCGCCATAACGCACCTTTCAGCTGTGTCCTTACTTGATCCTACGAGCACGGAATATCAAGTCCCTGCACTGAGGACCGTGGCCTTGGCCATGCTTTGCCAAACCCGCACGGCAATAATATCTTGGTCTGTAATCACAAAGATTTGAAGAGAGAACCTTTGGAGATTCCACAGTTGTTTCCAAAAGCTATCATCTTTACCCAGGAGGCTGCCCAAGCAAGCCAGCATGCATGGAAAAGCCACCCTGCGAAGGTAGTGAGATCCAGTCCCTTGCTTTCTGCTGTTCAATTAGGGGCTGATGAATGAATAAGTTGTTCATAGATCTAATCATGCATTGTTAATACAACTGTCCTGATAAAAGACAGTCTCCCCAAACACAGTCACTCCAGAAAATGAACTGTCCGCCACGCTCTGCCCAAGGAAGAAGGCTTTTTAGCTTTGTCTGCAAAGCGTCCTCAGACAGCCAAACAGAACACAGTTACACCCTACTCACACCGAAGCCTCAGCGTACGCCCCTTTAGAGAGCTCAGATCATCAATAATTATGGGGGAGGCGGGGGCCTCTCATTTCACGAATGCTACAGACAAGATTATTAATAAGTCCAGCCTCTAAAATATTGGTGATGAATTGTTTTCTATGTCCTGAAATATGTTTGCCTCATCTGGTTACTATCGATCAGACACAAGATCTTCCAAGTCAGCCTACGGCCAAAGGGAAAAGGTTTGCCTCTCCGTTCAATTTACAAATGTTCTCAGGGATATTTCCTGGCATTTCATTGCTTGTCAGGCTGGTAATTAAAACTGAGCCAATCCTTTCCTGACAATCAGTTCCATAATTGTGTTTGAGTCGATGTTTTACTAAATCGTGTCGGATGCGTGTCGGTCTAGACACAGAGAGAGGACGAGGGCTCTCAGCATCAGAGTCGGGTCCATGCCGGGGCCAAGGCACACGGACTGTGTGGGCTGGAGCGGGTCATCTCACCCCTCCGAGCGTCTGGGTTTTCTGTCTATAAAATAGAAACAAAAACACCCACCTTGTTGCTGTTGTGAAAATAAAATGATAAAATGCCTGTGCCTGGTGCAGGGCCAGGTACACAGTAGGTGCTCAGTAAATGTTATTTCCCTCTCACTCCCCCACCCCTACTTGATGGAGTTCAAGTTTATGCAGAGACAAGACTGGGAGGCACAAGCTACTGGTGGCCACACCAAGAAGGGTGGATTCAGGGCTGGCTGCATGGTGATGGTTACAGCCGGCGACTGAAGTGTGCACAGGGCTCAGGGTGTGCAACATTCCCTCCCCGTGAGCTCTTTTCAGTGGGTTGATGGATGGAGGATGAATGGTGAATTGGGGTAGGGAAGGAGGGAGAGAGAGGGAGGGAGGGAGGGAAGGAGGAAGGAAGGAAGGAAGGAAGGAAGGAAGGAAGGAAAGAAGGAAGGAAGGAAGGAAGGAAGGAAGAAAGGAAGGAAGGAAGGAAGGTTGGATGGTTGGCTAAGTGGGGGATGAATGGATGGTGGATGGTGGATGATGGATGGATGGATAGATGATGGAGGGATGATGGACAGATGCGTGGATGGGTGGATGGGTGGTTGGATGTTGGGTAGAGAGAGGGAAGAAAATACAGTTGAACTAAAATATTAATAACTGTTCACGGATTATCTAGAAGTAAACCTTCATTTAAAAAAACTTCTCTTCCTATCTTGTCTACTCAATAGAGAACTGAATACACATTCTTAGGCCTTTGCCCACAAGCAAATTCTTCTTCTCGTAAAAGTATACTATTGTTTTTTTCTGGTTACACATTGAACACATTTGCATCTTAAAATATTTATTTATAAAATGTATTTATTCACTCCAAAAATATGTATTGAGTACCTCTCCCATCTTAGATTACATATTACACACTAAGAATGGAACCAGAAACATACTCTAAGAAAGAAAAAACTTAATACCCAAAGTGTCATCAGCCAGAGACACACAGTGCTTTCATCCTTCTGGACTGTTTCATTCATTATTTTTCTATATATTCATGCATATGTATACCTCCTTACCCATACATACATGGAAGCTTGTGTGTCATATATACTGCGAGTTTATGCGTGTGTATACGTGGACACACATATGTGCATATAGTCATTTAATCACCTGATTTTCTTTTTCTCATGGTACTTCTCACTCTCTGAAATCATCGTATTCCTGCACTTGTTTGCCTCCCTGTCTCTCCCGCTCAGGCCCACGGGAGGGGGATTTTGTCCCGTCCTGTTCACCATCATCTCTTCAGCACTGGTGCTCAATAAATTTATGTTGACATAATCAACAAATTGAAAAGTAGGCATATCACATGTATGTCTTTCCGCCCCCTCGGTGACATGGGTCTTTGGGGCGTATTTCTCCTGAACGTCCTGCTCCCTGGGCTCTTCCAGAAGCCCTCGGCTAAGCGGAGGGCAGTCAGAACGGCAGGCTCTAAGTATCCCTGCTCCAGGACGGAGGGGAAGACCACCCACCTAAGCCCTGACGTCAGTCTGCTGAGCTCCTAAGACGTTTCCAAGAGGCGTCCGTGGATGGGCGTACCACGGGGGACAGGGGGCTCCCCTTCCTGTTTCGATATATTTTGCAAGGCTCTTTTAGGACGCATGTTTTGAACAAATGGAGGCCTCTCCTGCCCGATTTCTAGTTCACCAAGGGGTCGTATTCATATTTTCGTTGGCAACGAAGTGCGCTTTAACTCACGATGTGCCTCTGTTGGTTGAGGAGGCACTGGAGGGACTTAGCCAAGCTCCTGGCCCTTGAGCTGAGAAGTCTCAAGACCTTTGGCAGGCGTGAGCCCCAAAAATGTTCGGAAGACGCAGTGGCTGACGTGAAGGCCTGCCGCCGGGGGGTATGAGGAAGGGAAGCGGGATCAACTTGTATTCGGTAAAATGGTTCTGGATACATCACCAGTGGGAGCTTGATCGGAACACTCGAGGCCACTGGAGTGGGGAGGGGTTTAATGCAGACGCGTGGAGGCTGACGCAGTTGATGGGAGGCTGGGGGTGGAGGCCAGGAGGCGCTGCTGACGTCAGGAGCCCAGGAACCTCGGGAAACCACCGCCAGCGATGTCAGCTGCCCGCTGCAGCCGAGTGGGTAGTCCAGGGTATGCCGGAGACACCTTCGGCCGTGCACCTGCCGCAGACGCTGCTGGGGACCTACGGCTTCCTCGTCTTACTGGCTGTCAGGTGAAGGCCGCTCGCTGGGGAGGCCGGGAATGTGGTCTCCGCGCGTCCAGCTCCTGGGCTCAGGGGTGGCTGGGCAGGGCTGAGATGGCCTGAGTATCAGCACAGGCAGAATGCCTTTCCCTTATACGTTAAACTTTTGTGCAAAATGAGACTTAAATACGTTCCATCCACAGCGATCAGGAGATGATGTCAGAGCACCTACTCTGTGCCACGTGAGGGCTTGGGACTCAGCAAGGGGCAAGACGCGTGTGTTCCCTGACGGCGGGGTGTGTGTGGGACCTGGCCGGGAAGAAAGTGGACGCGAGAATGTGCAAGGAGAGGGCGGGGAGTTAGTGTTTCGCGGGGACAGAGTTTCTGTTTGGGAGGATGGAAGAGCTCTGGAGACGGACCGTGGTGACGATGGTACCACCGTGTAAACGATGCAGATGTCACGGAACTGTCTGCTCGACAGTTATTAACATAGTAAATCTCACATTCTGTATAGTTGCCACAACTTACAGAATAATGCAGATGGATGTCTCTGGAAAGTGTTAATAATTGCTTTTAAGACAGTCAAAGGGCACCCTGGTGTCAGGACCTATTTAGACCGTGGGATCTCAGGAACAGCCGAGTTAGAAGGTGGTCTTGGAGGTGAGCGAAGAAGGAAGCGGCCCCGAAGCCTCTGGAAAGGGGCCCCTGGAGCCAGACCGTGGAACGGGAACAGTCTGAGGCCAGGCTGGCAGGAGCGAAGTGACAGAGGGATGGCAGGTGTGAAGCAAAGCCCATCAGGGCCAGTCACACGGGACCGAGGGCCCAGGGGGACAAGCAGGGAGATCTGTGCGTGCTGGCAGCCCCAGGTGAGACTGCAGGAGGAGGGGATGGGGCAGTGGCAGACGGAATCTCCCTGCCCACCCATTGGCCCTCAGGAGATCCCCCCCTCCAGCTGCCCCTCCACACTCTCTGTGGGGTTCCTTCTGGTCCCCAGCCCAGGTCAGTTCTTTTCTCACTTTACGCAGCCCCTAGGGGGACTCATCCACTCCCAGGACCATGAGTCACATGTCTGTGCACCTACCCCGAACACCTACCCCAGTGCAGATTTCTCTGCAGAGCTCACCCCATATCCCAACCTCCCGAGCCCCTCCCTCCACCTGCGTGACCCTCGGGAGGCTCAGCTCCAGCGTGAGGCTCAAACTGGCCTCCTCTTCATCTCCCCTAAGCCAGCTCTCCCTCCTGTGTCCTCATCTCCATCCACGGTACCTCCCTCCACACACTTGCCCGAGCTGAAAACCTAGGTGTGTTCTCCTTATTTCTCCGTCTCTTTCCTCCTCACCAAACCCGCTGAACTCCGACAATGAAATGTCATGGACACCCGCCCTCTCCTCTCCATGACCTCTGCCCCAGTCCAGGTCACCAGGTTCTCTCACCTGGGTGAGCCCCGTGGCCTCCAAGTCAGCCTCTGGCCTGCCCCCTCCAGGCCTCATTGCAGTCAGAGGGAGAGAGCCAGGGCTTCCAGGCCGAGGGAGTGTGAGGGCGCAGCAGACATCTGGGGACTTGGAAGCAGGCCGGGGTGGCTGGCCCCGGGCCGTGTGGAGGTCAGGTCAGCAGGGTGAGCTCATGGGAGGGCGGCGTGAACGCCAGACTCAGGAGCAGGGGCAGGAGAGGCCCTGAGGTGTTTCAAGCAGGGACACGATGCCGCACGCTTGCGTGTACGTCCATCCCCGTTATCCGTAAGGTCTTCAAGAATACACCTTTCTGGTTTAAGGAAGCACAAAAGTAGTGAAGAGCCCTTCTGTTTCCGCAGCAGTTTTGCATGCTGTGCCTAATTTGGAACCTCTACCCAGAGAGAGGATTGCCTCCAGTTTCAAGGTGAGGAGGGTGACTCGCCCAAGGTCACTGAGCAAAGCCGCATCTCCGTCAGACTCATATCCTGTGGCTTCTCCTCTGCTTATGGCTACTCAGACCGGAAACCATCACAGGGAGTGATTTTCTCCTAAAGCTCCGGGTAGCTGATCTGCGTTTGTGCTGAGTAGCCCAGCGAGATGCATTCATCCGCAAGAATGAAGCAGCGGGTAGGAGAGTTATTTTTGCTCATCGTGACTCACACCGGCGTGCATAAGACGCGCTGCGCAGATTCTAATTTGAGCCCCGGGGGTGGGTACTGCTGCCTTTGTTTGTCTCCACTGTCTGCCTCTCCTGGCGTCAAAGCCAAGTTTTCTGTGTCCCCGGCTGGGCACATCTGTCTGGCAAGGGAGACCGGGCGATTGGGTTTCAAATAGAAAGGTAATTCCAGATGACACCCATCCCCAGGGGTGGGGAGGGAACCCTTTTAGGGCTCGCCTTGGTAAAGAGAAGATTAAAAGCAAATCCTCTCCTCGATAAAGAGTCTGAATGGAAAGCGGAGATCCGTGGCGCATTCAGCCCGAGCCCTGGCGGAGGTGAGAAGTAGTCTCTGGGCGCTGTTTGCTTTCCTTTTTTAACTCGGAGGTGCCACAGCTATGATTTGCATGAGCTGTGCTGCGAGGCAGACTGGCGCGTTGGCACCGCCTCTTGGAGGAGATGGGTCAGAAGCCCAGCAGGGGACCAGGGAAGGTGACTTGGCACCTGGTGCGTGCAGGCAGGTCCAAGCAGGAGGCCAGGTGCACGTGATCCGGGCATACAGGGAGGGTCAGGCCCGTGTTGAAGGGTCCCGTTAGGGCGTCCAGGGTGCCAGGTTCAGGCAGGTCTCCCGACCTGGCCAAGAGGGAGACAGGAGGCCCATGTGGGCATCTCACGCAGTCTTCCCGCCGGAGCGTGCAGCTCACCTTCGGGGAAACTTTCCAGACGGCCTCTCCTCTCCTCCAGTCCCGCCTGGGGGAGGGGCCTCCCTTCTCGGGGTCCCCTGTCCCAGGGCACTGCTCACACCGGTAAATGACTTCCCTTGTCTGCTATTAGCTCCTCCGGGGCAAGGATCCTGTGAGGTTCATCTCCCAGCTGCATGAGTCAGTGAATGGTCTTAAAGAATAGGATGGTGGACCAAGGAGAGGCAGCAAAGATGAAGGGGAAGAGAAAGGCACTCCCCCCGCTGCTCCCCGCCCTCCTCTGCCCCTTCATGTGGTCAGAAATCATCCCCCAAACTCGGGACGGACCTGCAGACGTCTGGAAGCCATGCCTAACAGTCTTGGGGATGGGAGTGGGGGGAATCTGTCTGGACTCTCCCAGGTCTGTTGCATCAGGATCCCCGTGTTGTTGCTACAATCCGGGCCGAGGCAGTCACATCACTGGCCATGACATGATGCCGATGAGGGACACAGGGAAGAGCTGGGTGTGAACCCACTAGGGCTGTCTGGCCTCAGCTTCCCCATCTGAGAAATGGGGATGGTCGCACCTACTTAGCAGGTGTGCTGTGAGTATTAAGCGCGGGAAGCGATGCACTCCACCCCTCACCTGCCCCTGCCCGTCACCTCTACACTGCCTCAGAGCTGCCCTGCTAGTACTTCCTGCATCTCTCTAACCAGATGCTGGCAGGGCCCTGGGGCTGGCTGCCAGGCTTGGATGGGAAATAACAGAAGGGTTGTTAATTACCACGCATCTGAGCCCTGGCCACTTTGCAGGCTTCCCACCCAGCGCATCCCAGCTGAAAGAGCTAAGCCGATCTGGGTTTTTTTGTTTTTGTTTTTGTTTTGCGGTACGCCGGCCTCTCACTGCTGTGGCCTCTCCTGGAGGCATGTGGGATCTTCCCGGACCTGGGCATGAACCCGCGTCCCCTGCATCGGCAGGCAGACTCTCAACCACTGCACCACCAGGGAAGCCCTTTGTGGGTTTTGTTTTTGCCCCACTGCATGGCATGCAGGATCTTCGTTCCCTGACCAGGGATCAAACCCCTGCCCCCTGTAGTGGAAGCACAGAGTCTTAACCACCAGACCGCCGGGGGAGTCTGTTATATACTTTGTTTCCTTTAACTCTCAACTCGCTTCTGCCATGGTAATTCCTATCTTCATTTTACAGAGGAAGATGTTGCAGCTCAGAGACGTGAAGTAATTTTCCTAAGGTTGCACAGCTCACAGGAGCAAAGGAGGGCTGAAGCCCAGCTCCATGGGCCTCCAGAGCCTGCACTGCTCCCGTCGAACCAGGCCTCTGCTGTGGGCTACGTGTTCCACGAGCAGCGCGGCCTGGACTCCCGGGGCCATCATGGGCACCCCCGTCCTGCAGGACACCATCAGCGTGGCTGAGAGCAGGGCCGGGAGGAGTAAAATCCCGAGAACAGGGCTCTAGTTCACAATGGTTATTACTTCATCTCTTGGTGGGGAGCAGAGGCCAGGTCCACCGGCGTGCTCGGAGTTGCACAGCTAATGGACACAGGGCTGAACCCAGCAGGAGCTGCGGCCGAAAGCAGCTCCCCCGCGGACAAGGGGAGGGCGCTCAGAGCTCACCGGGGGCCATGAGAAAATGCAGACCCTGATGCCGCAGGTCCGGATGGGGCCAAGACACTGTGTTCCTAACAGGCGCCAGGGAGGCTGCTACTCCTGGTCCCAGAGTTTATTAACTGAGTAGCTTTGGAGAGAGCCCACTTTATGGGTGTGTGACCTAGGCCATCGCAGGAGGATCTGTGCTTGGTGTGATGCTCTACTGTCACCATCTTGAAATTCCTAGTTCCTTTTGAACAAGGAGCCCCACCTTTGCATTTGTCCTTGGCCTGGCAGATTAAACCCTGGAACTCATGCTTCAGGTGGGCTGGTCATTGGTCCAATGAATCTATCAAATATTTGTCTGCAACTGTGTTGCCTCTGATTTTGAGACACCCAGCCTCAAGGGCCCCCAGAACCTAGCTCGGGTGCCATATGTTTCCCCACAATAGTAAGCAGTGAAAATACACCATTTAAAGTAGTCCGGTTCCCAATTTGGGAGAGCAATCTGCCGGCCTCCTCTCTGCACGATGCTAATTGCTTTGTTTTCTTTGCTCCAATAATCCTTTCCTTGTCAGCACTTTTTCCTTCCCCCGTCTTTCCTGGCTTGTCCCACTCTGAGGCCAAAAATAGCCCACAACCACGGATTGCTGGGCCCCCGGCCAGAATCACTTCCTCAGGTTCTTTTTCCTTCCGCCTCAGTTGCCACCACGGGTAGGGCCTTGGCTGTAACTGGGGGCTTTCGTGGAGAGGTGACCCGGTACCTACAGCCCTCATTCTGTGTGGGAAAACCAACACCCATTTCTTGGACCAGGTCCCGTGCTCCGGCCTGGATGGCAATGATGAGGACCTGGGCCCTGCCAGGCTGCACAGCCTCTCCACCTGGAGGGAAAGGCAGGCTCTCCGAGGGTTCCCTGCGGAGAACCCTAGGAATGTTGGGCTGGAGCAAATGAATGTACAAGATGCTGGGGGAAGGGGCAGAGGAGGCATGAGAAAAACTCTGTTGGAGGATGTGTATCACAGAAGGCTTCCTGGAGGAGGTGACCTTCTAAAGGTGCCTCTGTGGATGAGGAGGTGTTTGATAAGCAGATAAAAGGGGGAAGATGTCCCATCATAAAAACAGACTAAACTCATGCTGGGGACACTGGCAAAGCAGGGACGCCAAAAATAAATGAGAAACATTCAGCTTTGTTGAAGTTGCCCAGAATTCAGGGCTCAGAAAATTTCAAAGAAACCATTTTCATTTTATCACACTTGGATTTTGTGACGTTCTGAGATTTTAAAGTCCAATTCTGAATTACCAGTGGTGATGTTGGGGGTGTGTTGATCCTGCTGGGCATTCCAGCCACAGGGGACAAGACACACAAAGGTGGTCAGGATGTGATCGGTCTCAGCTGGGATGCTGCCTGTTTGCCTTTGGTTATGCTGTCCTCTCTGCCTGAAACACCCTCCCCTGGGTCTGTATCAAATTTCCATTCATTCTTCAAGGCTCGTCTGGGTGTCACCTCCTTCAGGAAGCCCTTCCTTTTGTTCTGCACCTGGATGGTATTTTCCCCCTGCTCTGCTCCCGTAAAGCCCTGTGCATACCTAAATCCTTGCTTGACCTTGCAGTTTTAGCAGCTGTGGAAGAATGAGTGAATGCACGAACGAATGAGCCTTCATTGCTGTGTGAAACTTGCTGTGGTGAACAGGAATAAGTGAATGAGATTATTTATGCCTTCTGCTCTCCAGGCTACTTAAATATCCCCAAGGTTGTTTTCCTCCCAGAGGAGAAAAACAAACAAACAGTTCTCTTAGAGTCACAAACTGAGCTGGAATTGCTCATGCATGCATGCATGCGTGCATTCCTTCGTGTATCCAGCAGGGCTTGGTTGACCGACAGCTTGGGGTCAGGCCTGTGCAGGCTGCTGGAGAAACCAAAAGATTCCCTACCCCTGAGATCAAGGGGGCACAGTCTAGTGGGGGAGGTAAATAAGCAAATAGTTGTATTGTAAAAACATTGTGGAAAATGCATCACAAGCAGAGTGCTTTAATGAGCTTCCCTGGCCAGACGGCCCGGATGGAGCCGGGCGTGAGAGTTGCTGCCCTGGGGTGGGGCACAGAGCCAGGCCGAGAGTGCCCAGTGGATACTGAATGAACCGTGCTGTATCCGGGAAAGATGTGGAAGGAGTCTTGGTGATTTATTTCATTTTTCCTGATTATCCAGGGAAGCCAGGTGCTGTGCAGAACATTTAGGAGTTGAAGGACGATGTCAAAGGAGACACAGGACCCCAAAAGACCTCCCAGTAGCCAGAGCTCGACCTATCTGGGCAGCAAAATAAGAAAATATTATTGGCTTCCCTGGTGGCGCAGTGGTTGGGAGTCCGCCTGCCGATGCAGGGGACACGGGTTCGCGCCCCGGTCCGGGAGGATCCCGCGTGCCGCGGAGCGGCTGGGCCCGTGAGCCATGGCCGCTGGGCCTGCGCTTCCGGAGCCTGTGCTCCACAGCGGGAGAGGCCACAGCAGTGAGAGGCCCGCGTACCGCAAAAAAAAAAAAAAGAAAAAAGAAAATATTATTGAAATACAACTCAAAGCATAAACTAAATATTTGTGGGTTCATAGTGATATAAATACATGATCGAATAAGTAAATAAATGGGGGAGAAAAGACAAATCTCCCAGGCGGAAGAATTCCATATAATGTATGTAGCTATTCCACCCTCCAGGAGGGCCGCCTGCCTCTCCCCTCCCCCCGCCCCCAGGTGTGGGCTGCGCAAGATGACTTCCTCCCAAAGGGACAGGATGGAAGCAGGGAGGAATGGAGTAACGTTACAGGGAGACGCCTGGCCAGTGCCACCTGGCCAGCGAGGGCAGCATCGTCAGTGACAGGTCATGTCCACTGCACGTCCACTGCAATGAGGGAGGCACCCCTCATTTTGCTCCTTCCCCCCCCCAAAACTCAGAACCACGGCATCAGCACAAGAAAAATATCAAACAGACCCAAATGGGGAGGGTCTACTGCAAAACCGCCAGCCAGTCCTCAAAGCTGCCATGTCATTAACAGCAAAGAAAGCCTGAGAAACTGTCACCACCCGGAAGAGCTGGAGGAGACATGACAACTAATGTCGTCACGTGGGAACCTGGAGCAGGGACAGAAAAAGACGTTGGTGGAAAAACGGGTGAAATGTAGCGTGTAGTTTAGATGAGACCAATGTATCGATGGTTGGGTCCTTAGTGGTGACGGATGTATGATCCTGACGTCAGCTGTTCATGAAAGAGGAAGCGGGGTGTGTGTCATGTGGGAACTCTCTGTGCTATCTTTGCAACTTTTCTGTAAATCTAAAACTATTCTAAACTAAAAAGTTTATTTAAAAATGTTTAAAAAGTCCTTCTAAACCCACCACTATTAACATCCCCCTGTGTTTCTTTCCATTCTTTTTTAAATGAAGATGTAATTGACATACGACATTATCTTAGTTTCAGGCGTGCAACATAATAATTCGATGTTTGTCTTGTGAAATGAACACAATAAGTCCAGTTGACATCTGTCACCATAGTTACAGAATTATTTTTCTTCTGATGAGAACTTTTAAGATCTACTCTCATAGCCACTTTCAAATATGCAGTATAGTTTTATTGATTACACTCACCATGCCGTACTTATTTATCTTATAACTGGACGTTTGTACCTTTTGATCCCCTTCACCCGTTTTGCCCACCCTCCTCCCCCCCACCAGTCTGTTCTCTGTATCTATGAGCTTGGTTTTTTTTTTTCCTTTTTCCTTTTAGATTCCGTACATAAGTGAGATCACACGGTACTTGCTTTCTCCTTCTGATTTATTTTACTTAGCATAACGTCCTTAACGTCCATCCATGTTGTCACAAATGGTAAGTTTCATCCTTTTTTATGGCAGAATAATCATCCTTCCATTCTTCTTTCTATGCATTTTCCACTGATAAATTTATACTTACCTTTATACATCTACCATTGACAAAATTATGATACACTTCCTTACAATTTTGTCAGTGTGAAATGTACAGAAATTAGACTCGCTTATAATTTTGTGCCCTGCTTTTTAAATGTCACGTGTGCATGAGCTCTCTTGTCACTAAACATTCTCTGTAAACATCTGTACACGCTCTCTGGCTCCCCTGACCATTCTCCCCCGCCCCATGTTTCCCGCATGTAAATCACACCATGAGGAACATCTCCGAGCACATCTTTGCAGGAATCAGGCTCCACGACCCGCCGTTTTCTGGGGACAGAAGGCTTTCGTGCTGGAGGAGATGAATGACCGCCCCTGGGGAGCTCATTAGGTTTCCCTGGAAAGAAAGAACACACTGGGTTATCATTTGTTCACACGAGACAGGAGTTTTGTGCAGTTCATTGATTGGTGCTCTCTGTGTTTAATTGTCTTCTAGAGCAGTGTCGGAGGTTGAGGAAGGCCATCCTGGGGGGGGCATCTCATTGCCCCACGCCCTCCCGGGGAAAGCCACCCATTTTGTGGACAAGGAAACTGAGGCACAGAGGGTGTTTGGGCACAGAGACATGGATTTGAACTGAGTTATCTGGAGATGGAGTGTGTGCTCCCAGCCCCCTACTCCACCAGCACACATGGTTCACTCACTCATCCCCATTCCCTCATTCATTCATCTGACTGCTGGAGTGCCCAGGCCCTGCAGGCGTGGGCTGGGGAGGGGGTCAGTAGTGACCTCCACAGACATGGCCCCTGGCCCAACAGGGCCTCAGTCCCTGGCGAGGAGGCCGCTTCCATGAAATGGGGTGAACGTGTGAGGGGCAAGTCCTGGGTCCCCAGCAGCCTTGTGGCAGGAGCTCAGCCCAGCCTGGGCTGAGGAAGGCCCACCCCAGGGTGGGGCTGTGGCCCATGCTGAGCATGGCCAGGGTGCAAGTGGAGGCTGGGAGGGAGGCCGGTCCAGGAAGGGCCTGGGGACCCTGATGGGGGGTTGGTGTCTGCTTGGGGCTCCCAGGAGCCATGAAGTTTCTACAAGGCCCACGTGTAGGAGACCCCTGGCTTCCTGCGTGGGGAACGGACCTTCTGATGATGCTGGCGGTGGGAGCCGGGGCCACAGCGCTGGAGGTGAACCACACGGCCCCTGGCACTGTCGCAGCCCACCCGGCTGGTCGACCTTCTCTGGCACCAGGGACACAGGCGCTCTCGCGTGTGCCTCCAGCCCTGTCATTCCACCAAGTGACCGCAGGGCGAGGCAGCCTCCCAGATGGCCCCTGCCTCCTGGTGTACTTGACAGTAAGCCCTCCCCACTGTAGAGCTGTCGGCCGGGCAGGCCAGTGTGCTGGGGCGGCCGTACCGAAGTACCACAGGTGAGGCTGCGAACCACAGGAATCTGTCGTCTCGGTTCTGGAGGCCGGAAATCCGAAGCCGGGTGTCGGCAGCGCTGGTCCCCTCTCGGGGCTGCGGGGAACCCATTCCAGGCCCCCTCCCGGCTTCTGGCAGCTCCAGCAGCCCTTGGCTTGCGGGCGCATCGCCTGATCTCCACGGGGAGGCCTCACGCCCCGCTGTGTGTTTCAGATCATCCTCGTGAGCTCCGCTCTCAGCGACCGGGACCAGAGCCTCTTCCTTAGCACGGACGAGGGCGCCACCTTCCAGAAGCAGCTCATCCCCTTCTCCGTGGAAACGTTCATCTTCCACCCCCGGGTAGAGGACAAGGTGCTGGCCTACACCCGGGAGGGCAAGGTAAGCAGGCCTGGAGCCTTTCCGTCACATGGGGCCCGGGACCCACATCATCCCCTTCTCCCCTGGGCCGTGTGGTCGGACGCCACCAGGAGCTCGAGGCTCTGCAGGAGAACCGAGCGGGGGAGGTGAGCTGCGCACTTGGCACAAATGGGCCCGACAGCCGGTCGATAGATAGTGGATGATTACGAGGACGCTTCCACTCTGTCCCCCTCTCTCTGCACTCCAGCCACAGGGCCTTCCTCTACTTCCAGAACATTCCACGCACCCTCCCACGCCAGGCCCTCCCCTCAGCCTGGAGGCCTCTTCCACCACCACCATGAGAGTGAATCGTCCTTCAGACCCCAGAGCAGCGTCCCCTCCTCTGAGGCGCAGAGCAGCAGGGCCCCAGGAACACAGGGCACGTTCACAGGGCGACAGAGGAGAGCGTAATGGGGGGCTCTCTCCAGGGCCAGCGTGGGTGGGCTAGGAGACACCCTGGGGCTGAGCGGGGAGCTTGCTGAGGGCCCGTGGAGGAGGGGCCCCCCTGGCTGTAGGAAAGGCCTGTGTCGGTTTCCTGCGGCCACTGTAAGAAATGACCACAATACAATAGAAATGTATTCTCTCACAGTTTCGGAGACCAAAGGCCCAAAATCAGCTGCGTGGGGCGAACACCAAGGTGTCTGTGGGCCCCCGCTCCCTCTGGAGGCTCTGGGGGGGATCCCTCCCTTGCCTCTCCCAGCCTCTGGAATTCTGTGGCGTGTGGAGGGGTCACTCGGATCTCCTAAGGCAGCGTCTTCAACCCTTCCAGCTGCATCTTCACGTTGCCGCGCGCGTGTGTGCACGCGTGTGTGTGAAAGTTCCCTCCGCCCCACCCGGATGACCCAGGATAATCTTCCCAACTAAACATCTTCACTGAATCACACCCGCAGAGTCTTTATTTTCCTCCATCTGGTCCCACGCACAGGTCCCAGGGCTTATGACGTGGATGTTTTGGGGGGGCATTTTTCAGCCAACCACCTTGCCCAGTAGGAGGCCAGGTCCCCAGAGCCATAAGGAACGGGCAAGGAGGAGGCTGGTCCAGGAGAGGGTCGCTCAGCCCCTAGGAACTGCGGCTGGGCAGTCGGAGAACAGGAGTCATGGTACCCAGCTCTCTCCCCTCCCGCCCTCCGGTCTTCTGCTGGTGCCTCCCGTGGTCTGAATCCCACCAGAAGCCAGAGAGAAGGAGCCTGTGGATGCCGTCTACACAGGGCAAGCCCCCAGGGTTGGACAAAGGTGGAGAAGGCGGAGCCTGGGTCTGGACTAGATGGAAGCTGTCCAGATCGGGCGCTTCCTCGGCAGCCCCCAGGCCTGCTTGGGACCCACTGTGCCACACTCTCCCGGATTCCAGTGCCTCTCTTTCCCAGGATGGTAATTATGTATTTGTGCCACTAGTTAATTATTGTCTGCACCGTACACACACACTTGGGGTCAGCTCTTTGAGGGTAAGGGCTATGCCTGGTTTTTTTTCACCATTTTACCTCAAGTACCTGGCTGAAAATATTGAATGGATGGATGGAAGGATGGTGGATGGATGGAAGGATGGTGGATGGATGGAAGGATGGTGGATGGATGTGTGGATGGATGGATGCATGGGGGGATGGGGATGGATGGATCATGGAGATAGATGGATGAATGAATGAATAAATGAATGAATGAATTTCTACCAACAGGGATCACCCAGGTCAGGGACCTCCACATGGAGGCTCCTGGCTGGCCTGAGCCGTGGCTGTCTACAGGACCTGGCCTCCTCTCTGGTCCTCAGTTTCGTGTATCTGCTTTGACCTGGAATACATCACACCCACTCACACATCACTGGCCAAAGCAAGTCTTGTGCCAAGGTCTGGTCCTTGCAAACCGACTGAATTTCAGGATGTCCCTGAAATCCCCTGGCCTCACAGGCGGCCTCTGCTCTGGGTGCTTTCCTTTGGAGCAGCGTGTGTTCTGGGTATTAATCGTGCTACTTAGCCTTCCATGTGTTTAGACTAAAGCACAGTCACAGAGACTTATTTTCCCACAGAGACTGACTGCATTCCAATTGCTCTTTAATTCATGGGGCCCTGAAACATTAATGGAGCTGAAATCTCAGTTATTTTCTTTGGGTCTTTTCTGTGACTATGAGGAAAGGAAAAAGAGGGAAGAAAGGTTTCACTGTGGTTGTAAAAGGAATGAGGAATTTGAGGACATTAATAACAGTGACAGCAGGGCTGGTTTTTTAGGCATTATGGTTTCAGCAGGATGGTTGGTCGGACAACACTGACTTTGACGCCAACAGACCTGGTGTGATAGGTAGGCGTCTGCTGCTATAATGCTGAGTAACACACAGCCCCAAACCTCAGTGGCCACAACAGCAAGCATTCTTTCTTATTCTTGCATCTGCGAGTCAGCGGGGGTCCTGCCGGGCTCGCTTGGGACTGACTAGACAGGCGTGCCTCCTGGCAGGTTTCAGGTCTCTCGCTCTGGAACCAGCGGTTACTTGCAGACATGCCGTTCTCATGATGGAGGGCAGAGGCTCCGAGGGGCAGCCGAAACCGCATGAGAACCTCCGTGTGTCCGCTTTGACCTGGAAAACATCACATCCTTTCCCGCTGGGCAAAGCAAGTCATATGCCAAACCCAGAGTCCACAGGCTGGACCTAAATGTCTCGCTCACAAGGACTTGCAGATTTTTACAAAAGCAAACGCTCTCTTCTATTCCCTCCCCTTCCTTTTCCTCCCAGATGCCTACCCCTTCCTCTAGCAAAGACTGTCCTTCCGCCCCTCAGACTGCCCTGTCTCCCTACTTCTAGTTCCCTCCTTTACTGTGTCATTAGAATTTGGGGTGCTCTGAGGCTACCTTATTTGGAGCCTGGACAGCTTCCTTGGGTGAGAGCTGAATGCAGTGGGTTTTTTCTTTCAAGGTTCAGCAAATTGCATCAGGTTCCTGGGATCGAAAGGATGTGAGAGCTGGGCAATCCCTCCCCACGCCAGCTCGCTGGGGACCCCTGGCACGAAACTGACCAGCCTGTTCCCCTCTGCTCAGACCTCAGACCTGCTCACAGGCAGAGCCCGGGGCACTTACCTCTAAAACATCAATGGACCCACTCATGTTTTATTCTGCTTCCCATCGAGAACTTCCTCTGCTTCCCAGCACTGTGAGAAATTGGCCTGAGCCTGAGACTGCCTTCCAGAAACTTAGTAGAGGAGACAAGACACCTTGGATGGCCAATCAGGGAAGCCTTCCTGGAGGAGGGGGGTTGAACAGGGGCTTAGAGAATGAGTCAGGATGTAAGTTTACTTTTTAATACAACTTCAGAACCACAAAGATGATCGCACAAGAAAAGAAAGAAAAATGAACCCCTGCAATCCTCCAGCCCAAATGAAGCCGCGTTTGCGTTTATATAGGCTGAAAAGGAGGAGGAGTGCTATCAAGGGGGTGGGGTGGGGCGGGCAAGAGCTCTCTTAAGAAGGGATGAGTCTTGGGCTTCCCTGGTGGCGCAGTGGTTAAGAATCCGCCTGCCAATGCAGGGGACACGGGTTCCAGCCCTGATCCGGGAAGATCCCACATGCCACGGAGCAACTAAGCCCGTGCGCCACAACTACTGAAGCCTGCACGCCTAGAGCCCGTGCTTGGCAGCAGGAGAAGCCACCGCGATGGGAAGCCCGCACAGCACAACCAAGAGTAGCCCCCGCTCGCCACAACTAGAGAAAACCTGTGCGCAGCAACGAAGACCCAAGGCAGCCAAAAGTACAATAAATGTTTAAGAATAGATAAATTAATTTAAAAATAACTTTTAAAAAAAAGGGACGAGGAGAGGGTGCCGTCATCATGAGAACAGCTGTGTGCGCAGTGAGAACCTCACAGCTCAGAGTGTGTTCCTTTTTGCTCGGACTGTTGTGTTCGACAAGGCTCAGGGCAGGAAAGAGAACTCACTCTGGGTATTTTAAGCAGAAAAAGGATTTAGCGTGAGGCGTTGGGTGCTCTCTAAACTGTTGGGAGGGCTAGAGGTGCGGCTTCAGGCCAGACTCCCAAGGATCCTCCCAGAAGCCTGTGAAGCTGGACCAGCAGGGGAAGCTGGGGGATTGGGAGCTCCACTGGGGTCACCAAGGTCAAGAACATGCAGCTGAGGCCGGAGTCCAGGCATCTGAAATCACCGCTGCTGCAGCCCACACTGCCTGGGAATGTCCACAAAGACAGATTTGTCCAGCTGCTGCCTCCACCACATCTGCCCCTCCACCCCACAGAGCTGGAAGACAGATTCCGACCACAAGCCCATGAACTTGCTGGCCAGGAAAACAGAGTTACTGTATGAGCCAGCAATCCCACTCCTGGGCGTAAATCCAGAGAAAACTGTTATTCGAAAGATACATACACCCTCTATGTTCATAGCAGCACTATTCACAATAGCCAAGACATGGAAGCAACTTAAATGTCCATCGACAGATGAATGGATAAAGATGATGTGGTACATATATACAATAGGATGGAATATTACTCAGCCATAAAAAAGAATAAAAGAATGCCATTTGGGCTTCCCTGGTGGTGCAGTGGTTGAGAATCTGCCTGCTAATGCAGGGGACATGGGTTCAAGCCCTGGTCTGGGTAGATCCCACATGCCGTGGAGCAACTAGGCCCGTGAGCCACAACTACTGAGCCTGCGCGTCTGGAGCCTGTGCTCCGTAACAAGAGAGGCCGCGATAGTGAGAGGCCCGCGCACCGCGATGAAGAGTGGCCCCCGCTTGCCACAACTAGAGAAAGCCCTCGCACGGAAACGAAGACCCAACACAGCCAAAAATATATAAATAAACAAATGTGGGGTTTAAAAAAAAAAAAAAGAATGCCATTTGCAGCAACATGCATGGACCTGGAGATTATCATACTAAGTGAAGTAAGTCAGACAGAGAAAGACATATACCATGTGACATCACTTATGTGTGGAATCTAAAAAAAAAATAGGTACAAATAAACTTATTTACAAAACAGAAACAGAGCCACAGACATAGAAAACAAACCTATGGATATGTTAGGAGGCTGAGATTAACATATACACACTACTGTATATAAAATAGATAAACAACAAGGCCCTACTGTATGGCACAGGGAACTCTACTCGATATTTTGTAATAATATTTTGTAATCTATTCCCTTATAAGGGAAAAGGGTCTGAAAAAGAATACATATATACATATATACATATGCATATATATAAAACTGAATCACTGTGCTGTACACCTGAAACTAACACAACATTGTACATCAACTGTACTTCAATATAATAAAATAAAATAAATGGCCCAAGGCAGCAGGAAACTGCCTCCATGGCCCCTTCCAAACCTCGCATGCACGTGTCTATCTGACCCAGAATTCTAGCTGCAAGGGAGTCTGAGCAATGTTGGATCTCAGCTTTTCAGCCTTTGCAGTATGCCCAGGTGCCCTACAGCAAGGGAAGGAAGGATGCTGAGTTCCAACCATCATACCCAACCTACCACTGAAAGCCGGGTGGAATTGCAATGCTTCTAATAATTGTGTGAGGCCTGATGGCACACATGTCTATGAATGGAAAGAACCTTCCCTCTGACTTCACCCTCCTCCTTTCCCTTTATTTCTCCCTTGTTCTCACTTCTGATCGTTTTACCTTTGCATCAGATCAGAATATCTTCTGATCATTTTATTTTTCTTAGAGGAGTGGTCTAGAGGAAGTCGACCCTTCCCCAGGACATTGCTGTGTGGGTTTTAGCTGCAGTAACTAGGATGTCCCTGATGTGTTTATTTGCCGGTGTTTGTCCTTTATTCAGCAGAAATGTTCTATTTTTGCAGCAGTTGGTTGTGTGTTATGTAATCACCTCCCATGAGAGCAAATTGGAAAGGCTTCATGAAGTTCTGGGGCAGATGTCATAAATGCAAGTGCGTCGGTGGTGATGGCAATGATAACGCCATCCGTTAATCCGGAGGTTACGTAATCCTGAGACTGATGGCCTCAGACTCCTTTTTATTCACTTATTGCCTGAGCATATGAGCTGTGCTCTCCCGATTTGCAGATGAGTAAAGTGAGACTGTCCTGAGAGGAAGGAGTCGGCCGGGGGGTGGGAGAGGGGAAGAGGGGTGTTCCAGGCAGAGGGAACCACATGTGCGAAGGCCTAGAGGCAAGAGAGAGAAAAAAGGTGGGTCAGCAAACAGCAGGTGCTCAGCAAACAGCAAGTCGGCCTCCAGGTGCTGGGCCTCAGTCTGTGCACACGTGAGAAAACAACAAGAGTTGAGTACAGCAGGAGCCTGGGGCTTGAGGGATTTGGGGAGGGGACACCAGCTCTAAGTAGCCAGGGTTCGGGGAGCCCTGGAGGGGTAGCTGGGGGCAGTGGCTGGCACCGAGTGGAAGACAGACTGAGATGCAGACTCTCAGCCTCTTTGAGTAAGAAAATCTCGCAGCCTGAGTGTTTTCTCCCTGCAGATGAGAGCAGAGGAGAGGAGCTTAACAAGGAAAACTCCCAAGTTTAAGAAAAAGGGACACAACTGTTATGCAGTTGTCACCAGGTCACAAAGTGTCAGTCAGACAACTATTCAGAGTGACTCTCTTTCTAGAGGCTCTCGGTGATTTTTATGGATGGGGACAGCCATCCTGAAGTGGGGCGTCTTCTCACAAGACCCCGAGGTTAGGAGATGACCTGTTCAAGGAGGAATCACTCACGCAGGGGCCGGTCTGTAATCCCGCAGCTGCGGGGACGACGGAGAGAACGTTTTCCTGAAATTTCTCTCCTAGGCAGTTGGGGAATCTGTAGTTTTCTGGGCTGCTGTTGGCAAGGGGGAAAGGCGATTCGGACACCCCAGAGTGACAGTGTGGGCAGGAGCGGGACTGAACAGGATTGCGGGGCCAAGAGGGAGTGTTACACTCACATCCGCAGTCTCCGTCTCGCCCTGGGCAGTTCTGTCTAGGAGGACGGTGGGCACGACGCTCGGTCCGGGGGCGTCAGAGCCCCAGTTCAGCGCATGCCTTGCCTGCGTGAAGTCCTGACACGTGGGACCCACTTGAACCCTCCTGACCTCCTGAAGGAGGATGTCACCCACGTTACAGCTGAGAAAAGCCGAGGTTCACCTGGGTGACTCCAGGAAGGGAGGGCAGGGATCTGAGCCCAGGTGTGCTGGCCCCAAGCTTGGGAGACAGGGGCCTGGGTTTCCGTGTTGCCGTTGGGGACTGCCCAGCCATTCTGGAGAGGGAGGAGGAGGCCAGGCCTCCTCCAGCAGGAGAAGGGCCACTCCCCATCCCATTAGCCTCCCAAATAGAGCAGACAGAGGGCCACCACGTGAGCAGAGCTGCCACCACCTGCTTAACTCTTCCCTGACTCCCCACGCCTGAGAGGTGAAGTCACAGCTCTGCCCCGTCCTCAGCACCTGGCTGTGCGCCTCACTTTTGCACAGACTGAGGCCCAGCACCTGGAGGCCGACTTGCTGTTTGCTGAGCACCTGCTGTTTGCTGAGCACCTCCCACCCCCCTACCTCCTGCTCCCAGGCCTGTGCTCGGGAACTCCCTCCCCCTGGAAGGGCCTCTGCCCTCCTCTGCCTGCAGACATCCCCACGACCCTGATGATGCGCTCACGCCAGGCAACAGGCGGTGTCCAGGGAGGAACAAGGAGCCTGCAGATGGCTCGCGGAGGGACCCTAACCCAGGGAGTTGGTCACAAAGGCATCGGAAGGGCAACAGGCGCAGAACAAGATGACGGTTTACCCCCAGAACAGAGGCTGCAGACATCCCCGCCACCCCCGGGCTGGAGCGGAGGGGAGGGGTATGTGGGGGCCAGGATCCCACATGCGCGCGCGCATGTGTGTACATGTGTGTATGCATGCTCCAGCCCCATGGGGCCAGGACCCAACAGGCACCGGCTCCCTGCCTACCACCAGGCTCCAGTGAGGACTGGGGGGTTCAAGGGGCTCGTGTGTGTGCGTGTGTGTCTGTGGGTGCGTGCACGTGTAGCTGTGTCTCTGTGTTTGTGTGCATGTGTGTAAGCACGTGCATGTCTGTGTCTGGGGGCCGGGTGGCACGTGCGCTTGTGCGTCTCCCTGTGTATATATGCTTGAGTGTGTGAGCTTGTGTGTATACGTGTATCTGTGCACATGTGGGCTTCTGTGTGTCTGTCTCCGTGTGTGCATGTCTGTGAGTACACGTATGCATTGTAGGGGTGCTCGCACACGTGTTTCTGTGTGAGCTGTCCCAGGGCCCTGGACACCATCCTCCCTCCTGCTCCCCCAGCGTCTGGCAAGTGTCTGTGCTCAGGGACAATCCTTTGCCTTCGGGTCTGTCGTTTCTCCTCCTGGACCACGAGCTTTGCAGACGCCGGGCCGGGTGTGGCTCAGCCCCGGAGCTCTGGGCCGGGGAGCCTGTGCTGTACTTGGCTTCTCTTGGCCTCCAGGGCGTGGAGATGCATCTGGGGAAGCACCAGGGCTGTGATGGGGAAGCTCACACCTATCACGGCCACCTCTTGCACGTCACACTGGCTCCCAGGGCCTTGGTTTGAGAAATGCAGCTATTGAGGGGCTTCCCTGGCGGCGCCGTGGTTAAGAATCGACCTGCCAATGCAGGAGACACAGGATCGAGCCCTGGTCCGGGAAGATCCCACATGCCGCGGAGCAACTAAGCCCGTGCGCCACAACTACTGAGCCCGCGTGCCACAACTACTGAGCCCACGTGCCTGGAGCCCGTGCTCCACCAAGAGAAGCCACCGCAGTGAGAAGCCCACGCACCTCAACAAAGAGTAGCCCCTGCTCGTGGCAACTAGAGAAAGCCCACGTGCAACAACAAACACCCAACACAGCCAAAAATAAATTTTTATAAATTTATAAATTTATAAAAAAAAAGAAAAGAAAAGAAATGGAGCTATTGAGTCCCAGTGGAGGTTGGTGCAGGATGGAGCGGGTGCTCCAGTGTGGGTACTCCTCCCCCTGCCCTGTCCTGTGATCCCCAGAGAGCTGTCCCCTCCCTCCCCTTCAGGTCTTGCCCTGTGGCCCCTGCAGGCGTTTCCCAAGCCCAGTCTGCTCGTGCAAGGCTCTGTCCCCACCCGAGGTCCCCAGGTCAGAGCCCTAGACGCCGCCTCCCCCTTCCCTCCTCCCAGGACCTGTTCAGCTCTCTAAACAGGTCCCTTCCGGAGCCCTTTCCTCCTCCCCATGAGCCTGCAGCCCAGGGCCGGACCGAGGCCTGGCCTCCCTGGGGCCTCCCTGCCTCTGCCCCACGGCAGCTGGCCTCAGCCCTCCTGAGAGCCTCATCTTGTCCAGCGGCCTGGAGGTCTCAGGCAGGGCTGGCTGTGTACTTCACAGGGTCCAGTGCAAAATGAGAACCGTTTAACAATTGGGACAAACCCTTTCTTCCATGGTCTCTTTCCAGCTGTCATGGTGTCTTTATGAGCTACTAATGTCATACTCCCTGTGCACAGGGACACAGGCAGGGTGGACACAGATCTCCCAGGCTCCCAGGGCCTCAGGACTCAGCGCACGGCCACCCAAACTTGACCCTCCCCAGGCCCAGGCGCCCCCCCACCCCGGGTGGAAGGCAGCAGCGGCCCTGGAGGCGCTGGCAGAGCCACGGGAACCCGGGCTCCGAGCCCCACACCAGCTCATTGCTCCATCCGGCTCTGCTCACAGATCTCGAGTTCAGAGATAAAACTATTAGGTCTTTCGGGCTTCCCTGGTGGCGCGGTGGTTGAGAGTCCGCCTGCCAATGCAGGAGACGCGGGTTCGTGCCCCGGTCCGGAAGGATCCCACATGCCGCGGAGCGGCTGGGCCCGTGAGCCATGGCCGCTGAGCCTGCGCATCCGGAGCCTGTGCTCCGCAACGGGAGAGGCCACAACAGTGAGAGGCCCGCGTACGGCAAAAAAAAAAAAAAAAAAAAATTAGGTCCTTCAAGTTAGCGACCGCAGAGCATTAAACCCCAAGCACAGGCCCTGGGCTACCATAGTGGTCAAGGCCCCAACCAGGCTTCAGACGTCTCTGCTGTGTCCTGAACTGACCGTCTCACCTTTCCTGCTCCCTCCTCCAGGGCGCCCTCCCTCCGCCCCACATGCATAAAGGACATTCAGGTCCCTCCTGGGTGCCTGCATTCAGACACACCTCCTCCAGGGACCTCTGCCCCTGTCTCTGGGCTCCTACCAGCCAGCCTGGGGTCGAGACTGGCCCTTTATGGAGCCCCCGTGCCTGACCTTCCGCCTCTCGGGGGCTGGTCTGTACCCACCTGGAGCACAGGGCCTGCCCCCAACAGGTCCTCGCCAGGTGGGACAGGACCGGCCAGCCTCCGCCGGGGCAGTCATCACCCAGGGGTGATGCAGCTCTCAGAAGAGGCTCACTCCTCATGTCACGACCGAACTTTTCTCTCTCCTCCTTCTGCCCTAAAGCTCTACGTATCGTCTGACCTGGGGAAGAAGTGGACTCTTCTGCAGGAGCGAGTGACCAAAGACCATGTGTTCTGGTGAGCATGCCCCCGCCAGGACCCGGTGAGCCCCGGCGAGGCCAAGTCAGCCCCCTCGGCCCCCAGCTCAGGTCCCCCACCTTCTCTTCTCCGCCCCAGCCCTGCCCTCCTCATCCCAGGGGGGCCTCCGGGGCGTCCTCTCTCCTCTGCTGGGGCAGTGTAGGAAAGGGTTGAGAGCTGGGGCTTGGCGTCGCTCAGGCCACGCGCGCACCCACGAACCAGCTGTGCAGTTTCGCACACGTGAATCTCCCTCTCTGGGCCTCCAATTCCCCCGTAGTAGGGAGAGGCACTAATGCACATAGAGCTGGCCCAGTGCCCGACACACAGCAGGCCTACTGTCCCCCTCACCACGGAACCCCCTCCCCCCTGCCCCTGCCTCTCCTGTCCTGGTCCCGACTCAGCCCCCGCTGACGGCCCGGCGGTGCAGCCTTCCCTGCCCCATGGCTTGCTCGGCCTCTGCCGGTCTTGGACCCTCACTCCTGCCCCAGCCGGTGCCCGGGCCCCCTCCGTGTTGGTGTCATCTCTTGGGAGCCACTCAACCATCGATTTGCGTGGAGCTCTAGTTTCACTGCCCCAGCGAAAGGCTCCGGTGCTCAGGAAACGCCTGGATAAGCGAGTGAGGCCGGCGAGGATGAGACATGGACGAGGTCCAGGGCTTCTGCAGAGGGAGCAGAAGCCAAAGGCGGGGCTCAGAGCCCGCACTGGCGCCCCTGACCCGGCTGCCACCCACCCCCCCCACCGCCTAAACTACCTCTGGAGATGCATGCAGTGACACACGTGCTCTTTCCACCAAATTGCGTTTTCCTGAGTGTGCAAATGACACACACTCACGTCCTCTCCTTTCTCATCTCATTTGGGCTGCACACGTACGGCCAGGCCTCCCAGCCAGGCGCAGCCCTGCGTCCCCAGGACAAACACCGTGGGAAGAGCTTCCCGTCCCGTCCTGTTCCGTCTGCGTCTTCATGCTAATCAGGGCCAGGAACTAGTTTGCAGATTCAGGGCCACAGGCTGAAGGGAAGCTTCGGTCTCGCCTCTGGAACAACGGCCTGGGGGTGTGCCTTCCGCGGTGAGGGCTCCCTCCACGTGGCCGCCCTCGAGAGGTCCCGGGTCCTTCCTCGGAAACTGGAGCGCGGCATCAATCCCAGGCCCTGTCATTCTTGTCAACTGTTAGCCCGCAGGGGCTCAAGGAGGTGGGGAGGGGGGCCGGGAGGCGGGGTTTCTGAGCAGGGCGGCCTGGAAAGTTGGCAGATCAGGATTCGGGGGACTGGCGGGGAGCGGTTCTGCCAGTGTGTCCAGTCCCAGGGAGACCCCTGGGGCCACAGAGAGAAACAGCCCGCAGACCCTGAAACCTAGGTTGGTGCTCATTCAGACACGCTGGCATCACGGGCAAATCAAATTATGTCTTCCCTCAGGTTTCTCAAATTGCTGCAAGTCGTCATGCGAGAGGGATAATCACGCCAGACACTTGTCTGCTCGGGGCCCGGGAGTCTCCCTGGGAACGTGGTGACAGCACAGGGACGGCGCCTCTTGTAAACAGTGAATAATGCTGTTTTGACAGCACTTCCAAGGCGCGCTCTGTTCTTGAACTGACAGCAGGAATCGCCGAAGCCCCGTGTTGTGTCTGAGACTCAGACCCTTAATGTCTTGAGAAGCTTAAACAAATGAGCTCCTTAGACTGGCCTCGTGGGGCCGTGGCCGGGGGTTGGGAGACCTACTACGTTCTGGGCCCACGAATGCCCTGACGCGTCGCCTCCCTGCTAGTCTCTCAACGGCACTGGGACAAAATTATAAGGGCCGCCCAGCAGCATCACGCTGTGAACACTGACTGCACCGGGCACCAGACCTCGGGTCCCCGTGCATCCTCTTATGAGATCCACACAGCGGCACCCAACTGTCTTCCCCTGAGGTTACAGAGGGGGAACGGCGGCCCAGAGGGGCCAGGGCACTTGTCCTAGGCCATGGGCCATGGCTGCCTCTGTCCGTAGCCAGTGACCTTGCCCTTGGCCCCTCTGCCGGGCAGTCTGGCCGCCTGCACTTCCCCAGGCGTTTCCAATTCTTCCTCCCGCCTCGAACCCAACCTCACCCGTAAAGCCTCAGCCTTCCACTTCCATGAGCTCCAGTGCCTGCCCAGGTGTGAGGCAAGTGGCGGTCCTTCTGTCCTGAAGGGAGGTGAGGGGGAGACAGAGTTCACCCCACAACAGCCCTGGTGGCGGTGTCTCAGAGGGTTGACCAGAACTGTCTGCATCAGAGCTTCCCTCAGCATCAGGAGTAGCAACCCACTCCCCGTGCTTTGTCGAGCCTGCGTGGCCACAGGTCTTCCCGTGTGAGTGCTGTTTCTAAACAATAGACCAAGGGCCTTCCCCAAATACTATCTTCGGGGACCTTGACAAACAAGAAGGCCCAGGGCTCAATGCGTGTCCTTTCCCCCGGGGAGCCAGGCTTCATCTGAGGGTGTAAATACAGTTTCACGTGGTCTTCAAAACCCGTGACCAAGGGTTTCTGGGGCAGGGACCTCAGGCCCACTGTGTTCCCTGCCTGGTGCAGGGCCTGGTGTGGGCGTGCTGGGAAGTGGCAGGGGAGAGGCTCCGATGGGGAGTGAGAGACAGAGGGAATGAGAGAGTGAGTGAGTGGATGAGTGACAGGCCGAGTGTCATGACCCCATTTACAGATGATGGCTGGTCAAACTAAAATTCCATCTGCCCAGCTGAGGACCGGTCAGTGCTCCTGGTAAAGGGAACAATGTCTCTCTTTATTCAGAAAAGAGAGGAAAATGTCAGGCAGGAGACCTCCTTCCAAGGAGCGTACAAATGGTTTATTCACAAAACCTAAATCAACACTTCACCTTGCGATGAAGAGACTCTGTGGAAAGCCAGAGTGATTGACGCTGACACCCACGTTTGAAACATCACAGACTGCACATCCCGCCACGGGGGGCATCGTGGGTTTCCCCTGTCCACCTGGGACCACCTGGCCCCTGGAGGAGGGGAAGCAAACAGGCACCCTGGTGCCAAGCCCGTTAGGAATCGGGTTGAGAGCTGAGAGAGGCCAGCTCCGGGGGCTGTCAGTGGTGGGGACTGAGCAGTCAGTGGCAGGGACATCTCATTGGCCTGTCCTGGGTGCTGAGCGGCCGTGGGAAGTGACCTCTGCATCAGACTCTCAGTTTGTCTTTGGCAAAGTCAATGTGCTGCCTCAGGTTACTGTCCATGGGAGGGGCGGCTTGGCGGATGGAGTTTAATAGTCAGACCGGCTGGAATGTACGTTGTAACAAGTGTGATCAGCTCCCCACACCCATGACGCCCCGGGTTTCCTTGCTCCGGAGATGGCTGAGGTAGCTAGAAGGTTCTAGAGGGAGCTGACATACAGAACATGGCAGGAGATGACAGTCCAGTTGATACCTGGAACCGGAAAATCTGGGAAACCCTGGACCACATCACATCATCCGCTGAGAAACCTGCGCTTCACCTCCTGGGTGCCAGGCCCTGTGCTGGGCTGGGGGGGGGGGCGGTCAGCGCCGTCCCCAGCTCCCCTGGAGGATGCAGCCCAGTCCCTGCCCCCCCAGGGTGTGTCTTCGTCCCGTTCTTCTCGGGCCTTGTTGAATGCTCCGTCGTGGGCAGCCACGGTCCCCCTGTGCTCCATGCACTGCCCGAACCCCTAGAGCAGTGTGGTCAAGGGAGGGGCCCGTGGCTGAGAGCAGAGCCTTCCCAAGGATGTACTGTGAAGGGGGCACGAAGGGGAGCAGGGACAAGGGAGAAGGACCCTGGTGTGAATCCGGGTTTGCGCCCTCAGGGGAGTTGTTCTGATCACTAACACACATGCACACGCGCATACACACACCTACGCGCATACACACACCTACGCGCACGGATGTGAAAATCTCTAAACTACTCTAAATGGAAGAATGCCCAGCAAACCCTGGGCCCTGCAAGGCAGAGGCCGGGGCTCCATCGGCCTCCCAGGAGCAGGTGGGCTCTCGGGGAGGACTGTGTCCTCTGAGCCCCAGATCCTGGAGGCCACATGGCTGCCTGGGGCTCAGGGACCACACAGGCCCCGTGAGAAGGGCTTGGGGGCTCCGTTCCCGACGCCAGCCTCAGCCGTTCTTTTCCAGGGCTGTCTCTGGAGTGGACGCTGACCCAGACCTGGTCCACGTGGAGGCCCAGGAGCTCGGAGGAGGTAAGCCGGGAGGGTACAGGAGCCAGGCGCCCCCACGTCTGCTCGCCCCGTGGCTGGCTCGGCTGCCCTCGTCCTTCGTGGCTGGCCCTGCACGGCTGACCTTGCTGTGTTATGATGTGGCATAATTTTAAATGTGCTTGTTTTCCAAGCGGGGATAAACTGAAGTCAAGGAGCTCCACTCCACTGGCAAAGTCTATTGAGAGGACAACTTGCTCTGGCCCCTGAGCATTGAGTGTTTCCCCATCTCTCAGCGCCCACCCTGCCCCCCACCAAGCTTGCTGAGTGCTGAGGTGGGGCAGGGCCTCCAATGGCTCCCCCCGCTCCAGTGGGGCAAGGAGCTTCGTGGCCGATGAGCCCAGGGGCCGCGCATGCTGTGAGAAAGGTCCTCTGTGCTCCTGGAGGAGTGGCACTGACGTCAGAACCATGGAATGTTCTAGAACATCAGAGGCGAGAGGACCTGTAGATTGTGCCTTCATTCAACAAACACTGACTGAGTCCCCTGTGGACCAGGCCCAGGGCTGACCCTGCTGGGGATGCAGCAGGGTCCCCAGCAGGGTCAAGAACAAGACGCAGCCCTGCCCCTTGCCTGGTGGGACGTCCTGGTGGTTTCTCTCGGAGTGGAGACCCGGGCAGGGTCACACTTAACCGACAGTGGGAGCTGACAAGTGCAAACAGCTGCCCCCTGGCTGGGCCACACCATGTGGAGCGTAGGTTCAGTGGTGCCGGGCACCGGGGTCCTGGCTGGCGACAGAGGCACTGGCGTCAGCTCCCTGCCCGCCACGTGCCAGCCACATGAGCCTGGAAGTGACCCTGCACCTCGGCCTCCTTGTCTGTGAAATGGGCCCCATACGTGGTGCTCAGCCTGGGGACGTCGTGTGTCAACGTGTGGTGGGTCCCTTTACCACGTCCAAAGCCCTCGACCCTTCCCTGGACCAGCCCCCGTCCTGCGGGGACGTCACTGTCGCTTCAGCGTCACTGACCAGGAGCAGAAAGCCCACGGAGGCTCCAGGCTTTGCCCCGAATCACAGGGTCACGGGCCGGTACAGACCACAGCCCCACCATCCTCCACACACAAATCCCAAAGCGTCCAGGCCACGCTCACGGCGACCTGATCCCCAGCAGGGCTCAGCTCAGCAGAGGCGGGTGATGTCTCGTGATCCCACCTCCAGCGAGGAGGAACGCCAGGCCTCCATCCTCAACAAGGGGCGTCGTTTTCACCCAGCGATGATTCCGCGCAGCCCACCTTCCCCAGGGGAGGAGGGACCCTGAGCCTAGCAGCTGTGACGTGCACGTGAAGGGCCCCCAGGACGGAGCAGCGTCCCTCCCCCGTCTCCCCTACCTCCAGCCACCCCAGCCCGGGAGCCCTGTTAGAACCCAGTCCAGCCAAGCTTGGTGGTGCAGCATCCGGGCCTTTAGGACCCGCCCCACCCACCAGCCCCACCTGCCCTCCGGCCAGCCTGAGCTACGGGACCCGCCCCACTCAGCGGCCCCACCTGCCCTCCGGCCAGCCTGAGCTGCGGGCCATTCCCCAAGGTCACCTTACACCTGTCCTCGCCCCTGCGGGAAGGCTGCTCCCCATCTGGCCACCTTGAATGTCTTTCTTGGGCTTCCCACCACCTCCTCTGGGCTGCACAGCACCTGGACTGCCCTGTCACAGCTCTGCACACTCCCCCGGTCCTGGCGCTCCTTGGGGACAGGGCGGGGCCTGATCGATCCACCTCTGTGTCCCCAGCACAGCCACCAAATGAATAAGCACATGGCCAGGTGCCAGTCGCCCTGAGCAGATGCTGGGCCCTTGCGCTAACGTGGCGGGACCCTGCGGCCACAATCCGTGCCGTGGACACGAGGACGCGCACTGCCTGTCACACCACGTTGTCACTGTCGGTCCGTCTGCCTCTCCCCAGAGCTGCAGCTGGTGCCGGTTCATGAGAGCCAAGCGTCCACCTCCCTTCTCAGGCCCGTGGTCAGAAACTTCATCTCGGCAGCTTGAGAATGCCCCCCCACCGGGGTGGGGCGGTGGTTTACACCAGAGAAATTGGCAAGCTCTGGGAATCGGCATTTCTCCCACGGCACAAACCTTCAGCCCCGTGAAAGGGGGTCTTTGTTTGTCTCGTTGGCAGTAGAGCTGGAACAGGGAGGGATGAGTGAACAAATGAATGAATGAATGCATGCATGCATGAATGAGTGGGCAAGTGAGTAAATGAATGAATGAACGGGTGAGTGAGCAGATGGTCCACTTTGAGTCTGGCCTGGGCTCAACTCCACGGCGTGCCCAGCCAGGCCAGCCCACGACAAGAAATTCAGTGTTGACCACAGGGACTGACCAGGCCATTCAGAGGGGAGATGGAAGGGGTGCAGGAGGGGCCGTGGCACAGCGGTGGCTGACTGCGGTCCCCTAGACGCTCACCTGCTCTTTTGACGTGGGCATTAAAACCCACGTTACCGTGGAGGAGCTGAGACCCATGGGACCCTGCCGGCGAGTTAGGACAGGTCCTCCGGCCCCAAGCCCCACCCCCTGGCACTCTCCATGCTGCCCGGCCACCCAAGGCTGTGGGCAGGACGTGCCCCGAAAGCGCTGACGTCTCTGAGCGCCCTGGCTGGGCTCCATTTGGTCCCCGTGGTTAAATGCCACTCCTGCCCAAAAGCGGTAGAGACGAGCTCCCCCAGGGCACAGGCTCCAGGCCTCTGCGCAAGTCCACTGGGGCCCCCAACCCAGGAAACAGAGGGCTTGACGTAAGAGCAGCGGCTGCCTGGCAAAACAGGGGTTCAACTTGCTTGATCGTAGATATTTCTAAAGGGATGAAAGTGCTTGTCTAAAGTTAAGGGGGAAAGAACCCCTGAGTCCTGCCCACACCCACCTGTTTAAGTTGGAGAGACTCCAGGAGGGTGGGAGGGGTCCCGAGTCGTGATGGGTGCCACGGCCCTGCACTGTCCCTTCCCTGGGTGACCACATGCACCCAGCTTGCCCAGGGAGGCTGGTGGGTGGGAGGTGTGTGTGGGGGGGGTCTCCTGCCCACCATCTCTCCGGATTGCTCCGAGGTCCCTCTCCCAGACAGAGGATACAGGTGGCCACGGATGTACAGGTGCCGTGCCTAACCCTGACCCTAGCCCTAAGCCAGGGGCAGAGGGCACGTGGGACAGAATGTTGATCACGGCAGCGCTCCCCTGCACGGCTTTAGCCTGGGGTCAGCAAACGCTTCCCGTCAAGGCCAGCTAGTAAACGGTTTAGCCTGGCTGGCCGTGTGGTCTCCGCTGCCAGTGACTGCCGTTGTATGGTGAAGGCGCCGTGGGTGACGCGTAGACCAGCAGGCACTGCTGTGCTCCAGTGAAACTTCCTCTAGGAAGAGCTGGAGGCAGTCCGGGTGGCCCTGAGGTAGACGAGTCTCCTAACCTGGAAGATGGGACCATCGTTGCATGGTCCTGAGTATTAGAAGGACTCCTCGCAGTAGAGCGCCTGGCACAGAGCTGCCCCCGCTCAGCAGCAGGTGCAATCACAGGGCACACCGATGAACATTCAGACCCACAAACAAAACCGGCGGCAGTGGTATCGGAACGCGGACCGAGCCAAAAAGGTTCAGCACTTAATCACGTCTGAGGCTGTGTCTGACTCCTTCAGCTGGAGTCTGAGTCTTTGAGATTTCATGCAGCGCGTGGCTGGCTCTCATCTCCTGCAGGTTTTCGGTACGTCACCTGCCAGGTCCACAATTGCTCCGAGAAGACGCTGACAGTGCCGTTCGCGGGCCCCATTGACCACAGTTCTCTGACCGTGCAGGACAATTACATCTTCGTTAAGGTGAGCTTCCTGCTGGGGCTCTTGGAAATCGGCAATAGGTGATGTGGAGTATAAGCCACTTGGGGGAAAATGGAATCACTCAAACAGGAAGCAATAAAATGGCTATGTTACTTTCAAGGGCTACTTAATTCAGTTTCCGCTGCCCCTGTGATGGTGGTGGAAGGCACCCCCCCAAACCCATAAGGCCAAAACACAGGGATGCCACCTGCTCCTCCCTTCTGCCCACCAGGAACTTCCCACAGCCCAGGGCCCCCAAGCCCAAACCCGTTTTGTTCCATCTGGTTCCGGTGACTTTGAAATGATATTCAAAGGTGTTGTCTCTGCTCATTTCTCTTGGCCACCAGGCATCAGCTATCCACAGCCCAGGGACCAAGCCCTGCTGCCTGTACACACAGGTACTCAGATCACAGTTGGGACCACCATGTGGTCTGACGGTTCAGACACTCCAGGAAGCAGCTGGTCATACCACTTCTTGATTACTTCCACCAACGAGGAGCTCACTCCTTCTAAAACATCCTACCCCTCTCCTGGATAGCTCAAATCTTTGGAAATGTCATTCCAGTACTGAGACGAAGTGTTTCCTCTACTCTCATCCAGTGACCCCTGCTCTGCCCTCTAGGACCCCATGAGACAAATCCAAAGGCTCCTATGAAGATGGCCCCTTAGGGGCAGCCGCTGGTGTTCTCTCCCCTGAAGGCTCCCCCGTCTCAGGGACATTTCATCACCCCAGGTGCCCTTCTCCACACGCAGAGTGTACCAGGGCCTCCTGAGGATTTGGGGGCTGGAACTGGCAGGGTGTGTCACGGCCCCCATGAGAGCAGGCCAGGCAAGAGGCTTCTGCCACCACCGGCCCTGATTCCCAGCCCCGCCCCCATTCTCCTTCACCCTCTGCTGATGCCCAGCCCCACGGCTTCCCATCCCTTCTGTGTGTTTGCACCCACTGTTCCCTGGGCGTGGACCACTTGTGCCCCCTTCTCCACCTCCTCCCCCAACACTGTCGTGCACCACCTCCTCCAGGAAGCCTCCCCTGACTTCCACCCTACTTCGGGCCCACAGGTTGCCTCTTCGGAGCGCCCCCAGCTCTGTGCATTCCTCCGTCACAGCCAGGCCACACTGTCATCCTTTACTGTTTACCGTAGACCCTGCAGTCCGGTGCGGGTGGGGGCTCCGGGTCTGTCCTCAGCACCGCTGTCTTCCCAGCACCTCCCATTGTGTTTCTGCAAATATCTACCAAGGGTTGGAACAATGACAGCTTTGGCTTCTTTGACAACCGTATCTCACGTTGAGTGTTTTCTAAATGTTGTGATTGCCTGGTCTGCCAGCGCCCCAAGCCTGAGACCCCGGGGGCACCGCTGTGGCTGGGCAGGTTGGGCTGGTCCTTGTGCGGCAGTAGGCACCATGCACCACGGGGCCCCAGGAGGGGGTGCGGGGCTCAGTTAGAGGTGCTGGGAAGGCCTGGCCGAGGGTGGGCCCTGGGAGGGGGCTCGGGGAGGATGGAAGGTGCCGGATCGGGTGCTGTCGGGAAGCGGGGCCACGCTGTAACTGGGCTGCTCAGTGACCTGGTCTAGAAGGAGGGGGCTCAGGAGCCGCCCCCGTGCACTCAGCCTGGACGGCGTGCAGTCATCGCTGGCTGGTCTGTGTCCAGATGTGATAACGGCTGGCTCTCAGCTTTGTCACCGAGGCCTGGTCTGCCGCTGGTGACACTGTCTGTGTCCGACGGGGGAAGGCGCAGCCCGCAGTGCATGCCCGGCCGGGGCCAGAGGTCAGGGGCCACTGTGCCCTGTCCAGCTCCTGGCCCACTCCCTCTCCCGTCACCCGTTTGCCCCCTTGTTCCTCGTCTTCCCTTCTCACCCCCTCCTCCTTGCTGCTGCCCCAAAGAAGCACATGCTGCTCTTTTCCTGGGTCTTCTATTATATCCCATGAGAGACAAGTTACTCCATCTCTGGGCCTCACTTTTCTCATCTTTAAAATGGAAATGATCACAGGTCGTGGAGTTGTTGGTTTTGATACCGATTAGCCGTTTGGGACAGTGCTGGCCACATGACTATCTCAGGAGTGTTGCCTCTCGTTTTGTTTCTCTTGCCTCGTGGTCTGGTGGTCATCTTTTGTGGCTTGAGCTTATCTTTGGCCTGTCTCTTCCTCCACTCAGTGGCTCACCAAGTACGCTCCCTAAGAGGAGTTCTGGGGAACAGAATTTTCTTCACCTTGTCTGTAACTCAGACGTAGGGAAGCCAGGTGCTGAGAGAGCATGGGGAAGGAGGTTAGTTCTAACTGAGGGAGGTGGAGGAAGACTTCCCAGAGGTGGGACATTTGGTGTGGGGCTCTGAAGGATGAATAGGAGTCTGCCCATTTCAGGCAGAGCATGTATAAGCAAAGTAAAAGGGCATTTTCACCAGGATTTGGCTCAACAAGAAACCTAGTCCCGGGCTTCCCTGGTGGCGCAGTGGTTGAGAGTCTGCCTGCCGATGCAGGGGACACGGGTTCGTGCCCCGGTCCGGGAAGATCCCACATGCCACGGAGCAGCTGGGCCTGTGAGCCATGGCCGCTGGGCCTGCGTGTCCGGAGCCTGTGCTCCGCAACGGGAGAGTCCACCACAGTGAGAGGCCCGTGTACTGCAAAAAACTTGTTCCCTAAAAAACTTGTTTTTCCCTTCCTGTTAGGCAACCTCAACAAACCAGACCAAATACTACATCTCTTATCGTCGCAATGAGTTTGTCCCGATGAAGCTGCCGAAGTACGCGTTGCCCAAGGTACGAGTGGGTTCCCCGTTCCGCCGGGCCCTGAGCCGGGTGCTGAGCCTGCCCTGACTCGTGGGGCTGCAGGGCTTTTGCACCTGTGCTTGCTGGTGGCCAGGTCAGGATGGGTAAGAGCAAGCTACTGCCCCCTCCCCCTCCAGCTACTGCCCCTCCCCCTGCACTCCATCCTCACACGTGCCCAGCTTCATTCTGTCTTAGAGCCTCTGCAATGTTCTTCCCTCTGCCTGGTCTTTCTTTTCCCCAGACTTCTGAACATGTGATGTTTCAGACAAATGTCTCTTCCCACTGACCCTCCAGGCTGGTCCAGGCCTCGGTTTCTTGCTCACACTCCACCCTTCTCCTTCCTGACACTCAGGGTGCTGGGAACCCCCTGTTTCCATCCTGCTTTCAACTAGAGTTTCCAGGGCTGGGGGGCCGTTTCTGTTTTATTCACCTCTGCATTCCAGCTGCCTAGCATTGTGCCTGGTAGATAGTAGGTGTTCAATTAATGCTACTTCCTTCCCCTTGCCTGGCCGACAAAGAAGGGGGACGTGGAGGCTGTCCAGACCCTGCCCCTGCCCTGCCTCAGGGTGAACTCCACAGCCCCCTCCCTACCGATATTTTATTCCAACTTTACAAAGGAGGTGATTGATGTTCAGAGGGGCTGAATATCCCGTCTGAGGTCACACAGCTTGTAAGAAACCAAAGCAGGTTTCAAACCGAGGTCCAGGCGAGTCTGAGACCAGCCTTCTGCCGCATCTCCCTCCAGAGGACGGTCTCCATCCCATGTACATAATTCAGAAGCGCAGACTGAAGCAGCCCTTCTCCCCCCCACATACTTATCGAGCATGAAATGTAAGCTAGGAACAGACGCTGCAGCTGTGAGTCAGACACCCCGGTTTCCTGCCCTGGCTGGGTTTTCGGAGGAAACAGGCAGAAAGTCAAGCAGACGACAAATGTGTCAAATAATTGCAAGCTGTGATTTGTACTGAGAAGGAAATGAGAGGCCGAGGCAGACAGTGACGGAGGGTGGGGGAAGCTTCCCTAAAGGGGATGTCTCATCTGAAGCCCAGCGGTTGGGGGAAAGCTGTTCAGGTGTAGGACAGTGCAGGTGCAAAAGCCCTGGGGCAGGAGAGACCTGTCTGGAGGGTGGAGAGGAGGTGAGTGCGCTGGCCCCTGCAGGCCCGGGGGCTGTGGCTTGCTGGAAAGGACTTGGATTCAGGAGCTGCTGCTCGGGACATCGCAGACCCCTCCTGAGCCAGAAATGGGAAAAGTTCCTGAGACTTTTAAAACCTTTTAAAAGCATCTCTTTAGAAAGAGAAAAGGAAGAGGGGGAAAAAATGGAAAGGAAAGGAAAGAAAGAAAAGAAGCAATCTTAATAAAGTCCCTCCAGTGTTGGCCGAGTAAATAAATGAAAAGCTAATGGTTTCATTTATGGCAAGTGCCTTTGGCATCTCTGGAGGGTGGGGGGCCTTTCAGCTTCTGAGAGGCTCTTCCTCTGACACTGGGGGCTGCAGCATCAGCAGCATCCTTTGTCCTAGTGTTGGGGGTGGTGGGCTGAGTGGACCCCTGGGTCTCTCCCTGCTCCCTTCTGGTACTGGGGCCTGGGCAGATGCTGCCCCTTTCCTGGGACGGGGGAGGCTGGACCAGCGGCCAGGCCATTTCTGAGGGTCTTCTGAGGAGACTGCAGCCACAAGTCATGACCTCTGTGACCCTGAGCCCTGGCTGCACCTCCCTGGTCCGTGGCTGAGACAGCAGTGAGTGTTTCTTGGTCTTTGGGGGGAGGTTTGCAGGAAGCACCACTGTGAGTCCCGCTGCAGGCCCTTGACAGCACGTGCTACCTGCTAGCTTCCCGTTTCTGCAGAAATCAGGGGTCACTGAAAAGAGTCGTGAGGCTGTGATGTTACTACTGCCCCCACATCATAAGTGATGACAGAAACAGACATGCCCCTCCTGCCATCCAGTTTCAAGGGATGACCAGGAACCCACTTATGTCGGTGGCATTTGCATTGACACTGTGTGTCCTCGCTCGGGGGTCCTGCCCAGGACCCAGTGACAGGCAGTGGAGGACCATGCACAAATCAGGCTGCTCTCAGGCATCACCCACCCCCACCCCGAGCCCTGCAGGGTCCTCAAGACCACATTTGGTCTTTGCTGAGAGCCTTGCCCATCCAGGGAGCTGGCTACTTCCTCTCCACCAAATTCAGGAGAGCAGCCAGACGCCAGTGTCCCCACCAACAAGGAGAGCTAGCTAATTGAATTCCCTAATCAGATTTGGTCGTTATAAGGTGAATTTGTAACTCCTGCCTGTTTCCTACCCCCAAACCAGCCCCATCGTTTTTTTTTTTTTTCTTTCATTGCCCAAGTAACATCATGGAAACAATAGAAATCAGAGCAGAGGGGAGCTCACCACAGCCTCCCTCCCTCCCTCCCTCCCTCCCGAGCCCTGTTTGGTTTCCCTCCATCCTGGGCCCCAAGCCAAGGCGACACTGCTGTAGCTGTATCATTGCAGACACTCTGTCTACAGCCTGGCTTTCACATGACAATGTCTCAGGAGAATTTTTCCCAAATGATACATGATACCCACCTTAAACGACTGCAAAACTTTCAACTCAGGAGACCGTACCTTGTTCAGCGAAGCCAGACTCCTGTTGTTCAGACATTTGGGTTGTTTCCATATTTCATAATTATAAACAGTTGCTGCCATGAATATATTTGTGCCCACAGGTATTTCTTTTTTTATTTTCTCAAGTCAGTCTAAGAAAAACTTCTGGACAAAGGATATAAATATTTGTGGAGCTTAGTTGCTTTCTAAAAGGGTTCCACCAGCAAAGTTAGAATAGACCAGTTTCAACACAGCTTCACCAAATTTTGTGTTGTATCAATTCTATTTTCCTTGTACTTAAAAAGGTATAAAAGGTACCATTCTGCTGTTTGAATTCACCTATCTCTGAAACCTGTAATGGGTAAACAGTTTTTATTATATTTGCCAGCAGCCTTTGCTTAAATTGTTTACTTGTAGAGATTTAAAAAAAAATTTACTCATGTTCCCTAACAGGAAAAAAAAATAGGCAAAGGCTATAGACAGACAAAAGAGGGGAAAAATCCAAGTAACTATTGATTATATAAAAATATTCATAAGCATAAAGTAAATGCAAATTTACTTTAAAGTAAAAAATAGACTTTTATCTATAATATGTTTACATAAAATAAAATAAAACCCATAAAGTGTAAGAATAAAGGAGGAAGTGACATCAGGGAAGAGGGTGGAGTGGAAAGCACAGGAGTCTGTCTTCTCACTTAGAGAACAATCCGCTGTCAGAATCTGCCTGATGTAATTGTTTTGGAACGCCGGAGTCTATTCAAAGGCTTGTAGCTTCCAGGGGAAGGCTTGCACCATAAATCAAGGTTAATATCCACAGTTTTAGCTCTTCCCAAGGAAGCAGCTACCCATCTCCCACTCCTGCCCCCCCGCCGCGTGGCCGGCAGCTGTGTACGTATTCCTAGAGCAGGCATACAGCTTGCCGGAGCCAGGGTGGGCATAGGACCTTGTCCTTAAATATTGGACCTTGCCCCCCAATATTGGGAGTCTGTGCTCTGATTGTTGATTGTTGCTTCTGATCATGCATGCAGACACCCATGCACACAGCTATTATTGCAGCCACCAGCAGCTGAAGTAGCTTCTAAGGGATTTAAAGGGCCATGTTACCAAGCCAAACTTGGGTCCGCTCGCCCAGGTGCAGAAAAGTCAACCCACTGACACCAGGTTGTGGTGAAGGAAAGTGCGGTGTTTATTGCAGACGCCAAGCAAGGAGTCCAGGGCAGCTAGTGCTCAAAATACCCGAACTCCCTGACAGGTTTCAGGCAAGGTGAGGGAGGGGCATCCCAGGGTGTGTGATCAGCTCGTGCGTAATTCTCGTGATTGATGGTGAGGTAACAGGGCAGGGTGTCATAGGGATTAACGTTATTAATCCTTGGGCACCAGTAGTTCTGGGGCAACATGCTCACGATCAAGTAGTTAACTCCTCCCATTTGGTGGTGGTATTAGCATCTGCAAAACAACTCAGGAAATGTGCATCAGATACTATTACCTATGTCCTTTAGAGAGGAGCGAAAGCAGAGTATATGGAGGAGGGGTCTGTCCCGGGAAGTCCCCACAGGGTCCTGCTCAGTTACAGCCAGAACCTGTTTCCACTGCCACCCCACCTTTATTTTCCTTCCTTTCCTTTTGGGAGCCAACATTTAAGGACTAGGACATTCAAAAGCAACCACACATATGGAGGAATTTAGAAAGTCGTCAAGCATGCCCAGGAAAGAGCTCAGGCTCAGAAAAGACCTAAGGACTCCAGTGTACACCTCAGGCTGATCCCTGGCATGCAGAGAGCCTGCAGCCATAAAATCTAAATAAAAAACTAAAAAAACAGCAAACCCCGAGGAAGGGAGAGAATCTGATTTCCAGAGTTACCACATTATTAGATTCCAACATCCAGTTTTCAATAACAAAGAAACCATAAGGCAAAGAAAGAAAGTACAATCCATTCAAAGGGGAAAATACCAACAGAAGTTGTCTCTGAGAGAGACCAGATGGCAGATCTACTAGACAAAGACTTTAATACAACTGTCTTCAAGATGCTCAGAGAGCTAAAGGAAATGTGGAGAAGGTCAAGAAAACAAAGTACAAACAAATTAGATATATAGGCATACCTCACTCTGTTGTGCCTTGCAGATATTGTATTTTTTTTTTCACAAATTATAAGTTTACGGCCACCCTAGCCCTGCGTGGAGCAAGTCTATTGGTGCCATTTTCCCAACAGCATTTGCTCACTTTGTGTCACAGTTGGTAAATCTCACAATATTTCACATTTTTCATGATTACCATATTTGTTATGGTGAGCTCTGATCAGTGATCTTTGAAGCTACTACTATGATTGTTTGGGGCCAACTTAATTGATAAGTGTCGTGTGTGTTCTGACTGCTCCTCCAACCGACTATTCCCTCATCTCTCTCCCTCTCCTTGGACCTCCTTATTCCCCGAGATACAGCAACATTGACATTAGGCCAATTAGTGCCCTTACAATGGCCTCTAAGTGTCCCAGTGGAAGGAAAAGTCACACTTGTTTCACTTTGTATTAAAACCTAGAAATGATGACGCTTAGGAGGAAGGCTTGTTGAAAGCCAAGACAGGCCAAAAGCTAGACCTCTTGCACCAAACAGCCAGGTTGTGAATGCAAAGGAAAAGTTCTTGAAAGAAATTAAAAGTGCTACTCCAATGAAAACACAAGTGATAAGAAAGCCTTATCGCTTATATGGAGAAAGTCTGAGTCGTCTGGATAGAAGATCAAAATCAGCCACAACATTCCCTTAAACCAAAGCCTAATCAGAGCAAGGCTGTAACTCTCTTCATTCTATGAAGGCTGAGAGAGGTGAGGAAGCTGCAGAAGAAAGTTTGAAGCCAGCAGGGGTCGGTTCACGAGGTTTAAGGAAAGAAGCGACCGTCATGACATCAAAGTGCGAGGTGAAGCAGCAAGTGCTGGTGTAGAAGCTGCAGAAGGTTATCCAAAAGCTCCAGCTAAGATCATTAATGAAGGTGGCTACACTAAACAACAGATTTTCAATGTAGACAATAGCTTCTATTGGAAGAAGATACCATCTAGGACTTTCATAGCTAGAGAGGAGAAGTCAGTGCCTGGCTTCAAAGCTTCAAAGGACAGGCTGACTCTCTTGTTAAGGGCTAATGCAGCTGGTGGCTTTAAGTTGAAGCCAGTACTCATTTACCATGCCCCAAATCTTACAGCTCTTAAGAATTATGCTAAGTCTATGCTGCCTGTGTTCTGTAAATGGAACAAAGCCTGAATGACAGCACATCTGTTTACGACATGGTTTACTGCATATTTTAGGCCCACTGTTGAGACCTACTGCTCAGAAAAAGATTCCTTTCAAAATATTACTGCTCATTTGACAATGCACCTGTCCACCCAAGAACTCTAATGGAGACATACAATGAGATTAATGTTGTTTTCATGTCTGCTAACACAATATCCATTCTGCAGCCCATGGATCAAGGGGTAATTTTGACTTTCAAGTCTTCTGATTTAATACATGCATTTCATAAGGCTATAGCTGCTATAGACAGTGATTCCTCTGACGGATTTGAGCAGTCAATTGAAAACCTTCTGGAAAGGACACACCATCCTAAATGCCAGTAAGAATATTTGTGATTCTTGGGAAGAGGTCAAAGTATCAATATCAACAGGAGTTTGGAAGAAGTTGATTCCAACCCTTATGGATGACTTTGAGGGGCTCAAGACTTCATGGAGAATGTCGCTGCAGGTGTGGTGGAAAGAGCAAGAGAACTAGAATTGGACGTGGGGCCTGAAGATGGGACTGAATTGCTGCAACCTCATGAGAGAACTTTAAGGAATGAGGAGGTGCTACTTATGGATGAGCAAAGAAAGTGGTTTCTTGAGATGGAATCTAGTCCTGGTTTAGATGCTGTGAAGATTCCTGAAATGACAACGAAGGATTCAGAATATTACATAAACTTAGCTGGTAAAGCAGTGGCAGGGTTTGAGAGGACTGACTCCAATTTTGAAGGAAGTTCTACTGGGGATAAAACGCTATCAAACAGCATTGCTGCCACAGAGAAAGTGTTCATAAAAGGAAGGGTGAGTGGTTGCAGCAAACTTAATTGTTGTCTTCTTTAAAGAAATTCCCACAGGCACCCCAACCTTCAGCATCCACCGCCCTGATCAGTGGGCAGCCAGCAACATTGAGAGGCAAGACCCCCCACCAGCAAAACGATTATGACTCACTGAAGGCTCAGATGATGGTTAGCGTTTTTTAGCAATAGAGTACTTTTTAACTAAGGTGTGTACATTTCGTGAGACATAAAGCCATCGTACACTTAATCGACTACAGTATAGTGTAAACATCACTTTGATATACACTGAGAAACCAAAAAATCTGTGTGACTCACTTTATTGTGATAGTTGCTTTATTGTGGTGGTCTGGAACTGAAACCACAGTATCGCCAAGGTATGCCTGTACCAAAAAAATAGATAGAACACACAAATGGAGCCAAAAAGAAATTCTGGAGCTAAAAGGAACAATAATTGAAATGGAAACTCCACTAGAGAGATCCCAAAACAGATGTGAGCAGACAGAAGAAAGAGTCAGAGAACCTGAAGATAAGACGACTGAAATTACGAAATCTGAGGAACAGAAAGAAAAAAGATTGAAGAAAAGGGAACACCATCTAAGAGAACTGTGGGCCACCATCAAGTGGACCAATACACACATTCCATAACGCGTGTCCCAGAAGGAGAGGAGAGAGAGAAAGGGGCAGAAAAACTATTTGAAAAAATAGTGGCCCAAAACTGCCTTGAAATTGATGAAAGACATGACTACAAATATCTTTAAAAGCTTGGTGAGCTCCAAGTAGTATAAACACTAAGAGTTCCACACCAAGACACATCATAATCAAACTGTAGAAAGATAAAGAAAGAATTTGGTGAAGGTGTTCGTTCATTTGGCTGTTCCCTGGAGTTTATGTAAAAATCTATGGGGAAATTTCCCCTATCATGCTTGCTAAAAATGTTTTTAAACTTTCCAAAGTTACTTCTTTAAAATGTTTTCACTACAACTAATGGAATAATGCAAATATATACCATTTCTACCCGCTTACCTCTCCATTCCTCCTTTCCAATCTCACATCTTCATTCCTCAGCGTAACTGTTGTAGGAACTCTTAGAGACATCTCAATATTCGTTTTTCTTCTTCATCTTAGTTTAACAAACCCCAAATTTTAGCTGGTGCATTGCTTCCCAGCTAGGACTATATCTCCCAGCTTCCCTTGCAGCTACATGTGGTTGTTTCTAGAATCTGGTCAGTGAGATTAAGTGGAATTGTCACATCTGGGAGACTTCTCAGAGTTCTCCTTTAAAGGCAAGCCTTTCTCTCCTTCTTTCCTGCCTCCCTCCTGTTGCCTTGCATGTTGACAAGATGACTAGAGCTCTAGCAATCATCTTGAACCATGAGGACAAGGGCCATATCATGGGACAGTAGAATGGTGACCCAGAAGGAGCCTCTGTCCCTGGTGATTCCAGCTTCCATCCTGGAATGTCTATCTCTGGACCCTTTTACATTCGTGAGAAATGAGTTTCTATCTCATCTGAGTCACTTTTTTTCCCAGTTTCTATTACTTACAATCAAACCTAATTCTACCTGATATCAAACATTGGCAACTCTGGTGTTTCTTTCCACATATTTCTCTAGGCCATATAGCTATACATACATGCAAACACATATACATATGTGTAATTCTTTTAATGTCTTTTGTTTAAAAATGGAGTCAACAAATGTCTCTGCTTCTAACTTTTTACAAAAAGAATAATGTAAAGGCAAATTTAAGAAAAAAATTGCATATTATTTATCACTCTCTAATCAGCAAAGATTTTCAAAAGCCTGTTTCAATGCATGAAGTTAAATGAGCGCCCTCTAGCCCTGCTGGTGGGGAAGGAACGTATACTCTCAGGACGATGATTGAACAACACGTAACAAGAGCTTTAAAAATGTTCCTACTCTCCGATGCAGCAATTTCCCTTCTTAGATTTATGGTGAGGAAATACAGAGATGCAGAGATCTATGTCTGGGAATGTTTATGACTGTCTTGCGCATAATGTTGTAGATGCTAAAAGCTCACCAGTGGGGAAATATTCAATGAAATACGGTACATCCACAAAAGGGAATACCATGCAGTCATAAAAGTGCTGTTTATAAATAATGCTAATGACAGAGGAAAATGCTCCCCATATAATGGGAAAGAGCAAAGCTGCAAACCGTACATGAAAAACTATATGAATCCCACTTGGGAAAAAGCCCAGAAGTAAACATTTTTAAATGTTAATGTCAGGTCTCTCTGGGGGTAGCACTACAGGAAACTTTTGCTCCTTGACACATTTTTCTTTGTTTCCCGGATTACAGTAAACATTTACCCAGGTGAGGGGGCAGCAAAGTCGGAATTAATACAATAACAGTAAATACTGATTGTTTCTCGTGTGATTAATGCCGGGCACTGCATGAGCTCAGAAACTCGGGCCGATGGAAGGCTTTTTCCTGCTGAGGCCGCAGAATGACCAGTATCCCAGTGGACACAGTGCAGCCTGGCCTGGGGCCGAGCATGGAGAAGTAGGAGGGGAGGTGGGCGAGAGAAGCAGAGATGACCTCACTTCCCAGGTTTCACAGGCGTCCCTCAGACGCCCTACCACCCTACTGTCCCATTTCACAGATTGGGACCGCCAGGCCTGAGACCCCTGACTCTGTAACCCCTCCCTGGCTGTGAGCTGCTTGGTCCACCCATGTCTGTGTGTTAGATTTACAGCCACGGACCAACGCCCCGCTCGTGCCGCAGGGTTCCCCCTGGTTGGGAGGTGCATCGCAGGTGTTTCACGGCACTGCATCCCTTTTCTGCAAAGCCCCTTCTTTTGGCTGCATGGCTCGGGGGGGGGTGGGTGGGCGCAGGCAGGAGGGGAAGGGGCCTTCACCAGCCTGTGCCCTGCCCAGGCGGCCTCTTCTTCTCACGATCGAAGGTCTTGCTTGGCTGGACAGAATAGGGACCCCATCTGCTATTAGAGAAAGAGAAACATTTCCTGTCTCTGTACCCTAACATCAGGTGAGAAATGCAAAAGGAAGTGTGCCCCCAAACTGCGCCACCTGCAGTGGGCGGGACGGAGGGTGGTAGCCAGCCCCCTCCCTCCGCCATCCGTCTTCAGCTCCTGGATCTTGGCAGCTCTACTGCCAGAGGGGCAATAAAAGTCTCGGAGTGACAGAAGGCAAACAGTAGAGGCTGCAGAAGAGCTCCTTATGGCTTTGAAATGGGCCTGTTCGGATGCCTTTTCACGCGCCTCCCATGCAGTAGTTGGTGCTGGCTGGGAATGAAAAGGAAAACGAGAAACGAGGGTTAGCCCTGGGTGTCTTCTTCTTCCTTTTTATTCAATTGTTTTTTTTTAATTCTGAATTGTAAAATCTGGCGCTGACACCCCAGACGGCTGCCCGGCCCACTCAGGAGCTGCCCGACCTTCTGGTCCAGGTGGACCCCAGGCTCGGGGCCTTGGCCTTGGCTACTCAGGGCAGCCCCCTTCCTGCCTACTGGCCAGGCGCCTGCCCTCGGCTCCCATAGGGCCCTGGGCAGCCCAGTGCCCTGGGGGAGGGGGCCTTGTTGGCTGTGTGCCTGGCGGGGGCCAGGGGTGACGGTGGCCTGGCCAGGGGGAGCTGTGGGCAAAGGGCAGCTCCCGTAGCAGGCCGGTGATGCGGTCCTGGGCGTGAGTCTGCAGTGAATTAATCCATCCCTCCCACCAGTGTACGTTCCCAGAGGGCAGAGGCCAGCGGGGCTCCCTGGTGTAGCCCTGGGCCTAGAACAGTGCCTGGCACACAGTAGGCTCTTAATGAATACGTGTTGAATGAAGGAACGGACAGATGACGGGCTTGATCCGCAGGATGGGAGGGGGAGGGGCCCGGGAGGAGACGCCGCCGCGCCTCCCAGAGGTGATGGTCTGGGCTGCGTTCTGACGGTCTGGGGGTGCGTGGAGGAAAGCTCCCCCTCCTCGCTGCAGGGGCAGATGGGAGGAGGTGTCACTGCGCCCCACCCAGTATAGAGGGTGGGAACGTCATCCCCATTTCGGAGGTGAGAAAACGGAGGCCCAGGGAGGTAAAGGGACTTGGCCAAGGTCATAGAGCTGAGAGGGCAGAGCCAGGATGAGAATCTAGGTCAGCCTGACTCCAGGAGGGGTGTGGCCAAGCCCCTCGCTCCCGCCAGGCCTGAGGCCTGCCCCGCCCCCCAGGCCTGCTCACCCCTCCCCCCATCCCCCTCCCCCCCAGGCCAGCTTCCCTCTCCCGCGTGGGCCCCCAGCCCGCCTCTGACCCCAGCTCCCCCGCCGTCCCCAGGATCTGCAGGTCATCAGCACAGACGAGAGCCAGGTGTTCGTGGCCGTGCAGGAGTGGTACCAGACCGACACCTACAACCTCTACCAGTCGGACCCGCGCGGCGTACACTACTCGCTGGTGCTGGGGGACGTGCGCAGCTCGCGGCAGGCGGAGGAGAGTGTGGTCATCGACATCCTCGAGGTGGGACCCGCAGTGCGGGCTGTGGTGGGCCAGGTGGTACCCCTGTCCCGGCTTCCCCCCGCTCCCCCGGCTTCCCCCCCCTCCCCATCTCCACTGCTCCAACCCGGGGACCTGCCAAAATTCTGTCAAGGGGCAAATATTTTAGGCTTTGCCGGTCAAAAGGGTACTACGCAGGTACTTTTAGAACAGGAGAGAAAACTTGCTCTTTCTGATGAAATTCAAGTAACAGTAATGGAGTACCGTGTGATACAGGTCTGCTAATGAGAAGAATGGAACTTGGGGGGGATAACATTCTGCTGAGTTGGGGTTCAGGTTGTGGTCCCCATCATCGACTCGATCACCATCTGTTATCTGTTCAGGGCTCCTGCCCTGAACGCCACTGCATGAAACAGGCAGGTGACAGAAGCTGGGACCCTCCCCTGTCCATCTCCGGCCTCGCGGCCTCCCTGGCCCCAGCCCTGGTCTCCTTGTCCCTCCCCTCTGTGTATCCCATGTCCATCTGGCTGTCTCTTGCTCCCTCTGTCTCTCGCTTGGCCCTGCAGCTCCTCTCTGTGAGGCTGGGGGTTGAGGCCTCCCCGCCTGCAGTCCTCAGACCTCCTGTGCCCTCCCTGGGGCCCCACCCCTATCTGTGTCCCATTTAAGCCGCTTGCTCTTGTCACGTGACACCGAGGGGCGGATCAGAGGCTCCGAACTGGGGCTTCCGGCTCCCACGCCGGGCTCCCTCCCGCGAGAAAACACCCAGGCACCGTCCTGTACTTGGATTCCGTGAATGTCAATCCCTCACCCACGGTGGGCCCAGCCTGGACCTGGCCTTTCACGGTCACCTCCTCTGTTCTTGTCCACACCAGAGCCGGGGAGGGGGTCCCTCAGCCGCTTTACAGGTAAGGAACCCGAGGCTCAGACAGGGCAAGCCACCTGCCCAGGTAGAGCAGAAGTCAGCGAAAAACCAGAAGTGGCCCAGGTCTGTCGGTCCAAGCTCCATCCATCCTCCTGGCCAGCATTCCCTCGGTAGGTCATTCACCCTTAAATTCCTCCCTCATGCCCTGCCCTCAGGGAGCCCCCAGCCAGTGGGCTTACCTGCAGGGGCCGTGTGTTCTCGTAGTAAACGCCAGTGGCGGTCCTGCCAGGCTCTGCTGTCCCTGCGGAGCTGGGGAGGGTGTCCCGTGGGTGGCGAGCTGAGCCTTGGGCATCAGTGCGTGTCAACCCGGGTGGGAGGCGTCCTCCTGGACAGAGCCAGGGCTGCAGCCTTCCTCCTTGAGTTGTCAACAGCTGAGCAGAACCGAGGGAGTAATGAATGTAATCATTTGTTTACAATGAGAGCCCATTTGTCAGGGTTTACTTCCCGAGCTGGACAGCCTGGGGCTCACTGCTGCTTGCTGAAAGTTACGCACAGGACAGGCGTGTAATCGACACGTAAGGAGGGCACCTCGGGCGGGAACGTCCACGGCCCACTGCGGATACCCGGTACCCCCTGTACCGCACACCAGGCTCCAGGCCCTACCCCCGGGACACAGGGAGGAGCAGACCACCTCTCACAGGGCTCCGGACTCTACAGGAAGACCAGCTCCCACCTGGTGTGTCAGCCTCTAGAAGACACCATGAGGAAGTCAGGGAGTACTTCCTGGAGGAAGGGGTGCAGACCGAATTGAGACTGAGCAGAAGTTAGCCAGCTGAGGAGCCAGGGAACAGTGATTCACGCCAAAGACCAGGCAGTGAGAGGCCGTGGGGATGGGAGGGAGTTCACAGTGGTCAGATCCAAAGCTGGGCCCCCTCGCAAGTGACTGTGCTTCTCTGAAATCCACTTAATGGGGATCACAGGTAGTGGTTACAAGCACAACTCCGGAGCCCCACTGCCGGGGTTCAAATCCCAGTTCTGGTATGTGTTTGCTGTGTGACCTTAGGCACATTACTTAACCACTCTGTGCTTCAGTGTCCCCATTGTGAAATGAGGACGACAGTAGTACCTTCCTCAGAGGGTTGCTGTGTGAATTCGAGGCCTCCGTTTCCGTTAAACACATACAGCAGCACCTGGTGCCAACTCAGTGCTTGGCAGGCTCTCGACAGTTTTCACTGCAGGTGCCTTTTCTGTGGATTCGAGATAGTGCATGGGAAGGGCCTGGCCTAGAAGTTCTACACATGCCCCAATTCCATTACTGTCATGGTTATCGTTCATCCGATGTCAGATCCAGGAAAAATGTCTTATCCCAGACGTCACGGGCAAATACTGACCCGAGAGGCCTGGGCTTTCAAGGGCCTGTGAGCTCTGACCTCTGCAGGATGAGTCCTGGTTCCAGACAAGGTGGCACCCCTTTTCTGAGGGCCTCTTTGTGTTGGAGCTTGGGTTAGGAAGGGGGTTGAGGGGGCTTCCAGTCTCGTGCCCTGACCCTGAGGAACCCTGGCCACAGCTGGGAGACGGTCACTGTAGTGGGCTGAACGGGGGCCCCCAAAAGCTACAGCCACAGCGAATCCCTGGAACCTGTGACCATGAGTTTATCTGGAAAAAGCATCTTTGCAGCTGTCCTTAACTGAAGGATCTTGAGATGAGCTCATGCTGGACCCTAAACCAATGACAAGCGTCCTGGTAAGGATCAGAAGAGGAGACACAGACACACAAGAAAGAGGGCCGTGTGAAGACGGAGCAGAGAGTGGGGTGATGGGGCCACAGCCCAGGAACACCTGCAACCCCTTGAAGCTGGAAGACACGAGGAAGGATCCTCCCTGAGAGACCAGAGGGAGGGCAGCCCTGCCAACGCCTTGGTTTTGGACCTCTGACCTCCAGACTGTGAGAGAACAAATTTCTGTTGTTTTAAGCCACCCGCCCCCCCCCCTCCCCGCCACCCGTTTGTGATACTTTTGTTACGGCAGCCCCCAGGAAGTGAGCACAGCTATGACGGGGGCGGTTATGTGACGTGGGCACATCCATGCCGGAAGCCAGTGCTCAGCTGATCACACCCTCCCCAGGGAAACAGAGTGTACTTCCTGGCCCTTGACATTGGCCAACAGGGCGGCCTGTTACTACCTCTTCTGGGATGGGAAGGTCCATGTTATTTGCTGCTGAGTGTTTTCACGGAGACCAGTCGGGATATAAAAGAGCGCTTTCCAAATAAAGCAAGCAAATCAGCAACGTGTCTGCCCTTAGGACATCAGGGGAGACATCTAGGCTCAGCACTGAGCAGGCCAGATGCCCACCCCGTGGGGATGCCTCAGGTGAGCCAGAGACAGAGTGATGTCACCATGAGTGAGAGGAGGGGCTGCGGTCCTCCTGCCCCTGGGGCTGTCCCCCAGAAGGACCATCCCCTAGTCCTCGTCTGTGGAGGTGAGGGCCAGACCCCTGGTCTCCAGCCCAGAGAGAAGCATCCTAGCAGAAGACACAGGCAAAGGGGGATTGAGGTTATAGCAATCGGCAGATGGGAAGATTTTCCAGAATTCTCCATGGGGCCCACTGCAATCTCTAGGGTCCTCACATGTGGAAGGAAGGGCAGAAAAACACACAGAATCGTGGAAGAATGGCCAGGGAGATGCTGTACCGCTGGCTTTGAAGAAGCAGGAGGGGCCACAAACCAAGCACCCCAGCACCTCTAGACACGGGGAAAGACAAGGACACGCGTCTCCCCCGGAGACTCCAGTTGCTTTCAGCCCGATGGGACCCGCGTTGGACTTCCGGCCTCCAGAGCTATAGCGTGATCAACGTGTGTAGTTTAAGCCCCTCTGCCTGTTACCTGTTGTAGCAGCCACAGGAGGTTCATACACAGTTCACTGAGCGTCCGAACCTCTGGGATCCGCCCTGGCCTGCTCCCCACCTGTCAGACACTTGGCCTTGAGGCTTAGGAAAGCACCAACCTCCTGGAGTCTGAGAATTTAATGAGACGGTACATTAATTCCCTCGCCCGCCACGTAGAAGGCACTTAACAACTATATTATGACTCTCACCCTAGGCATCACACTTGGCCGTGGAACTTCAGGTGAATCCCACAACGCAGCCTCAGCTGCCTTGGCTTCCTGCTCTTTACAGAGCAGCAAAGCTGCTTCGGGCATACGGGGGCCCCCAGCGGGCCTCGGTGACTGGGTCCAAGTCTTCCGTGCCCAAGGAACTTGCCGAAAAAGTTCATTTCTGTGGAACCAGGAGGTTGAACAATTGGGGACTGCTGATATCTGACCCTTTCTTGTGCGCGAACTCAGTAACCGATGATGGGATGTGTGTGGTCACTGCCCTGGGCCCCTCAAGAAACCCTGAGCAAGGGGGCACAGGGAACTTCGACCCCCATCCAGGGCAGGCTGGGGCCGGCACGGACCCCGTCCTCACAGTCTGGCATCTGCGTGTGGCATCTGCGTGTGGGGCTGAGCTGAGGCAGTCCCCGGAGGAAAGCCCAGAGCGACTCCATGGGTCCAGGCCCTGTGGGTCCACTGGGAGGGAGGCGAGGGGCTAGGGCTCTGAATCAGGAGCTCCGGCTAAAGACAGCGTGACCGAAATGCACAGGCACCTCGGGGACCAGGGCTCTGCTCGCCGTCCGACAGCCGGGGTCTGGACCTGGGAGGACAGCTCAGTGTTGTGAAATGCACTCGGAATTTGGGGTCAGACAGTACCTGCTCCCAGGCAAAGCTCAGGCCAGCGTCTCTGGTCCCTTTTCCCCCGCAGACCCACTTGCCTCCAGCTTCAGCTCTGGGCTGTTCTTGGGGTGAAGTGAGGCCGTGCACACAGAGCTCTTAGCAAGGGGCTGGGCAGGCTTTTGCCATCCTTCTTGTACTTCTGTCCCAGGTCCGAGGGGTGAAAGGAGTCTTTCTGGCGAACCAAAAAGTCAACGGGAAGGTGGTGACGCTTATAACCTACAGCAAGGGCCGAGACTGGGATTACCTGAGGCCTCCCAGCACGGACATGAACGGGAAACCAACCAACTGCAAGCCTGTAAGTGCCCTGCTCACTGCATATACCTTCCCCGGGGTGGGCACTAGACGTTACCTCAGGACCCAGGGGTCAGAGATGCTGATGCCTGAGAAGGGCCATCTGGGAGACATGAACCACCTATTTCTCTGGGTGTGGTGGAGAGGGCCACATGGAACTCCTTGCTTTACAGAAGAGTTAACTGGAAGTCAGAGAGGGGAGTGTATCAGTCAGCTCCTGCCACAACAGTGCTGTGTAACAAGCCGCCCCAAACAGCAATCACTCTTCTCGAGATCTGTGAGAGGCTGGGCTCGTTCATGCACCTGGGGGTTGGTCGATTTAGGAAGGGATCTAGTATCCTCCTTCTGGGACCAGCCCATGCACATTCTCAGGCAACAGCAGAGGTGCAAGAGAGTGAGCAGAAACATTGCAAGAACACTGCAAGCCTGCTTGTGCATCTGTTAAGCCCTGTTGGCCAATGTCAAGGACCAGGAAGTACACTCTGTGGAAGTGGGGGGCTGGATAAGTGAGGGGGAGCCAGGACACAGCCCAAATGTCATGAGCCCTAAGCCAGTCCAGCTATTCCAAGGGTGCCTTTCTACATGAATATGAGTGTAGGCTGCCCCAGTGTCTTCACTGCCTTGGGGGTGGAGAGGGCTGGAATGCCCTTTTCTTCTTATTCAGTAAACTCCTACTGACACCTGAAAACCCTGTCTAGATGTCCCCTCCACTGAGAAGGCTTCACTAGGCACACTTACTTCTATTTCCCCCTGGCTTCAACCGGAAGCCCCTCACAGTCAAGGACCCCCATCCATTGCTGTGCCTCTGTAACTGAAAGAATAACAGTGCCTATTTCACAGGGATAGTCATTCAACAAACACGTAAGGGGACCTACTATGTGCAAAGCACTGTTCTGGGTGTTGGGAATATATCAGCACACTAAACAGCAAACAATCCCGCCCTCTTGAGATCTGCCTGGATCTCTGCAGGGCCCCTGAAGATGGTAGGCACCCTGCCTGGACAGCCACTGACCACCCGCCAGGGCCGGGGTGGGGCTCTGTGCTCTCCGGGCAGAGCCTCGGCCTGGGCAGTGTCAGTCCCTCGCTCCCTGACCTCACCGACCAGGGACCTGCGCTCGGCCGCTACGCAAGCCCCCCTCCCGCTTATAACGGGATAATAACACCTGTCGACCGCCGGGGAGAATTAATCACCTGCCCCTTGTAAAATCTCTTCTGAGAAAAAAACTGCTGTGAAAGGGCTAATTTTTGTATCATCATCGACAAAGTTAAGCCATGTTAATCTGTCAGAGCAAGTTCTCGCGAAGAATAGATTCTTGTCTGCAATTACGCAGCTCAGCGAGGAGATAACCTTTCAAGATTTATGTCCCGGCCTTGAAATAATAGAAGTAGGGGTCAGCTGGTAAGTGCGTGGCTGCAGGCAGGCACGCAGAGAGCCCGACGAGCACAGTGGACAGAGGACAAGTATCGGGACACCCAGCTGGGCGCAAAAGCCAGAAATCGATCGCAGCCTTGGCTCCGAGGCCCAGCACGCTGTGTGTGCAGACCTGGCAGCAGCGGGCGGGGGGCATGCCGGCTGGACCAGCGTGGCCCTTCTCCTGGGTTTCTTCTCTGTGTCCACTCAGCCACGCAGCCTCCAACTGCACAGGGCAAGCTACACTTGAGGTTTTATTTCTCATCAGAAATGTGATTCCTGCTTATTGCCAAATACTTGGAAAAAGCAGAAATGTACAGAAAGGGGTATAAGTTACACCTGTAACCACGTCACCCAGAAGTAATGGTCCTCGGGCATTTTTCTGGTCCATCCTTCGGCTCACAGTCACGTTAAAAAGTCCTCTGTGGGATCCTGACACGTGTGTGATTTCTGAGTCTTCCATTTTTCTCTTAACTCTGGGTCGTGAAGGTTTTCCCGGGCCATTTGACCAGCTCTCTGGCTGGGGAGATTTCCTCCCAGTGACAGGGAATAGATGAGTGTGGATCAGACCTGTGTTAGGGTGAGAAATGGCCCTTGGAAGACGGTTTTGCATCTGTTGACATCTGGGCTCAGAAGGAAAACCCATTCGTGTTGCTGCCCGTGGTAACGCCTCTCAGCATCCGGGCTGAGCCGAGCAGTGGGGCGGCCGGCAGGGGCGGCTGGCGGTGTGGCCCTCCAGCCCTCCGGCAGGCTTTGCCACACGCCTCTTGAGAGCACCAGCCGGCCCCTGCGTGTAGAGGGGCCGAGAAGGGGGAGCCTTGGGACGGTGTGGGCCTCCCAGCTCGGTCCGCATCACATCCACCCAAGCGCTGCAGGGACCCGGGCCACCCCACCAGGACGAGGCATTCAGCACTGACTCCCCGGGCGCCAGCCTGTCCTTGAGGTCTTCCCACCCTTGGCCTGGGTGTGCTCGGGGGGCCCTGCCGTGTCTGACTGTACACCCCGAGAGCAGCCTGGCACACGATGCTTCCCATCCCGTCACGTGTGCAGGTGCCCAGCGCCCTGGGCGTCGGCCTCTCCAGCCCTGCCTGGCCTTCCACGCCCTTTATCAGCTCAGCTCAGTGGGCTGGGCCTTGCGTCCGCTTGTCAGATACCAGCAGAGCACCCGCTGCAGCTCCAGGACCGGCTGGAAGGCATCTGTGTGGCCCTCCACGGCGCCAAAGGGGACTGCAGCTCTGTCTGTGGGCCACTGCCGACCGCAGGGAACCCTGAGGAGTGTTCCACTTCTAGCTCCAACAGGCGACCAGCAGTCAGGACAGAGCAGCTGTGGGCTGGGGAGCGGGAGGGGCAGCCAGGTTCTGTGAGCCACGGCCTCAGACTTCCTCTGTTCACTGCACGCAGAGACAGGGATATTGTGTGCACAGCGCATCAGAGAATGTGGAAAAGGCTGGTTGCGGCCTGGGGAGACCAGCCCAGAAGCTTGGCCACTCCAGGCCCCGCCTGGCCCCCCGGGACCTCTGGGGCACCAGAGCGGGGCCATGCCTGGGCCGGACCTTCTCAGCCCGGGAGCGTGCCACAGGAGGGCGGGCCACGTCCCTGCCGAGGGTCCTGTTCCTCCTGCCGTAGAGCTTCCTTCTGCAGGTAGAGACTGGCCCTGCTCAGAGAGGTCATGGGCACCCCTCCCCCTGGACATGCCCTCGCCATTAGTGCCTGGTGGTTGGATGGGCGAGGGGGCCGAAGGGTGTCACCACAGGTATTAGGTCACCAACCTGCTTGTCAGCTGTAAGAGACCAAGAGAAATCCAGAAGGGGGGACAGCTCAACCTTCCACGGTGGGTCGTTTGTCCCGTTCAATCCAGGTGTTCCTGGATGGGGACTCTCCCCCCGCCACGGGGCCCTGCCATCTTCAGCCTGGGGCTCCCGGCTGCCCCGGGGAGGGTCTCTAGCCCAACCAAGTCTGCTTCAGAAGGGGCCTCTTTCAGCTCATTTTGCCCCCTCTTATTTTGTTTGTTTTTGGTAGCTTGACTGAGGTACCAATCACATCCCATACGATTCACCCATTTAGGTGTGCAATTCAGTGGTTTCTGGTATCTTCACGAGCTGTGCAACCACCACCGTAGTCCATTTTAGACCATTTTCATCACCTCAGAAGGAAACCCTGTACCCTTTAGTCACTACCCCCCATCTCCCATCCCACCCCCTGCCCTGAGCAACCACTAATCCACTTTCTGCCTCTATAGATTTCCCTGCACTAGACATTTCCTGTCAGTGGAACCATACAGTATGTGATGCAACAAATACATTTTTTTAAAACTCTGGTGCAGACAAATAGAGCCCATCTCCCACTGGATCGGGCCCTGGTGGCATCTGACCCAGGCCCATATACAACGTACTGATCGGTTCCATTTTTAACTTCAGATAATCTGTATAAAACATACTCAATTCACGGACCAGAAGCAAGTGTGAAAGAAACATGAACTGTAGAGAAAAAACATCTCTCGGATGGATTTCGGTAGACAGTAGAATATAGCAATGACAGTGGAGCTCTGCAGTGACCCTGGAGGTGTGGGCGACAGGCAGCCCCGGCTAATGGCTGGCGGGTCACTGCCCGGTGCCGTGTCCGGTGGCCTGGAGGGAGCTGTGCGGAGACCTTGGGCCTTGTCCCGTGCCCTTGTGGTCTGTTGTGGATGTGACATGTGACAGAGGGATTGTGGCCTTGAGTCACCGAGGCCAGGGGAGAGGAGACTCGGGAAGGTCAGTCCAGAGGACACATCATTCTCAGCTCGTCTGTTCCCCCAGGATCCCCCAGCCCCAGCCAGGGGAGCAGGCTGTGGCCTCTGCCATCTCGACAGAGGGTGGGGCTGCAGGCAGCTGGGGTGGAGACAGATGAGGGGTGTGGCAGCACCGGGCAGGAAACAGCTGGTGCTTCCTCGTTCTGGGGGCTGCTGGCCCAGTTTGCCTGGAAGTACCAGACCGGCCACGGGGCTCAGAGCATGGACTTTGGAACCAGGCAGCCTCAGCTGTGGTCCCAGCCCCACCACTGCCCTGGCAAGTTGCTTAAATGCACCCTGCCTCAGTTTCCCCATCAACACAGAAGGAATAATAGTACAGATGTTGAGAGCGTTCAGTGACGCACACCTTGTAAAGTACTGGTGCCGGCCCAGAGGCAGCGGAACAGCAACGTGAGTTGCCGTTGGATGTCTTATTACAACCAGTGTCTCTGCCCCTCCAGCCAGGGCACCAGCCGGGGCTGCGTCAGGGTTGCACTGATGCTCGTGAGTAAACTGGGCTCTAGCGTGCCCGCCTTACCCCCTGCCTCTCCCATAGGGCGCAGGGCTTACGGGGTGTCCCGCAGCTGTTGCCCGATGCCCAGGCTACCATGGTCACCTAAGAGGCCCCCAGTAAATGTTCTGGGCGGATGAATGAATGAATGAATGAACGTGGGCATGGACCGTGCAGTCTCCCTCCCGGAGTCCCGTTCTGCAGCCCAGCTCTGCACTCAGGAGCCACGTTGGGGAGCCCACCCTCCAGCACCCAGGGTGGGAAAACCCTCCACTGGAGAAGCCCACCTGGCCGCCAGCCTCCAAGCCTCCTTCTGCCCTCCCCCGACCCCTCTGAAGCACTCCTGGCCCTACCTTCACAGCCAAAAAGCCACAGGGGTGGATGCAGCCTCAGCCTTACCTTTTCTCAGGTCACTTCTCCCTCCCAAGTGCTGACCGTGGCTCCCTCTCTCCCCCTCACAGCCGGACTGCCACCTGCACCTGCATCTGCGCTGGGCCGACAACCCCTACGTGTCAGGCACTGTGCACACCAAGGACACCGCCCCCGGCCTCATCATGGGCGCAGGTAGGAGGTTGCCATTACGGTCAGGAGCCATCACTGCCTGCAGGACGCTCCAGTTTCAAGGGTGGAACTTGATGGTCACGGGCCTGGGGCCATGGTGTATCCACTGGGGGCAGTGCCACAGTACCTCCAGGAAGCCAGCTCACCTGGCACATCACCCTGAGGGGTGATTGCGTAGCCCAGAGTGGGCAGCTGATATGCGTGGACTAATGAAAGGTGGATGGATGGATGGATGGATGGATGGATGGATGGATGGATGGAAGGATGGTTGGATGGAAGGATGGATGGAAGGATGGATGGATGGAAGGATGGATGGATGGATGGATGGATGGATGGATGGATGGATGGAAGGATGGTTGGATGGAAGGAAGGAAAGATGGATGGATGGATGGAAGGATGGTTGGATGGAAGGAAGGAAAGATGGATGGATGGATGGAAGGATGGTTGGATGGAAGGATGGATGGAAGGATGGAAGGATGGATGGATGGATGGAAGGATGGATGGATGGAAGGAAGGATGGATGGATGGAAGGAAGGATGGAAGGATGGATGGATGGATGGAAGCATGGATGGATGGATGGATGGAAGCATGGATGGATGGATGGATGGCAGGAAGGATGGATGGATGGATGGATGGATGGATGGGTAGATGGATGGGTGGGAGGATGGATGGATGGATGGAAGGAAGGATGGATGGATGGATGGATGGATGGATGGGTAGATGGATGGGTGGGAGGATGGGTGAAAGGAAAATTGGATAGTTGAAAGAATGGATAGTCAGATGGCCCAGTGGAAGAATGGATAACAAAATGGCGAATGAATACATAGAAGGATGGATGGGTGGGTGGATGGATAGATGGACAGGAGGACAATTTGCATCATGGTTGACTTTTATTGGTCCCTAAAGAAGGTTCTAGTTTAGTGGGGAGAGAGAGACACATATACAACTAACATAAGGGGAAAAGACAGAAGTATACATTGTGATTGTGTCTGTCTACCCCATTAAACTAGAACCTTCTTCAGGTATCACTAAATGTATGCTGATCTAAGAAAACTCTAAAATAAGGTTTATGTGAGTTAGAAGAATCATTCCAAATAAAATCACATGTTTTACAAGTCCATTGCCAGGTAGCGGCTGGCGTCTGGTTTTCCTTTTACCCGTCAGCGTGGGGATAGCCTCACCAGCTCTCAGCAGCTAAGGCCGGGGAAGTGTCCCTGATGCCATGGAGACAAAGGCAGGGAGGACAGGACCGTGTCCGTCGTGTCCACAGTCGCTACGGTGGCCCTTTCTCCCCGGCCAGGCCCTGAACTCTTCTAATCACCATGACAACCCTGAGAGGTCAGTACCCCTACTTTATGGAGCCCAAGGAGAGGGAAGACTTGCCCGCAACTTGCAAGGTGCCAACAGGAAGCTTGAGACCCACCCCAGGCTCCTCAGGGAAGGGCAGCCCCAGCCCCAGGAGGGGCTGCTGTGCCCCTTGAACCTGCAGTAGGCAAGGCTCTGGGGCGGGCCCATCAGGCCCGCCACTCATCCGGGCTGTGGAACGGCCAGGCTGAGGCTCTGCACAGCCAGGGTGCAGATGGGGTGAGTGGCAGTCGGAGAGACAGTGTCTCTGCCCATCGCACGGGGTGACCACCAAGGCCTGGGCCGGGGCTCACAGCTTCCGGAATCAGGGGCTCCCTCCCTCTGTCTACTCCAGCACCATCTGCGACCCGGAGGATTTGCGCCCCAGACCCTGAGCTGGATGACGCATCCGCCCCTTCAGCAGACGTATCCCAGCACTGAGGCCCGGGCCTGGCTGTGTGTGAGAGAGTGAATGAATGAATGAGTGAATGAGTGTATGAATAAATGAGTGGCTATGCTGAGATGGCAGGAATGGCCTTCCAGGCAGAGACGGGAACATGTGTTTCAGAACGACCGAATCAGAGCCCATGAAGGGGTCGGGAGGTGAGATCCCCTGTCCGCTCTGTGAGTCTCTGATGGCGGGAGACCTTGGCTATCCGAGGGGCGTCTCACGTTATCCTGGAGAGGGTGGCTTTCCAGTAGGGGAGCGAGCGACACAACCAGACAGAGAGGACTGCAAGTAAAGCCTTTCATCTTCTGAGCGTCTTCTGTTCATCTGCGGCCCCGGGGGTCTTCGTCAATGACTGCGATTGGGGCGGGGTCTGCCCGCTTCAATGACGGACGTGCGTCAATCGATGAAAAATCACACATCAGCCTCGATTTCAGTGCAGCTCATGGGGCTCCAGGTCCCATGCAGGGACGGGCTGGGTCGCCCATGTCGGGCACCCCCTGTCTTGTGGACTCTGTTCCCTGGACCTGAAGGCGATGGTGTGTTTTTTTTTTAACATCTTTATTGGAGTATAATTGCTTTACAGTGGTGTGTTAGTTTCTGCTGTATCACAGAGTGAATCAGCTATACATATACATATATTCCCATATCTCCTCCTCTTGCGTCTCCCTCCCACTCTCCCTATCCTACCTGGCATGGACATATATACACTACCAAATGTAAAATAGATAGCTGGTGGGAAGCGGCCGCATAGCACAGGGAGATCAGCTCAATGGTGTATTTACAATGCATGTTCGTGATGGGTTGAAACCCCAAATTCTTGACCAAAGTACAAAAGGCGGAATTTCAAATGTTTCCACCGCTCAAAGGCCTTGAAAGCTCTGGACGACCGTTCCAGCCCCCCAGGGATGCTGTGAGGATCTGCAGGAGGTTCACTTCATTGTCTGCGAGTCACACGGAGAGCGCGGAGCGGAGGGGGCGACCTGGCAGCCTCCCTCCCTCTCACTGTCCCCCCAGGGGCAGGGTGCTACATTTATATTTCATTCTGCTGCTTTTTCATCCCGCCCTGGCTCTCCTGAGACGGATCCATCCGTGCAATGTGGGCCAACTGAGGTGTAAACGTTTTACATCCTCCGCTCCAGCCCTGAGCGTCTGCTGGGAACAGAGGGGAAGGTGGAATGAGCTGGGCTCCCTCGGGCACCCCTGCGGCCGCCGAGCGGGGACCAGTTTCCCACTGGCGGTCCCCACAGCGGGCTGGACGACGTGGCAGGAGCAGTGGGGCCACGTGACGGCCTGTGCCTGGCTCAGCTTCCCGAGGCAGCCATGGGCGATGGCGCCTGTTTCCAGGGAGTCTCTCTCCTGATCTCCCCGCCATCCATCCCTCATTCCGCCCTGAGGCAGGCAGGTGGGAGTTACGAGCCCCAGGTTCTGCCACCTCCAGCTGCGGGGCTGAATCAGGGGCTGGATTTACTGGACCCTCTGAGCCTCAGCTTCCTCACCTGCAAAACAGAGGATGAAACTCCATCGTAAGGCTGATCTGGGGATCAGGTAGAAAGCATCCACACCAGGTGTGTTCTACAGGTGGCCCTGTCATTTGAACAGTGGCTGGACACCGCTGCCCTTCTACTGGGGACCTGCCCTCCGGTTCAGTGGACAGAGGCCAGACCCACAGATGGAGGTGGAAAATGGAGCCGTGAATCCAATGAGAAAGGGAAAAGGATGGTTCAGGAAGAAAAGGCCAGGGCTTCCCTGGTGGCGCAGTGGTTGGGAGTCCGCCTGCCGATGCAGGGGACGCGGGTTCGTGCCCCGGTCCGGGAGGATCCCACATGCCGCGGAGCGGCTGGGCCCGTGAACCATGGCCGCTGAGCCTGCGCGTCCGGAGCCTGTGCTCCGCAACGGGAGAGGCCACAGCAGTGAGAGGCCCGCGTGCCGCAAAAAAAAAAAAAAAAAAAAAAAAAAGACCAGAACTCGAGCTTCTAACTGCCAGGGTCTAGAAACAGCCATAGTGAACCCAGAAATAAACCCAGCGGCCGAGAGTGGCAGCTGGAATGTTCTTCCTGACTGGGCGTGTCAAGGGGATGCGTCCTGCAGAGGCAGCAAATCACAGACGGATGGCTGAGACAGAGGGCGCCAGGCCCAATTCTGACCTGGGCCTTTCCAAGCTCTTGCCCTGGGGCTCTACACCTCCCTGAGCCTCAGTTTCTTCATCTGTGAAGTGAGGGTAATAATCTCGGACTTGGGGGCACTGAAAGGTCTGATGCAGGTAGAAGGCCCTCCCTGCCCCACTGCCCTGCGCCCGTCCTGGGCCACCGCGCAGCACACGCTGGTTCCGGCTCCTTGTCTGGACGTGAACCCTCAGGACCACACAGAGCACAGGCTGCAAACGCTTCCCGGACCCCGGCTCTGACAGTCACATGACTGAAAAAACCTTGAGGGGCCTGGACGGGATGCTCAGAGCACCCCCTCCCGCTCTGTGCCAGGAAGACCCCCGGGGCTCCCGGGAGGAGCCCAGCCTGCCGGCCCTCCTGCAGAGTCCCTTCCTCTGTGACTCAGCCAGTCGGGGACCCGTCAATCCCATCAATGAACCTCATGGATCCCAGATGAGAGGCCGAGGGCCGGGAGGATGTCAGGAGCCGACCCGAGGCCCATCAGCCAGGCGGGGTCACCCGGGCCCTAGAAGCCGGGGACTTGGCAGCACCCGGAGGACCAGAGGGGCGGTCCCCTTACTCCTGCTCCAGCTGCCGCAGGGCTTGCTCCGCCACACTGGGGGCCACGGTGAGGGGTCCTGGGGTGGGTCTTGTGCTGTCGCTTTGCTCTGTTCTGGCCCTGAGGCCTGAGCCACTCCGCAACGTGAAGACCGAGGAAGCAGGGAGAGGAAATGCAGTAAGTGAGCACTTACTGTATACCAGGCCCTGAGAGCACAGAAGCGGAGTGGAGGGGTCGGGGGGTCGGGGGAGGAGGCCCAAGGAGACCCCAGAACAGCCCGGAGGGGACGTAGAGGGAGGCCTTTCTTAGTCGCATCCCCAGGCCTCAGTTTCCCCTCCGTAAAGGGAGGGCACCAGCTCCCGTGTTCCTGCAGAGCCTCCCACTCTGGTGGCCTGTGGATGCGTTCTGTGAATTTCCCCTTAATTTTCCCCGGTGCCTGTTAGGTGACCGGCAGCCTGACAGCCTTGGTAGACGGAACAAGGAAAACAGATTGCGTCACTTAAAAGACAGACATCGCACCCCTGAAATCATGGACTGCAAATTTGCCTGGGAAGTAGAGCTGACGCCATATCCTTTGCCGCACGGCTTCTGTATTTGACGCGCGGGTCCTGGCGTCCCTGCTGGCATCTGGAAGGATGGGGAGATAAAGGGCTCGCCTTCCTTCCTCTGCCCACGCCCAGCTGTTGCGTTCATTCACTCATCTCCCTCTTTTCATTCAGCAGCCTTTCCTCAGCACCTTTAGGTGGCCAGGCGGGTAGAAGGGAACCCAGCTCAGTACCTGGCCCTCTGCCCCACCTCCCCTGACTGACCTCCCCTCCCACCTCCGTGCCGTCGCCAAGGCCGGTCCCTCTGCCTGGCACACCTGCCCCTTTCCCTTGGCCGGTGGCATTTGTCTTTTGAGGCACAGAGCAGAGGTCACTTCCTGCGGGAATCTCTCCTTGATTCCCCTTCTGCACGGGTCCGTTAGCTTTCCCTTCTCTGCTTTCGCAGTACCCTGGGCTCGCAGCATCCTGGCTCTGTGCACGGTTGCAGGGCATCCTTCTTCCCCGGCTAGGTTGAGAGCTCCCTGGGAGCAGGCACGTGGTTACTCAGCTTGGATCCCTCACAGCTCAGCACGAGGCTGGGCAGAGAGCAGCCACTCAGCAAATGCTGATGAATGTGCAGCAGTGGGTGAGTGGGTGGAATTGATGAAAAAGAGATAGATGTGTGGATGGAGGGATGGCGGATGGACCGATGGATGGACGATAAATTAATGAAGGGTGGATGGAGGGATGGCGGATGGACCGATGGATGGACGATAAATTAATGAAGGGTGGATGGAGGGATGGCGGATGGACCGATGGATGGACGATAAATTAATGAAGGGTGGATGGAGGGATGGTGGATGGATGGATGGATGGACGATAAATTAATGAAGGGTGGATGGAGGGATGGTAGATGGATGGATGGATGGACGATAAATTAATGAAGGGTGGATGGAGGGATGGTAGATGGATGGATGGATGGACGATAAATTAATGAAGGATGGATGGAGGGATGGTGGATGGATGGATGGACGATAAATTAATGAAGGGTGGATGGAGGGATGGCAGATGGATCGATGGATGGACGATAAATTAATGAAGGATGGATGGAGTGATGGCGGATGGATCGATGGATGGACGATAAATTAATGAAGGGTGGATGGAGGGATGGTAGATGGATGGATGGATGGACGATAAATTAATGAAGGGTGGATGGAGGGATGGTGGATGGATCGATGGATGGACGATAAATTAATGACAGGTGGTTGGAGGGATGGCGGATGGACCGATGGATGGACGATAAATTAATGAAAGGTGGATGGAGGGATGGCGGATGGATGGACGATAAATTAATGAAGGGTGGATGGAGGGATGACGGATGGATGGATGGATGGACGATAAATTAATGAAGGGTGGATGGAGGGATGATGGATGGACCGATGGATGGACGATAAATTAATGAAGGATGGATGGAAGGATGGCGGATGGACCGATGGATGGATGATAAATTAATGAAGAGTGGATGGAGGGATGGCGGATGGACCGATGGATGGATGATAAATTAATGAAGGGTGGATGGAGGGATGGCGGATGGACCGATGGATGGACAATAAATTAATGAAGGGTGGATGGAGGGATGGCAGATGGACGATAAATTAATGAAGGATGGATGGAGGGATGGTGGATGGATGGATGGATGGACGATAAATTAATGAAGGATGGATGGAGGGATGGACAGATGATAAATTAATGAAGGATGGATGGATGGATGGATGGAAGATTTGGTGGTTGGTTGGACCTCAAAAAAAGGGCAGGTACGCAATCCCTCTGCCACTCTCCTTGGACTCACTTTGCCTCATCTATCTGAGGATAATCCGTCTCCTCTGGGATTTTCCAGTGACGTCTAAACCTGGCTCTGGAAGAGAGACTCCTGACAGCACCACATGAATAAGTCTCCAAAGTGCAAGTGGTGCACACGTTGCCCAGGTCAGGGGCTCCAGGAGAGAGTCCAGAATGGCTTCAGTGTTCTCATAACAGGTCCCCTTCATCCCGGAAGCTCAGGCCCCTGGTCCCTGCCATCATCGTGTGGTCACAGCGGAAGCCTGCCCAGTCTGACCCCTCAGAAAATCCCATTGTCCAAGACCCTTCCCAGGAGGCCGTTTAGGGCATCCAGCCCAGCTCAGAGGCCACCGAGACTGCCCCGCAGCTGCGTCTTCTAGGTGGCCATCTGCAGGGGTCCGCTTAGGCTCGGTTTCCTATCTGTGAGCTGGAATCACCTTGGATGCTAAGTGGGGATTCTTCCCCCTCCGGCAGCAGCCCCAGGATTAAGTGCCAACCCCTCAGAGTGGCCTTCAAGGCTGGTGACCCACCTGCCAGGCTGGTGTGGGTTCCAGTGAACCAGGACCCAGGAGGATCCTCCTGGCTGCCCAGCTGGCTGGGGGCCCACCTCACCATCCTCCCAAACATCCCCCCAACAGATATTTAATGAGCCCCTACTTTGTGCTTACACTGCCTCCCACCTGGACTGCCCCAGACTGCCCTGGACCTGCCTCTGGCCTCCCCCGCACCCGGCCCCCAGGGGGCCTCCAGACGCAGGCCCAGCCATGTCTTGCCGCAGTTCCCGTCAGGGGCTGCCGTGTCCCCACACTGCCCACCTGGCCAGCATCCTCTCTAGCCTGTCCCCGACCCCCACTCCGTGCTTTTTCTTCCTGAATCACACTCGTCACCGTGGGTCCCCCTGAAGCCCCCAAGCTCTGCCTGCACCTGGGCTCAGCCGGAGCTGCCTGAGGCTGGCTTTCTCTGGGCAAAGTTAATCTTTTATTGCTCAGACTAGGACCCGTAGTGGTGACAGCAGGCCCGTCATTATACAAGGAGGGCAGAGAGGGGCATCCGCCGGTGGCTTTGGTGCTGGGAGGTGTAGACCCAGAGCACATCAGACACCAACCTTGTTTGGGGACCTGGCTGCACTCAGACCTTGGTAAGGGGGAGAGTGGCCGGTCCTAAGAGCAACCCTACCACTTTGCTTCCGGACCAGGTAACCTGGGCTCCCAGCTTGTGGAATATAAAGAAGAAATGTACATCACATCAGACTGTGGGCACTCCTGGAGGCAGGTAAGGTGGCAGGGAGGGGCCCGGAGCCCACCATGCTCACTCCGCCGAGGCCCCTGGGAGAGTCTGTTCTCTCATCCCCTCCCTCCCAGAGGAGTTCTGAGAAACGCTTCTTCATCTTCCCCGGCCTGAGGGGCTGCACACGGGTCCCTTTAGCAGATGTTACATCACCATCTGTGAAAAGAGAGCCCAGGCCAGGCTGCCCACACCGCTGCTGTTCTTTCAGCAGCCACTGCTGGAGAATTCCAGATCTGACGCATCTTCCCATGGTCAGACAGGTTACCGTGAACATCGAAGCGATGGGGATCGATGCCCGGGACGGGCTGGGGGTGCTTTCCGGCAGGAAGCCACACGGGGACTCAGAAGGTTGGCTGAGCCCAAAGGCCACGAAGTGGGGGCCCCAAGGACACCCCCTGGGTTCCTGGCAGGGGCAGCTGCTGAGTGGATGGCACAGACTTGGGAGAGAAAGAGAAAGTGGGGAGGAGTAGGTTTTAGGGGGCGACGGCGAGTCTGGATTGGGCCTCCTGGGACACATCCATGAGATGATGATTTGACGCTCAGTGTCGCCCGAGAAAAGGAAAAGCAGGAAAGGGAGAAGAAACAGGAGAAAGCAGTTATGCAGGGAACGGCCCCCAGCACTGGGGGTCGCACTGTGAGGACCCCTCCCTGCTGCGCCCACATGCGGCTCAAATTCTCAGACTGGAGGGCGGGATGCTGCCGGCCAGTGGGCGTCACGCAGAGCAGGGCGGGTGGGGAGCAAAGGCTGACGGTCCGGCGCCCTGTGCAGTCAGGTAGCCCAGGAGCCGAACCCACGCGCTCTGCCCCAGGAGAGGCCCCGTTGCCCTCTACCTTTGCTATTTCTTTCCAGCAAAAAAAAAAACCTCATCTGGTCTGCTGGCTTCAGTGACAGTTTCTACTTTAACTGCTTAAGAAAATGCACTAAATTTTCGTGTGCATCTCCTCTTTCGGTGGATGTAAGAAGCTCTGTTTTCAGGTCAATTTTTTGCACCCCTGAGTATCCCACTTAGAGTCCCCTGCCCAGGTACCACACTGGACAAATATGTTAACCCCCAAAGTGTGAAGCTCACCGGTACCCTGGGTTTAAAGCCCTGGCGTTTTTTTAATAATATGCAAGGAACAAGGAATTTTGAAAAGGGCAAAAGAGATTTATTGTGTTATAATAGTCCTATTTCACTAAAACTAGTGAAACATGTCTAAACTTTCTTAAAGGTCACCACCTGTCCACTGATTAGAGAAACCGCCCCCCTGCTCCCGGCTTGTTAGACTTTACAGACCAGGTGAAACAGAAGAGAAAGGTATTCACAGTGGCCACTTTTGTCAAGCAATTTGCTTAGGCTTCAAACTTGGGAACTTGTCAGAATTAAATGGGAGAATGTCTGTTCAAGATGGAGCTGAGGTACCCATTTCTTCCCCAGTGATGGGGGAGGGGTGGGGGAATGGAGGGGCTCGGGTGCTTGGCAGAGGAGCGGGGGGTGCCCGTGCGTGTCAGGGGGAGGGCGATTACTGGTGGGGGGCAGAAGGCAGAGGCCAGGGTGGGACAAAGGCACGAAGGCCAGACGACCAGGTGAGCTCAGGCCGGTTTGTCAAGGGTGCGATGAGCTGTCTCTACAGGAAAACTCTTAGAATGTGAATTACAAATAACACTGTGCGTGATGCCTAAGGGACGTATCATTTTATTTTATTTTATTTATTTTTTGGGGGGAGGATGTATCATTTTAAAAACATGACTTCCCTGGAATGATCAAAACATAGCCAGAACACATTTAAGGAGCCCCCTCTAGAACTCAGGGTGTGGGAGAGAAAGGATTGGGGGACCCCTGCCTAGGCGATGGTCAAGGCACAGAAAACCATAGCAAAGGATGTGCAAAGACCCTGTGGTCCAGTGGTGGGTGTTGGAGCCCCCTTGTTCCTGAGTCCCAAGCTAACGAGAGTGGAGTTGCCCATGGGGGTCCCCTGGGATGGCTGGGAGGCACCCCATCTCCTCAGTGGATGGACAGGACAAACGCCCCCCTGCCTGTCCTTGCGGGAGGAGGGTGCAAAGCATGTGGGGTCTGAGCACAAGTGAGGGTTGTGCCCACGTTCGGGGCCGTGCCCCGGAGCTAAATCCTGCTTGGGAGCAATCCCAGGACCCACTTCCGGCTTACCGTTCATTTGTACCACCCCTGCAGATCTCCCCAGGAAGGGAAGCGGGTTAGGCCCCCGGTGGAGTGGGGAGGAGGGCTCCCACCGGGCGGGTGGGCAGAGGCCTCTGCAAGTTCAAAGGCAGAGACGGATGTGCTTGCGGCATGCCATGTGCCTCTAGGACCACGTCGCGGGACCCAGCGTGGTTTCCACCACCCTGCCCGGCAGCCCGGAGGTCCCAGGAGGGATTCTAGTTTCTCCTTGAATAATCCCCGGGACAGAGAGCTCACTGTTTCCTGGAGGAGAAGACTGTCTCCTTGCTTCACCTCCCCCGCCCCCCTCAGCGTCCCTCCCCCAGGAAGCTTCTAAAAGGGGAATCTGTTCCCCTCACTCCCCAAGTAAACCTCGGTGTCCCCCACCATCTACGGGAGGGTAGACCATCGGCTGACCCACGCCAGCCCACCCATGGGCCGCTCCATCTGCCCGCAGTTCCAGCCCCAGCAAACAGCTCGTGCCCCCCTCCACTTGGCCACACTGCTGTCTGTAACCTCCTCTGCACGCACTGTTTCCCCGCCCGTAATGCCCTTGCCCCGCCCAATGCGCTGTGACACCCCCGCCCCCACCCCCGGGGTGCCCACCGGCTCAGGTCTCGAGTTGAACTGGAGCACATCATTCACCCCCAGAACACGGGCTGGGAGCCCTGTACTGTGGCAGAACCTGGGCTGGGCAGAGAGGGTGGGTTCGATGGGCTGCTTGTTGGTATCCGAGTGGGCGAGTCACTGGGTGGAGGTGGTCTGTCTCCTTGCGGGGGGCGGGCGGGGGCGGGTGTTTCCCTGGGCTATGAATTTCTGGGGCGTTAAGCTTTCATTTCTACCTCTGGATCCCAGGACCCAGACAGAGGACATGAAACACTGGGTGTGTCTGACGGGTGGAGAGACGGGGAGGGGAATTGTGCAAAGTTCTTCCCCACGGTACCTAAATCCACACGACGTCACCTCCCTCATCCAGGAGGTGCTATCTGAGTTAACGTAGCCGCAGGCAGCACACTTATCCAGAGTGCCACCCAGAGCACCTGCCAGAGCTTAGGACACCCAGGCCCAGGGACTCCTCTGACCCCGGCAGGCGCGGCCATGGAATCTGCGGGGAGGGAGATGCAGGGGTGGATCCGGGAGGCCCCAAGCTAGTGCTCTGGGCCCTCACCCCACCCTGAGACCTCGTCACTCGCAGGTCACAGATCCTCCTCCGGCTGAAAATGTCCTGCTCGTGGCGACAGCAGCTCCTGGTGGATGCGGCCCGCGGTCCATCAGAGACCTGGGGTCTCTACCCTAGCGCTGCCAGTTGCTAGCTATGTGGCCGCAGGCAAGTCGCTGTGTGTCTCTGAGCCTCTGGTCTCTCTTTGGAAAATGGGGAGGTGACCTCTGAGCGTGGTTGCTATTAAACAAGGCTCTGTACGCACAGCAGAGGCCCCCGTGCCGGTCACCCAGTTCTCCCCTCCCCCGCATCAGACATGTTTAAGGGCACAGTTCGCAGGTATCCAGGTCTCTTCCACCATTCTTCGTAAGGGACCTCTCCTCTTTAGTCAAGCCAGAAGGGTTTCCTAGAGAATTCCTGTGACCAGCGGGAAAGCCAGCAAGATGATGAGAAGGTGGAAATATCTGGGGAAGAGCTTTGCAGGCAGGGCACAGCATGTGCAAAGGGCCTGAGACGTGTTCAGGGAAAGGAGGCCAGGGTGACTGGTATACGGGAGGTGGGAGAGCGTGGGCAAGGGCCTCTCATACAGAGCCCCAATGACCAGGAGAAGGTGTGGATGTGATTCTAAGGGCCATGGGGGCCATTGGAAGGTTCTGGTGGGGTTAGGGGGTGTGGGGGTAATGGGATGTCAGGGCTGGGGGCTTGGCCTGGAGGCACCATCGGCTCTGCTGAAGTTCCCGTTCCTAAGAGGTGAGGCCTCTGCTTGGGGTCCTCCCCGAGTGCCTCCCGCTGGCTCTGGAAAAACAGACATTCAAACAAAGGAAGACTCGAGATAGAAGATCAGGGGGAAGGTGCTAGTTAATGATTGTGTGGGTGTGTGTGGGTTTTTTTTTAATGATTTCCCCGTTCCTGGTCGCTCATTGCTCTAGAACAGGGTCCCCGGGGTGTGGGAACTTTCGGGGCTCTTTCTGCCGGGGCAAATGCAGATGCAGCCCTGGGTCTACGTCTGCTTGGAGATGCGCTTATTCCGGCCTCGCTCGGCGCCAGGTCCTGCAGCAGCTGCCTCCCCGGCCCAGGAGGGGCCCCAGAGCCACAGGCACAAAGGCCTCGCCAGGCCCCTGTGCGGAGCGGCTGACACCCGTGAGCATGCAGGCCCCGGCGAGGGGCTGTGGGTGTGGGGTCCTGGCTCCATCCCGTCTCCCCCTGAGTTTCCCTGCACCCCTGCTACAGAACCCACAGGCCCTGAGACGGTCAGACAGGGTGGGAGGTGAATGGGGCCCTGGCCCGCTGCAGGTGGTTGTGATGGGGTCACGTCCTGTAGATGAGGTTCAGGGTGGCAGGGGACGTGGCAGAGGGCATCGGTGCCCTTCTCTGTGTGGAGTCAAGACCCAGGCTGGCCGTCTAGGTATCTGTGTTCGTGGAAGATCTAGAGGGGGACGCCCGGTGTCCTGGCAGGACTAAAGAGCTATACCCAGCTCTGCCACCCACCAGCTCTGAGGCCTTGGCTCGGCCCCCACAGCTCCAAGCGTCAGCTTGCTCATCTGTAAAATGGGACCCCATCCCAGGGCTGTTTGCAGACAAGCGAGGCCACCAGAGGTATTTCCTCCCGCAAGAGCCCTGTCCAGGCCACTCGACCTTGTGTCCCCTGAGGACTTGGTGGAGATTCACTCATTCACTCATTCATTCATTCATCCCCCACACACTCCCTGAGCACAGGCACCCCCAGCTGTGAGCTGAGGCATGTGCTGGGCCACAGAAAGGATTCAGAGGCAGGACCGGCCTTTGAGGAGCTCCCTGGCTGGAGGAAACAATGACAAATTAGTGCAGTAAGTGCTGGGGCAGGGGGCCCAGAGATGCTCCCCACCCAACCTGGCATCAGGGAGGGCTTCCTGAAGGAGGTGGCACATGGACTATCTTAATGTCAAATAGAGATTTGCTTTTACTGGTGATGCTCATCCTAAATGCTTTTCTAAATTCCACTATTTCTCATCCTCACGTGTCGGCCTTTTTGGTGCGAGTTTTTCCTTTAGGCAGGACCACCTGCAGTGTTTATTTTTCTCTCTTGTCAATGGTCTAGAAATCGCCATCTGCATCCATTCATCCCACACGTACTGAGTCTGGGTGGTTGGGGGAACACGGGGATGGCCTGGGGACACCGGGAGCCCTCAGGCCAGCCCCGCCTCAGGGAACGGGACTCTGCTGCTGCCCCCCAGGCAGTGTGTCGGCAGTTCTGCCCCACTGGGGAGCGACCCCAGACCCTGAACAACCTCCGACCCTCCTCAGGGTCCCGCCCTCAGACCCCCACCTGCTGTCTTCTGCAGGTATTTCAGGAGGAGCATCACATCCTCTACCTGGACCACGGCGGCGTGATCGTGGCCATCAAGGATACCTCCATCCCCTTGAAAATCCTCAAGTAAGGCCATCGGGAGCCAGCACTGGGTGCAGGGTGGTAGGGGCTCTTTCTCCCCACCTGGGAACCCCTCAGAATAGTCCCCAGTCCCCCCACCCAACAGCTGCTTCTGGCCAGGCCTGGAGAGGTGAGGAAATGGGGAATGATGACCCAGCATGGTCGGGTGGGCCAGAGGGAAGCCTGGGGCTGTGAGGAGGCCCCCACCCACCTCATCCTCGGGAAACAGGGAGGGCTTCTCAGAGGAGGTGACTTTTATGCATGGACAGGAATTAGCTCAGTGGAGGAGGTGGGGTCAGAGAAGGAAGCCAGCAACGTGTGCCCAGGTGAGAGTGGGGTTGGCATCAGCTTCAGACAGGTGAAGGTTTATTGTGGGGAAGTGAGGGCAGATATGAACTCTGGACTTGGAAGGCAGAGCTGGGGGAGCTGCCAGGAAGCCAATATCACTTTAGTCTGAAAAAGATCTTTCTGCACTGCAGCTGGCTGTACTGATATGCCTCACTGAGAGACAGTAAGCTGCCATCAATGACCTGGCAAACCCTGGGCTGGCCTCGGGCATTGGGTGGGGCTGACCTGGATGTTTCCAAGGCCTGGATAACTGCAATTCAGGGGGTACAAAGCAGCTTGGGACCCAGACCACACACCCAGGACTCCTTGGCTGTGGTGTCACCACGCAGATGTGGATGCCATCTGCTGGTGGTGGGTGGCTGCTGTGACCTCCCAGGAGAGCGTGAGGTCAGGGATCCTCTTGTGGCCGAGACACTGGACTGGCCCTGGGGGTGGCCACTGCTCTTGCCTGTTTTCCCAGCCGCCTCAGCTGGACAGCTCTGGTCCCTGGGCATGGGCAGGGCTGGGTCCAGCGAGGCAGCTCGTCCTGGACACAGGATGTGTTCCCACCTGCCCCGAGGTGGTGACTCCCCTTCTCTCGGCAGGTTCAGCGTGGACGAGGGCCTCACCTGGAGCACGCACAATTTCACCAGCACCTCCGTGTTTGTGGATGGGCTGCTGAGTGAGCCGGGGGACGAGACGCTGGTCATGACGTGAGTGCCCACGGGAGGTGGGCAGGCAGGTCAGAGCCGAACCCCAGGCGGGCCGTGGCGGAGGGCCACTGTGGGCCTTGCTGCTCTAGGCAGGTTCAACACTGACCCCCAGCCTCCTCGCTTTGACCTCCATCTTCACACCTGCTTCCTTATCTCTTACCATCTACTGTTTCCTCTCATCCTCAGCCACTGGGAAGGAGCCACTCTGTCCTTAGTCAGGGACATTTGTCACCTGCCCATGATCACCTGCTGGTGAGGGGTGGAACCAAGAGTCAAGGGTCAGCTCTGGGTCACTGTCCACTTAACCTTTCAGATGGTGATGATGATGGTGGTGGTGGTGATGATGATGGTGATGATGATGGTGATGATGGTGATGGTGATGATGATGGTGACGATGATGGTGATGATGATGATGGTGATGATGGTGATGGTGATGATGGTGATGGTGATGATGATGGTGACGATGATAGTGATGATGTTGATGGTGATAATGATGATGATGTTGGTGATGATGGTGGTGATGATGATGATGGTGATGATGATGGTGGTGATGGTGGTGACGATGGTGATAGTGAAGGTGATGCTGATGGTGAGGATGATGGTGATGATGGTGACAGTGATGATGATGATGATGGTGATGATGATGATGGTGAGGATGGTGAGGATGATGGTGAGGAGGATGATGGTGATGATGATGATGATGGTGGTGATGGTGGTGATGATGGTGATGATGATGATGGTGATGGTGACAGTGATGTTGGTGATGGTGTTGGTGATGGTTATGATGATGGTGATGGTGATTATGATGATGGTGTTGATGATGGTGATAGTGAAGGTGATGCTGATGGTGAGGATGATGATGGTGGTGGTGGTGACAGTGATGATGATGGTGTTGATGATGGTGATGATGGTGATGATAATTGTGGTGATGATGATGGTGATGATGGTGTTGATGATGGTGATGATGGTGATAATGATGATGATAATTGTGGTGATGATGGTGATGATGATGGTGATGATGGTGATAATGATGATAATTGTGATGATGATGATGGTGATGGTGATGATGATGGTGATGGTGATGATGATGGTGATGATGGTGATGATGATAATTGTGGTGATGATAATTGTGGTGATGATGATGATGGTGATGATGATGGTGTTGATGATGGTGATGATGGTGATAATGATGATAATTGTGATGATGGTGATGATGGTGATGTTGATGGTGGTGATGGTGTTGATGATGGTGATCATGAAGGTGATGCTATGGTGAGGGTGATAATGGTAGTGATGATTATTGGCTATTGGCACCTGTGAAGAACTTGTAGGCACATGGCACAGAGAGGACCTAAGACCCAAATGGGCCAGTGAAGGGCAGATCCAGGCTGTGACCCCAGCCCCTTGACCCTGGCTTAGGTCAAGCGCATCCCTGTTCAGAGTGGCTCACAGCCCAGGAGCAGAGCCTGAGCAGGCGGGGATTGAGAAAGGCACCCAGGGCTTGACTGTGCCCTGTGGCCCTGCTGGGGAGACAAGGCGCTCACCCAGAAACCACGAAATGAGGGTCCGCCTTTGGAAGCCTCCTTCCTGGGCGATTCGCCCGTCTAGGCACTTGTTCAGGCAGAGCTGACTCACAAGCCAGCGTGGGGCCCGAGACTCTGCATTTCTAACAGCCCCGCCAATGCTGTGCATGCCTGGCTGCACTGGGTGCAGGAGATCGGGCCCTGTGCACTCTGCTTGGCTTTTATTGATGATGCCTGTACTGGGGAGAGCAGTGTCCCCCCAAATCCACGTCCACCCAGACCCGTGGATGTGACCTTACTTGGGAACAGGGCCTTTGCCGACGTGCTTAGTCGAGATGAGGTCACACAGGTGGCAGGTGGGCCCTAATCCAATGATTCGTGTCTTATACGAAGAGGGTTAGGGTTAGATACACAGCCACACCGTCGTGTGAAGACGTGGCAGAGGCCAGCGTGATGCGACCACAGTCCAGGCACGCCTGGAGCCCCAGGAGCTGGAAGAGGCAGGAAGGACCCTCCACTGGGGCCTGCAGAGGAAGCCCGCTCTGTGAACACCCACATCGCAGGTTTCTGGCCTCCAGAACGGTGAGGAGATACGTTTCCATTGTCTGAAGCACGAGTTTGTGGACATGAGTTAAGATGGCCCCAGGAAGCCACCCAAGGCCCCACGACTCTTCCCCTCATGACAGCCCAATGTGGGCCAGGGCCACTGACGCTGGGAGGGGACCCGGCACTTTGGACACCTCGGTCTCTGGTTGGTCTCCCAAGTTACTTCCTCTCTCCCCTCAGCAGACTTTGAGGAAGCTTCCAGGGGGCAGGGCTGGGTCTGAGTCCCCAGCCCAGGAAGGCTCCTGCTGTAGCAGTAGGGAGTGAAAACGAGTAAGAGGTTCCCTTGCTCACTCCCGGAGGACGGCGGAGGGAGGGGGCGAGCTGCTTCCTTATATGGGGTGAGGGTAGAGGTGTGTCCTGGGGTCAGCTGGAGGCGTGGCTTAGGAGGTGTGCCCACCCCTTAGGTGGGGTTGAGTGCAGGGGGCGTGCTCGGTGCCCTGCTTTTGCGCCCCGCTCTTCAGAAGTGGCAGTTGGGTTTTCGGCTTTTTGTATCTTCTTGTCCATAATTTGCCCCAACTGGGCATACACAGTTATTTTTAGTCCCTTGTAGTTTCTTTGTATTTTGTGGCCCAAGGAGACGTTTGTCCAGGTGCTAGCACTGCAGCAAAGGGTCCCAGGTCCCAGCCTATCTCAAGGCCAGCCCTTCTCCGGTCATTCCAGCCTGGCCTGCCATGTGCCACCCTCTGTCTGGGCACCAGGGACCCCGAGGACCCACAGAGCTGGTGGCCCAGGCAGACAGATCGAATATAACCAAGAGTGACATGGTTCCTCGGTAACGCGAAAGATGCTGATACAACAGGGCCAGCCAGCCGAGGGGCTGGGGGCTGAAGGGTCGCTTCTGGGGTGGGTGGTGATCATGGAGTCTTGGAGCAGCTGACCTTTGAACCAGGACCGGGCCAGTGAGACCCAGGCCCAAGGACGAGCTGTGGGCACAGAAGGACTGATGCTTTCCCACGTGAGGATTTGAACGGTGCCCCAGCTCTGGCTCAGCCCTTCTGGAGCAGACGGGCCGGTTCCGTCCATTCCCAGCAGAGTGGCTGGGTGCTAGGACCCCTCACCCTGCCCGCTCGGCCTGGAGAGCATGTCCAGGTACGTGTGCCCAGCTGGAGTCATTGCCTGGGAGCGAGTCCCTGGTGAGAGAACAACTCATGCCCTCCTGTCTGCCCTTCCAGCTCACGATGGCTTTCACATCCCTGCCCCGGCCGGCTCCCCATCGCCTGTGAGGAGCCAGGTCTTCACCCTTCTGAATGCCCCAGAGGGGCCACTCGGATAAGCCCCCAGGGGTGCCTGGCCCCCAGCCCGAGGCCTGAACTGGAAGGAAACCGCCCAGAGTGGACATAACCCCTCCAGGCTCGCCTCTGCCCTGGGGCTCCTGTGGGTGCTCATGTGAACGCCCCCTCGCCAGGCTCCTCTGGCTGCCTGGGATGGAGGCTGGGAGTACAGCTCTCGTAAGCCCCCCACCGCGGGCCACCAGGGACCACGGCCGCCTGTGTGCCCACCGCCCAGGCTTCTGGGAACGGAAGATGGAGCAAAGGGACGTGGAAACGGTAGTGCGGACTCCTTTCTCAGGACGTTTGAGACAAGAGAGCCATCTAAGTTCCTGCCAGACCCAAATCCGGCTTCAGTGACCCCCTCCAGGGGGCCTCCCCTGCCACCAGGACTGAGGAAGCCTGGCATCCTCCCTACATCTTTCCCAGTATGGCCTCTTGCAACAAGTTCTGTAACGAAGCTTTATTGAGCACATACTATATGTTATGGGTCCATTTTTTTTACGTTATCTCATTTTATTCTCATAGGAAATCTCCAGGGAGGATTTATTCCCCCTTCTTCTAGAAGTGCTAAAAATCTCAAAAATTCTGCACCGAGGGAGTGGTGGCAAAGGGGGACCCGTCACATCAGCTCTGCATGGGTCCTGGAGAGCCAGAGCTGGAAGGGGGACCCCAGAGGCTGTCCTATAAAAACTGGGTCAGGAACCATCACCTTTCTAATTCCCTAAACGCCTCACTTGTGCTTCTCCCTGCACACCTAGTTCCTCTCCTCCCTGGCCCTGGAATGAGTTAAATCCTTCAGGACGTCACATACTTACGCTCCCCTCGTGCTCTTGGAGGCTTCGTTCTGGGGTGGGCCGGGGAGGGAGGAAGATTCCAGCCTGGGCCGATGCAGGGCTCTCTGTGGTGTGGCGGTCGGGCTCAGCCTGGACCCTTTGCTGGTTGACCAGTTTTCCAGGACCAGAGGCCACGGAGCAGAAGGGAAGCGTCAGAAACACCGGGGGAGATGGCTGGCCCGTGCTGGTTTTGCAGAGGTTGAACAAGTCAGCTGGGTCTGAGGCCTCAGCTTCCCCAGCTGAGAAATGGGCGCACTTTCTACCCCAGGGCATTAACCTAGGAGCTTCAGGACGTCAAGCCCTTTGTCACCGCATCAGTGCTGGGTTTGGCCCCAGAAACAGCCCGGTTTTCAGCACTCATCAACAGATGGGGTGTTTTATTCCTGGAACACTCCTGGCAGAATTCAGAGCCAGATGCTATAACCTCAAGTTTTTTTTGAAAAAGCATCAGAACTGTTCCTACAGGCCTCCTACTTCACTGTGCCACATCATCAGACCACTTCCAAATTCCGGTTGACACAGAAATGATTCAAACTCTGAAAGAGGGAACATGCTGGCGTGCTAGAATAAAGGTTCATCTCTCCAGACTGCTGGAAGCGCTCAGACCTAGCATCCTGTCTACTCCCACTCCTTCCCTTCCTGTCTCTCTCCTTCTCTCCCTCTCTCTGTGTCTCTCTGTGTCTCCCTCCCTTCCCCATCCTCTGTCTCTCTGCCTCTCTCTCTCTATCCCCCGCTGTCCTATTTCCTGCACAGTTGAGAGCATTTCCCCAGACGGTTCTTTATCCAAACCTGCCCAAAGGTCACGTCCAAGCTGACCGTAGTCACCTTTGGGGATGTTTCCCTCAGCTCGGATCACCCCTGCTCAGCCTCCCACCCCCACCAGTGCAGCCTCAGAGGGGTGAGGGCCCCCCAGGCCCTGGGGGGGGATAGTGGGCTCCCAGATCCTCCCCGGGCTGCACTAGGGGAGGGGAGTGAGCTCTTTGAAGGGCGTGGGGCGCCTCCTTAACCTGCAGAGGCCGGCCCACATTTTCCTTATTAATCGTGAAGCAATAACTAGCCTCCCTCTGGCGTCTCCTTCCTAAAACTCAAAGTCAGCCGGATGACAGATACTTCTCGAAGTATCAGCTGAGCTTTTGGGTTTCATAGAAGGCAGGACTTCAAAGACACGGAGGGAATTAGTTAGATCAAGCAAGCCAGACTCCTTTCAGGGACTTCCCCGGCGGGGCCCGTGCCGCCAGCCTGGGAGGCTGCGCGGTGGTCACGCTCGGGCCAGTGCGTGTTTCCCGGGCAAAGCACCCCAGCCCTGTGGTCGCCAACCCGGGACCGACCCTGGCTGCCCCGGGAGGTGGGCGGCTGCCATGCCATCCCGAGGGGGTCCCTTGCCTCAGTCTCCTTGTCCGTAAGGTGGGAATGTTAACAGTACGTTCCGCATGGGGTTGGTGAGGAGAGGATGGGAGGTCGCGCGCGTAGCAGGTACAGAGTACAGGCCAGCAGTTACTGCTGCCGTCACCTCCGTTATAACGTGGCTTCCAAAAGAGCAAGAGACGCAGCTCAGGCTGTGTGAGGACCTGGAAATTGTCCCTTAGAGACGTCCCTTCAGGGACCGAAGACCCTCTCGTTCTCAGTAACCAACCCAGCAGGCTTTGCTTGGGAGAAGGGGACACTGTGACAAAGACCCCCACGTGGTGACGCTCCCAGGGAGAGGGCTGTCCGCGTCAGGATGGGAGTCGGGACAGAGGACCGGCACGACACCTTCACGGCCACGGTCGCCACCATCCGGGCCTCCTACGACCTCGCCATTGGAAACAGAACCTGCGGGAGCCACTGGGCCCGGCGGAGGAGAAGCGGGCCGTCCGGTCCTCGCTGGGCCGCATCCACCAGCATCAGGAGAGGCCCCGGGCTGAGAAACAGCGGCGGGGGCTCCGACTTGCACCTCAGGCAGAATGGGTTATTCACAACCAAACACGAGCGGGCGAGAGGCCAGGGCTGCCGGCGGTCGGGGAGCCCAGGACGGGAGGACGGAGAGGCGGACCACAGAGTCAGGTGAAGGCCGAGACGGAGGGAGGCTCCGGGGCCGCTCGGATCAGAGAAGGCCCCTGCAGAGGCTCGGGGTCTTGTCTGTAAAATACAGATCGTGGTGTCTGCTTCGGGGGGCTGTTCTGGGCAGTAGAGGTAATGTGTGTGCACGTGAGAACGTGTGAGCACGTGCGTGCGCACGGGTGTGTGTGCACAGGTGAGCGTGTGTTGTGCATATGTGTGTATAAATCTCCTACTAAGTGCCAAGCATCCTACACAAACCATTGCTAATCCACCACCCATCCTGAAAGGCCAGTGTTATTGTCCCCATTTTAGAGCCAAGGAAACTGAGGTACAGAGAGGAATGGACCTGCCCAAGGTCACAGACATAGTAAGTGGGTATCAGCCCAGGCCTGCCTGGCTCAGAGGTGCCCTATGGAGCCAAAACTCCAAAACTCCTCTTCAAATATCAGCCTCGGACATTCAGAGCCAGCCATCATATCCCCCAGAACACACTCCAAGGGCCTTCTCAACTACTCTCCTAGAACGGGGTTTGCACCCTTTCAGACCATCACTGGCTCCCCCCAAGTATCCGGCTCCTGTCGGTGTGCGTGGAAGGGGTGCTTCACCTCCACCATCCAGATGCTTGACCTCTGATAATATGGCCTGGGTACTATAGGGTGGACTGGAGAAGGACCAGAGAAGTACAGGCTGGTCTCCTCTTCTGTGGTGGTATCTGGAGCCCAGGTATGAGGTGTTGGGAGGATCAGGTGGAAATCCCTTCCCAGAGGGCGAGGGATCTGGGTACATGTAGGCACTCCACCAATGCCTGCTGAGGGAGAAGAAATGGCACAAACAAGCTGTGTGACCTTGAGCAAGTTACTCAACCTCTCTGTGCCTCAGTTTTCCTTTCTGTAGAGTGGGCTGTGGTGAGGTAGACCAGATAGCATACACGGGCTCCCAGCACCCTGCCTGTGCCCCGTAGAGGACTGGCTTTTGCAGAGCCCCATGGTGCTCTGTCCACTGCTTCTTCCACCCACCGAGGCCGGGGCCACGCAGCAAGGACCACTCTGAGATGCTTTCCACCCCGTCACTCTGAGCCGGTGTGATGACTCGTTACCTCTCTTTGGATTGTCGGTTCTGCTTGGGGTGAAAAGGCTGTGGCCCAGCTAGGCGGAGCTGGCTGTCTGCAGCGCAGGCCTCCTGGAGTGGTCAGGTGGGAAGAAAGGCGAGGAGAAGCCAGAGAGCACAGGACGCAGACACCTGACCATGAATCATTCGGCAGAACAATTCTGCGAGGACTAGCGTGGGGGATGTGGGAGGGTCCAGGCTCCTGGCCGGCCTCCTCGTCCACCGGGGGGCCAGGTGGGACGACCCCCACCAACACCATCAACGAGCCATAGATTACACGTGATGACTGTGGGAATACTAACGCCGACGCCCAAATGCTTGTGGCCAGCCGGGCCCAGGGCAGGTGCCTGGTCCCAGGGCAGCCCAGTGGGGGCAGGGGAGGGACCGCGGGGCCCGCTGTGCAGGTGGGAACAGAGGCCCGCAGGGAAAGCGGTGGGCATCTGGGGGACGGGCCAGACTAAGGTGGTTTCCCGCCCCTCCCCCTCCCCCTCCCCAGCGTCTTCGGCCACATCAGCTTCCGCTCGGACTGGGAGCTGGTCAAGGTGGACTTCCGGCCCTGGTTCTCCAGGCAGTGCAGCGAGGAAGACTACAGCTCCTGGAACCTCACCAACCTGCAGGTGGGCCTGGCCGCAGGCCAGGGGTGGGCACCGTGCAGGGCCCCCTCTGCCAAATTCCCCGTCCTGCGGGACCGAGGGCCTCCCTCAGATGCCCAGTCCTTCTTTGCGGTGTTCCGGCCCCCTCTGGGGCCTGGGGCTGCCTGGGCCAGAGTCTGCAGTCATACTCAGGGGAACAGGTGCACAGGGCCCCAGCCAGCCTGGAGACAGGCGTGCTCGGGGTCCAGGAGTTTTCAGATCGAGGGAAGGTAACAGGGCACATGTATCGTATATTAGGTAACACCCCAGTGGGTCTGGGGCAGCCCCACCCCATAATCTCAAACACATCCATGTTTCTACAGCAAAATGTGTCATATTCACACAGAGAGGAATAAATGAGGACTCGAAATGGCCTCCCAGTGCAGTTCAGAGCAGGTGGTGTGGCGTCAGGACAGGATTTCAGAGCGAGGGGGCTCTGGAATTGCTGGGGGGACCCTGCACCACGGCTCCCGTTCACACAGGTGTGGCCTCTTCTGAGCATTGGCTGAGGACCTACTGTGTGTCCTGGAGGCTGCGGCTCACCCCAGCTGCACAGGGCCCACCTGGCACCCTCAGGCCTGAGGAGTGAATGCAAGGGGCCTCTTCCAGCAGCCCTGCCACCCCTCAGGGCCCTGTACACAGAGCCTGTACACAGTGGGAGCTCAGTGAATGCTAGGGCGGGTGGGATGGGAGCCAGGCTGCCCTAGGTTGGCCTCAGGCACGGACACCCCTCCCCCGGGGCCCGGTTTCCCGGCCCCTACGGCTGGCCGGCGAGTGAGGAACCGGCAGCAGTAGCGGTGGGAGCCCATGCAGAGTGGCCCCTCACCCCGGCCTTCCTGCACAGGGCGACCGCTGCGTCCTGGGCCAGCAGAGGAGTTTCCGGAGGAGGAAGCCTACGTCCTGGTGCATCAAGGGTCGGAGCTTCACGGCGGCGCTCACGGCCCGCGTATGCCAGTGCCGTGACTCGGACTTCCTCTGGTGAGGGTCCTGCTCTGCCCCGGGCCCCTGGGGCTGCCTGAGTAGCCTGGTGACCCGGCAGCCGCTGTCCCCGCAGGTGATGCCAGGGGAGGGCTCGCCACCCTCCATCACTTCCCCGCTACGCTGTGCCTTAGGACCCAGCCACTGGGTCCAGCCCACATCAAAGAACTCGTGGGCCTCGTTTCAAAACCTGTGCACGTGGCGCTGCTCACAGGTGGGAGGGGAAACTGAGGAACAGGGAGGGCATCCCCGGGGGCCGGCTGTACCACCCAGCCCCTTCTCCTCTGTCCAGAGACTGCCGAAAGCCCCCTGACTACTCCCCTGCCTCCGCTCAAGGACTCCCGTGGCCACCTGCTGCCCACAGGAGGATGTCCGAGCTCTGGAACCTGCCTCCCTCCCCAGCCATCCTTACCCCTCTCCGTCAGCCACCTTCACCATTGTCTCCCTGCACCAGTGTTGAAGGGGCTCGTCCCTGCCTGCAGTGCCCTTCGCCCCCTCTTCCCCTGACTGCCTCTTGATCTTCCATTGAGATTCAGCCCACCTCCTCCAGGCAGCCCTCCAGGACAACCAGGCTGGGCTCAGTGCTCTCCTGTGATTCGCTGGAATCCCCTTTGCATCCCTTCTCACCTGGAACGTAACTGTCGGCCTTCAGTCCTGTCTTCCCTCTGGGACAGGGCCCTGTGGATCCGCTTCTGCGTCCTCAGCATGAGGCCCCTGACCCACGCTGTCTCCTGACGTCCGTTTTTCCCTCCTCCCAGTGACTACGGATTTGAGCGCACCCCCTCCTCCGAGTCCGACGCCGACAAGTGCTTTGCTAACTTCTGGTTTAACCCCCTGTCCCCGCCTGATGACTGTGTCCTGGGCCAGACCTACACCAGCAGTCTCGGGTGAGTAGCGTGGGGCAGAACCAGGGTGGCCCCTTGCTTTCCTGCCTGGTGCCCGTGGCTCCCCGCATGGAGCCAGGGAAAGAGAAGTCGGGCTGACTGCCCTGTGTGCCGAGGTTCCTGAGAGCCACCCCAGGCACTGAGCCCTCGGGGCTCTCCAAGCAGAGCCCATGTGGGTCAGCGTCAGGGAGAAGAGGTGCCTTGAGCTGGCTCCGAACAGAGAACAACAGGCAGAGAAGGTCCAAGGGCTTTGTAGCTCACACCTGCTGCAGAGGCTGAGCCCTTCCAGAGAAGTCACACTCCTGGCCTGGTCCTTCTGAGCCCCTGCAGTGCTGGGACCCTTCTGCATTTACCAACGCTGAGTGAGGCAGGCCTGAGCTGGGCCAGAGGTGCTCACACTCCCTTTAGGTCTCAGCTTGAATGATGCCTCCTCCAGGAAGGCCTCCCTGACTCACCCTGGGCCCTGAGCTTACCCTGTGAGGGCGCATATCCCAGTTATTGTCACACTCACCCAGTCGTTCCCCCCGACTGGACGGTAAGCTCCACGACACATAGCGGGTCCCTCAGTGTGTGGTGTGGTGGACACACGCTGTACGTGAAGGTTAAGTGCTCCACAGGTGTGAGCCGTTATGACACTCTTCCTCCACCAGAGGCTGACCACGTTGCGTGCCAAGGATGAACGTCATATAAAAATGTTAGGTGTGTAAAGGCTGTGAACCTGCCGGTCCAGAGGCCCTAAATGAGCTTTATCTGAAAGTCTCTGCTTCCCTTTGGGGAAGTTTTGACAGGGAGTAAACCGCCTATGGACTTATTAGAAAATCCTCATTACTGCCCCTGGGGACGGGGAAGGGCAAAGCCCGAGAAGAAAGCAGCTGGAGCAGAAAAGCAGGCTTGGACCTCAGTGGCTAAATCCCATCACCCATCCATCCATCCTGTCATCTATCCGTTTATTCCTCCATCCATCCATCATCCAGTCATCCGTCCACCCACCCATCCATCCTCCATCTATCCATCCAATCGTCCCTCTGTTTATTCTTCCCCTCACTCACCCATCATCCGTCCATCCTCCCATCCCTCCAGCCGTTCATCCATCATCCGTCTATCACCCATCCCTCCCTCCCTCCCTCCCTCAGGGAGCCACAGCAGCTGCTCCAGGGCACCCACCAGGGCTCGGCAAGCAGGAACTCTCATCTGAAACGGCAGAGCCAGGACCCAGGGTTTCATTTCATACCACCTGCACACTCCGGGTGCCAAGGGGCCGTGGCTGGGTAGCTCGTAGGGAGCGTATTTTCTTCCAAACTAATCACATGCGTCTTTGCACGATAAACTTCAGCGGCAGAGCCGTGAGGGCAGGCGGGGCACCAGGCACAGGGGGTGGGCAGATCCAGCCACTTTGGCAGTGATGTGGGTTTTGCAGACCCAGAATCCCGGTGTCGCCCGAGGGAGCATCACAAGTGGCAAGTCTGAAGATGCCACCCGAGCAGTGGTTTTCCCGTCGCCTCCTAAACGTTCACTAGAGCCTATCGGGCTCTGCCCACCAGCCCCTCCCCACTCTCATCCCACACCTGCTGCCCACTCTGGGCTTTGGCTCCCCCACCCCCCCACCACAGGGCCTTTGCACATGCTGTTCCCGCTGGCCAGGATGCTCTTCCCTCTCCTGTTCACCCTTCTGGTCTTAGCTGAAAGCCCCTTTCTCAGGGACCAGATTCCCAGGTGCTGCCCCTCCCCAGCACCCGTCCCAGTTGCGATGTTGCCTTGATGTGGGGGATGGTTTGGTGAGGGCTCCCTCCCTCACTAGACAGTCCTCTCTGCAACGGCAGGGCTGTGAGTGATGACCTCGTACCCCAGCACCTGGCACGTAGCAGATGCTCAGTAAATTCGTGTTGTGTGAATGAGCTGGTGAGTCAGGTTCATCTGGTCCCACTCTCTTGACGTAATAGGGAGAGGAGACCCCTGGGAGCAAGTTTGCTCACAGCCATGTGGCGCATCAGCGGTAAGGCCCGGCCCCTCCTGGGCACTCTGTCCTCCCAGGACCGTATTTCCCAGCAAAGCCACAAAATTCCGACTGACTCCTTCAATCCTCCCCTCAGCAACAACAACAGCTGTTACCATTATTGTAAGAATACGAGCGGACCAAGGAAAGGTCCAGTGACGGAAGCAGGTCCTGCCATTACTGGTCATTCCCTCCCCTGAGCCTCAGTTTTCCCATCTCCAAAATTGGGCAGAAATAGCAAACAGGTGGAGTCGGGAAAAGGGAGGGAGTTGAAGGATGGAGTTCGCCAAGGCAAGAGCCACCTCTCGGCAAGCAGGTCCGGCGGGGCAGCAGGGCCCGCCCCACCCCCGCCTGTCTGACTCGCTGTCTGGCCGCAGGTACCGGAAGGTGGTGTCCAACGTGTGCGAGGGCGGCGTGGACCCGCAGCAGAGCCCGGCGCAGCTGCAGTGCCCCCTCCTGCCGCCGCGGGGCCTGCAGGTCAGCATCCTCGGCGAGGCGGTGGCCGTGCGGCCCGGGGAGGACGTGCTGTTCGTGGTACGGCAGGAACAGGTGAGGCGCCGCTTCAACCGGGCACACGGGGCGCCGGGCGGCGCTCTCTCCGCCTCCACGTCGGTTAGGGCAGCGTCTTTGGACCAGCGGTTTCCGAACTGCGGGAGGGGAGAGTGGGCCGGGGGCCCCTTCCCAGGTCCAGGCCAGCACTGAAACAATGAAACAGAAAAGTCGGAAGAGAGGGGAGAGGCAGGGAGGGAACGGAGCAGCGTGCAGCGAGCACAGGCCCAGGGGGGCGTGGCTTCAAACATCTCTGTGTCTGTGTGTTCACCGCGCGGTGACGTCAGATTTCTGCCTTCCTGTGGGCGCCGTAAAACTTTTTGAAACTCTCATTATACTGAGTTAGTTAATTTTGGAATCATAAGAAAAGCAGGAAGTTTTTAAAAAAATACTGTAAAAATAAATAAATAAATGCGATGATGCAAACAAAAAAACAAAAAACCCACCGTTAGTTATAATCTCATAGCCAAAGACAAATTCCGTAATAGATGATAGATAGATGGATAGGTAAATGGAGAGACAGATATCGTTGATAAACAGATATATATAGATGAGAGGTTGATTGATAGATAATGGATAGACATAGATACAAATACAGATGGATGGATATAGAAATATTTTGTGTCTGTATATATATACACACATATATACATACACACAAATATATATATACACATACCTATATATAAATATATAAATTTCCTCCCCACCTCCTAGTCTTTCTTTTTTTTCCTTTAGTACAAGTGTTACATTTTTTTCTGATTTTAAAAACAGTATATACTCACTGTAGAACGTTGGAAAACCACATTAAAAACATAAGAATATATCACCAAAAATCCTGGTCTCCTAAGGTAGCCACTGTTGGTTTTTTTATTTCCTTCTAGTCTATCTAAACTAATATGCAGCATGCTTATTATTCTGATTATAGAAGTAACAAATGCTCCTTGCAGAAAAACGTGCAGGAAATTCAAAATGACAGAAAAGCACAAAGGGGACGTCAGAACCCTCTGTTCCCACCCCAGGGTCCCAGCCTCTCCCGGCGCACGGCTCTCTTGCGCATTTGGGTCTTCGGTTAACAAATACGTAGCGTGAAATGAGTGCGGCTTTGTAACTGTGTGTGCTTCGTTTAGAAGATGTCCTTCAAAATGTGCCCAGGTGGGGCAGGGTGATGCTGACAGAGGTCTTTGATGTTGGAAAGCGGGGGCTCTGGTCCAGAGCAAAGAGCGGTACTCGTGGGCACCCGTGTGTCATCCCTCCCCATGCCTAAGGGCTGTGCTCCCATCAGCCGGCTTTGTAGCTGGGGATACCCAGCCTCAGACAGGGGCAGCCACTCACCTGAGGCCACACAGTAACAGTGCCGTTGGGTCCAGGCCTGGGGCTCCGTGTGGACTGCGCCTGGTCCACGGCCCCCAGAAATGAGCTGATCCTGGGGTGGCCTCCCCTTCCCGCCTGTCCCCGTCCCCGTGATGACTGAGCCTGGTCCCGAGAGTAACGCTGCAGCCTCGGGCAGCCCTGGGGTGGTGGGGGGCTCCGTTCACAGCAGAGGAGGATGCAGCCCCCTGCCCGGCGTGGGACCACCCAGACCCTCAGAGGGGACCCAGCTGCCTCCCGGAGCTCCAGGACAGATTTGCAAGAAAAACGGCTGCCTGCTGCCCCCTAGAGCCTGGAGTCCCAGCTGCTAAGTCACACCTGCGGTGCTCCATCCAGAGCCAGGACAGGATACGCCTGGCAGCGCACCGGGCAGGCTGGCACTCTCCGCTGCAGCAGGCGGAGGTGAGGGGGCAACAGAAAGATGCTCTTGGGAGAGAGAGTCCAGCGCACGCTGCTGTCCAGAAGAGGCCGCTGGCTCCCGTGTCAGAGCCTTGGGAAGGAGTGGGTGCAGGGCTGAGGTGGGTACACACACTGTGGCACACTCGTTCTCACACACACGGACACTCACACACACACATACGTGTTCACGCATTCACGTTCGTAACACAACCACAGACGCACACACCCAACCCAGGTGTGGAAACAGCGCTGGATTTAGGGAGATCCAAGTTCTGTAAATATTTAAGCACTGAAAATGAATCTGATGGAGAGCCCAGAAACAGACCCACACAAGCAGGTCCGGCTGATTCTGGCCCAGGAACAGAAGCATCTCGGTGGAGGGAGGATGGGCTTCAGCACATGAAGAGCCGGTAAAAATGAACCTCACACCCGATGCAGAATCACCTCAAAGTGGATCACAGACTTAAATGGAAAATGGAAAACTATAAACCTTTTAGAAAAAAGAGAGGAAAACAGCCGGAACCTAGGGCTAGGCAGAGAGTTCTCAGATTTGACACCACCAGCCCCATCCACGAAGGAAATCTGATAAACTGGACTTCGTCAAAAGGCGACATCTCGCTCTGCGACAGACCCTAAGAAGATGAAAAGGCAGCCGCAGAAGGAGATATTTACAAACACATCCACCAAGGACTAGTACCCGGAACACATGAAGGGCACTCAGAACTCAGCAGGAAGAAGACAGACAGTGCAGTCAGAAAATGGACAAAAGACCTGGAGACACATTTCCCTGAGGAGGAGGTACAGGTGGCAAATGAGCACACGAAACCATGGTCAGCGTCATAAGTCATCAGGGAAATGCAAATCAAACCCTCAGAGCGGTGTCCCTGCACACGTGCAGGAACGGCCAAGCTAAAAACTAGTGGGACCACCAAGTGCAGGCGAGGATGCGGAGAAACTGGATCCCTCCTACGTGGCTGATGGGAACGTGACATCTATAGCCATTCTGGAAGAGTCGGCCGTTTCTTTAAAAGCTAAACATATTACGCTCCTGAGAAATAAAGACTTAACATTCACAGGGAAACCTATGCATCTAGGTTCATAGCAGCTTTATTCCTAACAGTCAGAATCCACAGACAACCAGATGTCCTGGATGGACAAGCGGATAACACGTGGTGGCACGTCCATCCCGTGGGTGGGACCCCGAAATAAAAAGGAACAGACTACACACCACAAGCTGGGGTAATCTCCGGAGAGCTATACTGAATGTGAAAGCAAATCCCAATGACTCCGTGCTTTCTGATTTCATGTATAGAACATCCTCAAGATGACAAAATTATAGAAATGGAGAACAGGTTCTAATCCCACAGAGTCAGGGATGTGATGGAAGGGCGGGTGTGACTGTGACAGGGCGGCAGGTGGGACCCCAGTGGATTCCCTATTTGTGATAGTGATGTTTTGCGGGATGTTAGCACAGGGGGAGCTGGGTACCAGGGACCTGGGGCTCTCTGTGTTATCCGCTACAATTACATGTGAATTGGCAGTTGGCTCAGCATGAAGCAGCTGAATGTTTTTGAAGCACTCAGTAATTAACACACACACACATCTGCCTGGAAACACCACGGTGTGGGGGGCGGGTGTTGCAGTGACGTCACCGTTTTTCCTTTCTAGCTCCTTCGCTTTGCCTTTTGTATTCTCTCCTTGTCCTACGTTGATACTGTATTACTTTCCTGATTATGACGAGGTGTTTCAAACAAGGAAATGTGTCAATAGTTAAACTTGCACCTGTCTTAGCTGCTTGCAGGCAGGACTCAGGGTCCCCAGGAGGGGGTGGCACCTGCCCATCAAAGCCGCAGGTCCCGACTCAGCCAGAAGCACCCTCCTCTCCCAGGATGCAATACAGGAAACCCCTCCCTCTCGGAACAAATCGGACTTGAGACACCCGGCCCCCATGAGACTGCCCTTAAACGGAGAAAGCACCGGCCCGTGGGCCAGCCTGCAGGTTCTGGGCTCACAGAGCCTCAGTCTTCCAACCTATAAAATGGGAATAATAGAACGTACTTGTATAAGGTCCCTGAGGCCATCACAACAGTGGCCACGAACTGGGTGGCTTGAAATAACACGCATTTCTCCTCTCACAGTTTTGGGGGCCAGAAGCCCAAAATCAAAGTGTCAGCAGGGCTGGGCTCCCTCTGGAGGGTCCTTCCTTGTCTCTGCAGCTTCTGGGGGCTCCAGGTATCCCTGGGCTGTGGCCGCATTTCCTCCTGTCTTCACATAGCTTCCCCTGTGTCTCAAATCCCCTTCCTTTATCTTATAAAGACCCCAGTCATTGGGGTCCTGTTGTAATCCGGTGTGACCTCATCTTAACTAATTACATCTGTAACACCCTATTTCCAAATAAGGTACATTCTGAGGTTTCAAGTGGACTGAATTGGAGCGGGGGCAGGGATGGACACTATTCAACCTACTACACCATATTTGTGAAGAAAGTTAGATGAACATAATTTACTTAAAAGTATTCTATCGAGTTTTAAGGTTTGGCAGGTGTAAGATAAGAGGATTGCTAAACAGTGATGATCTTCTTCGTTCTTGATCACTAGGAAATGGTTTTCTGGGTGTTCCTGCAGCAAGGGGAGGGGTGGCAGGAAGGGACGATGCGGGGTGGGGGGAGGGAGGGAGAACATGAGACTGAATATGAGAACTTCTTGCCAGAAAGTTGAAAAAGTTATTGTTCCCTTCACTCAATTTCCTCCCCACGCCTCTATGAGGAAAATACGGTTATTGGAAGGATAAGGCTTGTGGCAGGGAGTATATGGGTGATTGGACAGCTTGTGTGGGCGGGGAAACGCCTGGAAGAGGCAGCAGTGGGTGGGAGCCCCTTCCTGCACAGAGCCCGTGCATACGAGCATCACTCCTGGCACCACAGAGTGAGCGAAAAGAAAAGTGCAGGAATCGCAGCATCAGAGAGGGAAAAGTAATGTTTTCTTAATTTCCTGGGAGACTAAGGGTCTTCCTACACACACATATCTTCCTAGACATGTTACTGAAACTGTCCAGCAGTGTGCTAGGCCCCTTCCCGCCCTCCCGGCTCCTGGCTGAGGCCTCGGTGGGCCTCCCTGGCCCCTATCCCCACCCCTGCACTGCCTCCCTGCCCTCGCCTGTGAGCCCTGACCCCTCTCCCTCTCTGCAGCTGCGTGATCTTTCTAATGCAAACCTGGCCCTGGCCCCTGCTTCCACCCACCTCCTACAGCTCTCAGCCCAGCCCTCTGGGCTGGGAGCCCCAAGGGCAGAACAGATCTGGTTCCCTGGGGTCCCCAGGCCACTCACTTTGAGGAAAGGAGTGAGGGAAAGAACGATTGAATGAATGAGTGAATGCCTCATCGCTGGCCCCCAGCTTTGCACCCACTCCTAAGTGGCCCTGTGGTGCTTCCTGCAGGGCGATGTCCTGACCACCAAGTACCAGGTGGACCTGGGGGACGGCTTCAAGGCCATGTACGTGAACCTCACGTTGACCGGGGAGCCCATCCGGCACCGCTATGAGAACCCTGGCGTCTACCGCGTGTCCGTCAGGGCGGAGAACATGGCAGGACATGACGAAGCCGTGCTGTTTGTCCAGGTCAACTGTAAGTCCATCGTCCCTTTGAGGCCAAGTGTCTCTCCCTGTGACAGAGACCTGGTTCTTGGGGAAGCACGGGGAGCCCAAGGGCAGGGAGGCAGGCAGGCTGGGCTGGAGTCCACACCCATGCTGGTCTGTGCAACAGTGGGGATAGTGGTGATGGTGATGGTGATTATGATGGTAGTGGTGGTGATGGTGATGGTGGTGGTGATGGTGATGGTGATGGTGATGGTGGTGGTGATGGTGGTGGTGATGGTGGTGGTGGTGATGGTGATGGTGGTGGTGATGGTGATGGTGATGGTGGTGGTGATGGTGGTGGTGATGGTGGTGGTGATGCTGGTGATGGTGGTGATGGTGATGGTGGTGGTGATGGTGGTGGTGGTGATGGTGGTGATGGTGGTCATGGTGGTGGTGATGGTGGTCATGGTGGTGGTGATGCTGGTGATGGTGATGATGATGGTGATGGTGGTGGTGATGGTGGTGGTGATGGTGGTGATTGTGGTAATGGTGGTGGTGATGGTGGTGATGGTGGTGATGCTGGTGATGATGATAGAGATGATGGTAATGATGGTGATGGTGGTGATGATAGAGGTGATGGTGGTGATGATGGTGGTGATGGTGATGGTGGTGGTGATGATGATGATGGTGATGGTGGTGGTGGTGGTGATGGTGACGATGGTGATGGTGATGGTGATGGTGGTGGTGATGGTGGTGATGGTGGTGGTGATGGTGATGGTGATGGTGGTGGTGATGGTGGTGATGAGGTTGATTGTGACAGTGACTGATAGCAGCCTGTGCCATGGCCAGTGCCCTATGCCCTCTAACCCCTAACCTTTTTCTGGCCCCTGCAGCCCCCCTGCAGGCACTCTACCTCGAAGTGGTTCCTATCATTGGCATCAACCAGGAGGTGACCCTAACTGCTGTGCTGCTGCCCTTGAACCCCAACCTCACCGTCTTCTACTGGTGGATTGGTCACAGTCTGCAGGTATGCTGGCCTCAGGCCCCTGGCAGCCCCTCCTTCCCACAGGCTCCCATCTGGGGTGGAGAGTGGGGCAGGCCCCCCCCTCCATACTGGGCAGGACACAGTGTGTGACACCATGGAGGTGAGGAAAGCACACATCGACTCTTCCTTCACCCTGAGCATCTGTTCGGGGTCCAGCCATGTCTGAGTGTGGTGGACGGGGGATGAATCGGGTCAGACCCTGCCTTTTCCTAGGAAAAGATGTGGGAACATAGTAGGTGACCTAAGTTAGTGTGTGACAGGTGTCACAGGAAGGAGACAGGTGACGCGTCTGAAAGTTCCAGAAGAGATCAGGCCATTTCTAGTTATAGCATGGGAGTAGTCAGGGAAGCCTTCATGGAGGAGGGGGTCCCTGGGGCTGGACCCAACCTCAGAAGCCTCACCCAGGGCTGTGGGTTGTATCCTGTGGGCAGTGGGGAGCCAAGGGCAGATGCCTGGTAGGAGAGCCTGAGGGCCTCTGCAGGTGAAGCTGCCCACCCTTAGGCCGGGGGGTGCCCCAAGACCCAAAGGGGGATCCTTCATTTACTCAGCAAACGGCAGCCCTTCACCGCCAAGCAGAGAGCCCCAAACAACGGCTGAGGTCCCAGACCAGGAGGGGCCCTGGGCTCCAGACTGTTTCCCTGGCATGGGGAGGGTCGAGGAAGGGGCTCGGGCTCCGGGCTTGAATGGCGACTCAGCCCCTTGCAGCCGAGCTCTTGGGGCCGGTCGCTACACCTCCCCAAGCCTCTGCCTCCCCGTCTACAAGGTCCGAGGCAATAGTGAGGCCCAGTCAGATGTGTGTGCCCACCCCAGAGGGTGCGTGCTTAGCTGGCCGCTGGGGTCCAAGGATGAAGGTCCCAGAGCCCAGCTGAGCGTGGAGGGGGTGAGAAGGTGAAAGGGATCAGGGTGGAGGTCCTGCCTAGCAGCCACCATGCGCCTTCGACACCATCCACGGAGGGGGACTCGGAGCCTCTGGAGGGAAGGGACACTGGGAGACGGTGTCTGTGCTGGGGAGCTCAGGACCGGGCATCTCTGGGGGGCCCTCTCCTTACCCCCCGGGGGCTCTCAGTGCAGCCCTGGCCGCACACCGGGGCCAGCTCTCCGGCCCAGCCCTGACCCCCGCTCGTGCCCGCAGCCCCTGCTGTCCCTGGAGAACTCTGTGACAACGCGGTTTGGGGACGCAGGGGATGTGCGCGTGACGGTGCAGGCTGCCTGTGGGACCTCCGTGCTGCAGGACTCCAAGGTGGTCCGCGTGCTGGGTGAGTTCCCCCCTCCCGCCCCCCGGGACAGGCAGCACAGCTCCTCCTTTTCAGGAGCTCAGGGTCGGGGGCAGGCGGTGTACATGCCACCGATGTCCTGGTCATCCCAGGCAGGGCTCAGCGGGGCAGAGGGGCCTCCGTTTCCCCATCTGTAAAATAAATACCGACAACTCCTACGTCCATGGCGTTCACAGGCTCCACATGGCACAAATGAGGACGCGGCTGAGGGGCTTGACACGGTCCCCCAGCAGCAACAGAGCTGGGATCGGGCTCCGGGTCTGCCTGCCCACCGGGTGCCTGTCCTCAGCACCCCCGTTATCTGAGGATCATCACGTGATTGTATCACTTTTGTTGAGAGTCCTGCTCTGAATCCGTGTCCCATTTATTGGCTCACTGGGGGCTCTGAGCCCCCCAGGAGACATTTACGATCGAAAATTAGTCCTAAGAATGGAAGAGACACCCCCCCCCCGGCACCATGTTGCCCTCATCACCACACTGATAAACCCTCCTTTTGCTCTAAGAACAGCCTGTCCTGTGGACAGCAGCCATCAGTTAAATATTTAGGGAACTGCCCTCAGCCATTCCTTCATTCACGAGCATGTGGGCAGCAGGCCCTGAGCCCAGAGCCTTGAAAGTCATCTCCACCTGCACTGCATGCTCACACTTCACAAGGCACTCGTCCCTTGAGCTCTCCTCAGCCCTGCAAAACCTCCTCCCATTTTACAAATCAAGAAACCAAGGCTCGGGAGGTAGGCGGAGAGATTGCAGTCCACTCTGAGACTCCTGGTGCCGGGTCTTTTTTTTTTTTTACCACCTGCTGCTTGTGGCTCTAGAATAGGTTTCTGAGTTGCAGACCCTGCGAAATGTGAGAGACAGAGAAGGTGGGGGCTCTGCTCTCCAGGGGCTCTTATTCTGGTGGGGGAACCAGCCCAGTCAAAGTCCATGGATCCCTGGGGGACGAGAAGTCAACGTCGTCGTAGGGTGTGTATGTCCTTGTGGGTTGATGGGGCAAATCACACAGCAGGCTTGGGCCTCCCTCCGGGGCAGCACTGCTGTCCCCGTCATTGTCACCTTTGTTGCTGTTGTTTTATTATTAAATGGCAGCGGTGTAGTGCGCCCCGCCCGGGGCAGCTGCTGGCAGATACACTGGGAAGAACCTTGTTTTCTGAAAGTGGGCTGCAGGATCCACACCCAGGGCCAGCCCTGGGCCATCCAGGGGGTGTGGCCACCGTCCTCAGAGGGAGCGGGGCCGGGCGCCCAGGACTGACCCACTCTCCCATCTCTGCCTCTTTCCAGATCAATTTCAGGTCATGCCTCTGCAGTTTTCCAAGGACCTGGACGCTCACAACCCCAACACCCCCGAGTGGAGGGAGGACATTGGCCTCGTGGTGTCCCGGCTCCTCTCCAAGGTGCCCCCAGCCCACCACTGGCAAAACCACCTGCCCACCTCTGGGTTGTGGGTGCCCCAGAGAAGCGGGGGCTGTGGAGCCCCCAGGAGAGGGCAGGCGGGCTGCCCCGCAGTCCTGATGCTCTGTCCTTCACATCGGCTGACAGTGGCGCTTGGAAGCCATGTAGGGTCCTCTTACCTGGCCCTGGGGGACATGCAGCCAGACTGTCACCTTGCAGAGGAGGGACAGGACTGCATCTTCCATGCACATCTAGTGAGCACCAGCTGTTTGCACAAGACACAGCTGCTGTCCTACAACAGAATCTCTTTAAAGGGATTTTCATTTACTCACCACGTTTCTCTTCTGGGCTGGACACTAGAGACAGAGAGATGAGTCAGTGTGACGGCTGCCCTCAGGGAGGTCGCAGAAAGCAAAGGCAGTGCATCAGGGTGGGCATAGGGCACTCGAGGCCCTTGGGCCCCCAGTGGGAGAAAACCCAGCCCTCTAGAGTCAGCCAAGCCTGTCACAGACTGAGGCCCACCCTGGCCATGCCTCCCTTTGGCCCATTAATAATTCGGGTAATATTGTCCTGGGTGTTGAAGGATGAATAGGAGTTTGCCAGATGAACATGCATGGAGTGGGACTTTCAGGAGACAGAGCTTTGTGGATTGAGGGAGTTGCATGGCCAGGAGCCCTGACACTTGGGAGGACAGTAGCCAGGGAGGGGCCTGCTCACCTGGGCATGGTGGGAGGAATGAGCTGAAGGGGGCAGGCCTGGCTGAGCGGAGGCCGGGGTGGTGGCCACAGGCTGAGGGACCAGGAGCGCTGGGCTGCAGTAGGTAGAGGGCAGTGCCGTCATTTGCTGGGGCCATGACTCCAGGTGTACAGGGGTCAGGAAAGGCCAAGACTCAGGCCACTCAGGGAGGGAGGGTATTCCTGGGCCCCTGGAGTGTGGCAGGGGACAGAGGAGGCCGGTGGATCAGAGTGGCCGTCTGTGTCCCCGCAGGAGACCAGCATCCCCGAGGAGCTGCTGGTGACCGTTGTAAAGCCGGGGCTGCCCACCTTGGCTGACCTGCACGTGCTTCTGCCCCCTGCCAGGCCCACGAGGAAGAGGAGCCTCACAAGTGACAAGGTATCTCCTGCGGCCACTGGGCCGGGTCCTCCCCACGCCGCCGAGGGTTTGGTGGTGATTCCCGGCAAGCACGGGGACCTCAGCCTCCCGTCATCGCGTAAAGGCTTATCTCTCACCAATCACTGTCCCTCCTCCCCCTTGTGGCTACCCCAAGGTCACACTGGAGGGGGAGTGGGGGGGACCAGGGCATTGGGCAGGACCACCCCTCAGGGGGACGCTCCACTTTCACTCCCATTTCATTGGCTAGAGCTGGTCACACCGCCCCAGCCTCACTGCGAGGGGTGAGCACCGGCCAGGGGATCCTGGGCAACAGTTTCAGAGCATCCAACTAGGACGGGGAATCAAAAGATGAATCGGGGCGGGGACTTCCCTCATGGTCCAGCGGTTAAGACTTCACCTTCCAATGCAGGGGTTGGGGGTTTGATTTCTGGTCGGGGAGTTAAGATCCCACATGCCTCACGGCCAAAAAGCCAAAACATAAAACAGAAGCAACATTGTAACAAATTCAATAAAGACTTTAAAAATGGTCCGCATCAAAAAAGGAAAAAGATGAATGGGAAGAACTTCACGCCGTCTAGGGGGGCTGTAATTCCGTACCAAGCAGACAGCAATGAGTGTGGACGAGGAGATGGAGAGACTGACCCCTCATTCACCGCTGGGGGGAGTGGAAAATGGTGCAGCCACTGCGGAAACAGTCTGGTGGTTCTTTAAACAGTTAAACACGGAGTTACCGAACGAGGCAGCAGCCCCACCCCCGGGAGTGTGCCAAAGAGAACTGAAAATGTATGGCCACACACACACGTGTGTGTCTGAATGTTCACAGCCCCGAAGTGGAAACAACCCAAATGTCCACCCACAGAGGAGTGGATGAGCAGAGGTGGGCCATCCACACAGTGGAATATTATCCAGCCATCGAAAGGGGTGAGATTCTGATCCAGGCTGCAACTTGGATGAACACTGGAGACATGATGTAAAGTGAAAGAAGATGGTCACGGAAAGCCACAGACTGTGTGATTCCACTTATACGAAATGTCCAGGATAGGTGAATCCACAGAGACAGAGTGTGGCTGGGGGCTGGGGGCTGGGGGCTGGGGGCTGGGGAGTGACTGCTCACGGTTTTAGGGGTTTCCTTTGGGAGGAAGAAGATGTTCTGGAATTAGATAGTGGTGGTGGGCGTGACTGTGAATATGCTAAAACAACACTGAATGGTACACTTGAAGAAAGGAAATGGCATCTCAAGAAAAGATGAGTCAGAACCGCAGCCGAGCTCTGAGCTAATCGAGAAGACAGGTGCTCACGCAGATGGTCCGGAGAGAGCGACCTGCACGGAGGCACGGATACAGCAGGACCAGCAGGACCCCTGTGTGCGGGTGGCAGCGTCCCATTTCACAGACGAGGGAAGTGAGGCTCAGTGAGGGCCCCGCCAGGAAGCACAGCGCGGGCGAGGAGCCCCACTGTCACTCTGGCCGCCCGACTGTGCCCGCGCCACTGCCGGGCGGCCTCCTGGTGGGCCCGTGCCTGTGCTAGCCTGACCCACAGCCCGTCCCAAGGGGCGTCCGCGTCCGCACCTGGGGGCTCCCGGCCAAGCCCCCAGCCCCCGCTGATGCGGCGTCTCTGGAGGTGGGTCAGTGGCGGGTTGAGAGGCATCGACCCACTTCTCAGACGAGGAGCTGCGGGCAGAGGGGAAGGCTGCGGGGGTCCCGGCTGCCAGCACGGGGCTCGGGGTGCTTCCGAGTGAGGGCTGGGAGGGAAGGAGGTGAGAGACGGGGGGACCCCACCCGCATCGTCCTGAGCGCTCAGAGCCTGCCACGTGCCCAAAGTCAGCGAGCAAACTTAGCCGCGCGCCGCGGCCGCGGACAGCAGCCTTGGCTTCTGCGTGCGGAGCACGGGGCCCAGGGCGCCACCCCCAGGCCCCTACGAAGCCTCACGTTGACCTGAGAACGGAAAGGTGCAGCGACCCCTCCAGGCCATGAGGTCAAGGGGCAGAACCAGGTGTCTTCCCAGACCCTTCAGGTCTGGGGCTGTTGGCCTGTCGTTTACACAGTTCCCGACTCAGGACCCTCGTTCCGTGAGCGGGGAACGGGCCTCGTGGAGTCCCGGGTGCTGAAACGCCGCTCAGGGAAGCAGCCAGCAGAGTCCCCGGGGTGTATCCCCCCGAGGCCCAGGGAGCAGAGCCACGGGGACCCCATCCCTGAGAGGGACCCCTCCCCCAACACATCTGCACCCACCTGTGCAGAGGGTGACACCTGACACCCACGTGGGCTGAGTGGTTCCCTTCTGAACACCAGGAAAACTCCCCACTCCTGAACTGCCAAACCAGCTGGGCGCCCCAGAGGCCAGCTGCCTCCTCCCCCACACCATGATCCAGCAACATCACCTCCTGGGGTTTCTCTGCCTCAGGTGTGGGCTCACTCGCCTGCCTGGGTCACCTCTCCTGTCCCTGTCTTGTCTTCTTCCTGGTCTTCCACCTCCAAGAAGCCTCCCCTGATTACTTCTGGGGTTGGGGGCCTCCTGGAGCATCCCTGGGTCTCCCCAACTTTACCACACTCCATGGTCCTGACTAAAACTAGAGCTCTGTGAGGGCAGGGCCACATTTGGGTCACCTTGGGTCCCATTGTAGGTTCTTGGTGAGAGTTCATTGGTGGCTAGTATTCCCATTTTACAGAGGAGGCGACTGAGGCCTGGAGAGGCTGAGTGGCCCTCCCCCAGCCCCGTGGCTCTGGAGGGTCCGGGCGGACATCTGCCCGGCTCTCCCGCTTCCTCTGCTTGGGTCCCCGAGGACCCCCTCACTCCCCGCTCTCTTATTTCAGAGGCTCGTGGCCATCCAGCAGGTGCTGAACGCACAGAAGATCAGCTTCCTCCTGCGTGGTGGCGTCCGGGTGCTGGTGGCCATGAGGGACGTGGACACAGGTGAGAGGCCTGGCCGGAGCTCACCTCTGTAGGGTGGGGTGGGCGTGTGTCCAGGCCCCTCAGACGACACCCATTACTGTGGACGCTGGGGGCAGAGGGACCCCCCTCTGCCGCCCGCACACACGCTCCTCCTGGACAGGTGGTTGCCTCCGGTTAAAACCCCGTCACACCAAGGGCCTCGCGGTGCTCTCCGCGGACACAGCACGGAGCTCTTGCTTTAACTTATGTCACTTAGAGTCTCAGGTGGCTCTGTCCCCGCCCCCCACCGTGGACTGTCCTCCCCACTTTGGGCAACGATCTCCGCAGGAGCTGAGGAGCTGCGTTCTGCTCTGTGCAGCCATGCGTCCACGCCAGCATCAGTGCGGACGGAGGAGTTGTGTCCACTTTCCAGGAGGAAGGACCGGGGCCGGGATTTACTCAGGGGGGGTCCTGGGTGCCAGGAGGCCGGCCGGTGCCCACGCTGACCGCTCACAGGCTGCTTTGCTCACAGATTCTCCAAGCCTGGGAGGAGGTGGCGGCTACTGGGCGGTGGCAGTCGTCCTCATAGGGCTGTTCGCGGTGGGAGCTTTCATCCTCTACAAGTTCAAAAGGCAAGGTCACCCGGCCTCCCTGGGCTAACTGGGCGTGAGGGCGGGGCCTGGTGGGGGGGCGCAGAGTCCCAGCAGGGCCTTGGAGGGTTGTGGCTGTGCCTGGGATGGGTCCTGGGGTGGGGAGGGGCCTTGTCTGGACCCACAGCCTGGATCTGAGTCACCTTGATCCCAGAGGGAGACAGCCGACCGCTCACAGCCCAAGGAGCCTCTTCCACCCCCATCCTCCTCTCTGCTCCACCCACCCATTTTACAGATGAGGAAACCCGGGCTCAGAGAGGTTAAGTGATCTTCCCAGGGCCACACAGCTGAGGAGTGGGGCTCTGACCCCAGGCTGTGCCCAGTCCCCACACTTCCCCCAGTACTCATCCACCCCTTCCCTCCGCAAGCATGATCCGGAGCCGTCATGTGCCAGGCACCCCACTGGGAGGGGCTCCAGCCTCCAGATGGAGCGGCTGCACGGGACACCCAGGGCCGGAGCGGGGGGCGGCTGACGCCCAGGGTGGGAGCGGGCGGGGGCTTGAGCCGAGGTTGGGTGGGTGGCAAGCACACCGTGCGGTCCTTGGGAGGGGGTGTGGTGCCTCTCTCCCCCTCTGACCTGAGTCCTCAGCTGTGAAATGGGTTTAATAACCCTCGGTGCTGGGATTACTCATGGGCCCCCTCGAGGGCCCGGGAATGAGCAAAACGACCAGAAAGTGTCACCAGACTCATTTCCTGCAACACGCAGCTGCCAGGTCTGAGCCTGTTGTTTCTCCCCGTCTTGCTGGTCTGGCTCCAGTGGCCTTGGGGTCTCCCTGGTTGGGGTCGCCCTTGGGAACAGTCCAGAGACGGAGCTGACCCTCCCCTTGCTCCTCTGAGGCCAAGGGTCCTTCCTCCCCCGAGCCCTGGACACTTCTGGGTCTCTGTCCTCCAGCACCGTTCACACTGGGTGGCAGCCCCCCAGCCTGCAGGGCAGCCCAGATGGCAGCACGGCTAAGTCAGCCTCGAAGACCGGGCCACCATCCTGCCCTGCTGCTGACCAGCTCTGTGGTCCTGGCCAGTCTCTTCCCCTCCCTGAGCCTCAGTTTCCTCATCTGTAAAAGGAGACTAAGCAGGAGGAGGATAGGACAAGGGAAGAAGAAAAGGGGGAGAAGGTGGGGAAGAGGGGCAGGGGGCAGGGAGGGGAAGATGGGGAGGGGAGGGGGGTGGGCAGGAGCAGACGCAGGCCCCCAGCTCCTGCAGACCTTCTCCTGTGCCCGTCTCCCTTGTTGCCATAACACCGTGTTTAATTGGGACCTTGTGAAAACCGCCCAGCTCAGGCCTGGCTGAGGCAGGCCATGGGGTGTGAGTCCAGAGAGGCTGAACGAGAAAACGATTCAGACGCTGCCTCCCAAGTCAGAGCCGAGTTGGAGGCAATGGCTGGAGCCGGGACCTGCCCCACCCCTTTCTCTTTCCCCTTGGACCACAGTTTGCGTGCACCCATTTGGGCTTCTCTCAGGGCACTTGAGAATTGCAGGGCGGCAGGATTGCCTGGGGGTGGGCAGAAGGCAGGCCTGGCAGGTCAGGAGTGAAAGCGGCAGAATTCCGTTCTCTTTCGATTGCCTTCTTCAGACCCCCTGAAGGCCAGATTGCAGTTTCCACAAATTGCTCCAGATTTATCACACACAGTGTAAATGGCCCAGAAGGAACCTACTACCTTGTCCCCAGAGGACGGGGAGGGAGGAGCAAGGGGAGGGCCTTGCAGCTGCAGAGAGAAATGCCCCATTTGTCCAGAGGCTTTAAGCTCTGTGGAGCCCAGGGAGCTGGGCTCTCCTGACTGACGCAGCAGTCAGCGTGGGCTGGGCCCGGCTGCGTAACAAACAGCCCCTAAGTCTCAGAGGCTCACAGCCATCAAGTGCTGCAGTCCACTGGGTCTGGCCACATGGCCCAACCCACCCTGGGCCCTGAATGTGCATCCTGCCATCTCAATATTTCCAGAGAACTGCCAGTGTTGGTGAGTGGCTCTGAGGAAGCCCACTCTCCCGCTGAGTCTAGTTCCCTCTTCTGTAAATTGGGACCATGGGCTCTTTTGGGGTTTTGCTCCAACTAACTGGGGTGTTGAACATGAAGGAGCCTGGTCCAGGGGCCCCGAGCCCAGTCCCAGCTGAGGCAGAGGGGGCTGTGCCCTTGCTCTCCTCTCCCTCTGCCTTGGAGGGTATGGGAACTTGAGGACGGTGCAGCCAGCCCCAGAACCCCGGGCAGGGCTCAGCAAGCACCTCTCAGAGCCAGTCAACATCACGTGCCGTGTGGGAACGCATGCCAATCCAACCAGAGCCCTGAGGTGCAAGGTGACGGGGGCCTGCAAGAAAATAAAACAGCCTCTCCCTGCAGCATGCCGAGGGGAGACGGATGGGCAGCGAGCACCCCGTGTGCGGGGGCAGAGGGAAACCCAGGGCTGCCGGAGCTCACGGGACGGAGGGCTTCCTGGAGGAGGTGGCTTGGAGCAGAGACAGGGCAGGAGGCAGGCCCAGGAGCGATGTCAGCACCACACAGAGGGATGGCCCGGGGCTCTGCTGGGGGCTTCTGGGGACGGGCATCCCGGGCAGAGCCCTGAGTCCCCACCTCCGTCCCGCAGGAAACGCCCCGGCAGGACCGTGTACGCCCAGATGCACAATGAGAAGGAACAGGAAATGACGAGCCCCGTAAGCCACAGCCAGGAGGTGCAGAGCGCGATCCAGGCCGAGGAGTTCATAGATGACGAGCTCCACTCACAGACTCTGGGTAACGCCCGCCCCGAAAGCTCCTCCCCTTCCCTCGCCACCTGCCCGCCCCGCTGGCTCTCCCCACCTGTACCAGCCGCTCTCTGCACCCCCTACACGGCGACCGCCCCACCCCTGGGTTGCAGCCAGGAGGACGCTCCAGAAACGTGTCCCCGTCGTGGGTTGTGTTGTCACCGCCCCTTTATCCCTCCCCACCCCGTATCCACTGTGTCCCCGGAGCTGTGGGAGGTGGAATGGCTGTCCTCACCTTTTAAATGATTGGAGGTGAGGCTCAGAGAGGTGACGTTGCTCACCCAGGCAGCACAGCGGACAAGCGGCCGGCCTGGGACCCAGACGCGGGCCTGCCGGACCCCAGAGCCCACGTCCCTCTTTTCTCCCTGGAGTGGTCGGGAGCTGACCACTCCTGTCCGCCACAGCTCCCCGACCTCGCAGCCCCACCGTGTCCCACAGCCGCCGGCCCAGCCGGGTTCCGCTCAGGGCTGTGGTCCGCAGCCTCCCGGGACGGTGACTACAGCCCCGATTTCCCGGGCACTTACTCCCCAACAGGCCCACTGCTTCCCGGCACAGTCTCGCAGCCAGCCTGGGAGGCAGGCCCTGGCCGTGCGTCCATTTGACAGATGGGACAGCTGAGGTTCACAGCAGCCACTCGGTCTCCCAGGTCACTTAGCTGAGAAGAGGCGCAGCCGATTCTGTGCCCCTCCCCCACGCTGCAGCCCAGGCTCGGGGCCAGCTCCCCCGTGCGCCCCAAGACCCCCCAGCCCAGGCCAGCAGCGGCTGGAGAGCGTCGGGGCCCCACGCGGCCTCCCGGGTGGTCACCCCCATCTTCATCAGGCGGTGTCGCACCCCACGTGAAAGGTGGTGGCAGAGGCTCCCGGTGGACCCGGGCTTCCCAAGCGTGGACAGAGGGGTGGGCGTCCCAGGGAGATGAGAGAGCGGCCCTCCTGCCTCCGCAGCTCTTTGCCGTCAAGCCCCGAAGAGCAATGATAGCGTAGTAATAAGGGATGCTTTCAATGGAGCACTTAGTGTGTGCCAGGCCCTGCCCAAATCCTCAGGGGCAGTCCCTTCCGGACCCCCCACCATCCTTTAGGGGAGGCCATATTATCGTCCCCAAGTTACAGATGACAAAACCCAGGCCGTGAGGTGACACGCCTTCATGAGGTCTCCCCCGGCACGCGGGGCTCACCACCCCATGCCCCCCGCGGCCCCACGGCAAGCTCTGGGCCGCTTCCTCCCCACGTGCCCGGGGGTCTGGGGGGCTCTGGGCAGCCCGCGCCGGCTCCTTCCAGCGGCCACGCCTGCGGCCCCCAGGCTCAGAACACAGCCCCGCCCAGGACCCCGGCAGGCCCCTGCCCTTCTGACCGTCACTGTGCCCTTCTCCCTCCGGCTGCCTCCTGGGGCCTTGCCTCGCCGCCCTGCAGTGCCCCTGCCCGGGGAGCACAGAGCCCTCACCTCCCCCTGCCGCCGACGCCAGGCCGGCCACTGCAGGGCAGCGAGTGTGGTGGCTGCTGGCGGGCATGGCCTCACCCCGGAGGCCCCCTGGGTCCACTGCTTGTGTCGGCACCAGGAGAGCCCACCCTCAGTCACCCCTCCTCCCAGGAAACCTAGGGACGCCCACCCCTCCGCGCCCGCGTCCAGGCACGACCCGCAGGGCTGCAGCAAGCGCGGGACGCCCCGCACGCCGGTTGAGGCCACACCGTGTCCCGCACGGCCCTCCGTCCTCTCTCTGCCCCTCGGCCGGGCGTGTGCTCACACCTGGCATCTCTGTGCCTCCAGGGAATCACTCCGGCGTGGTCCTGAGCGTCAACTCCCGAGAGATGCACAGCTACCTGGTGGGCTGATGCCGCTGGAGGCCGCGCCCAGAGCTCTATCCTCTCCGCCGCTTCATCCCCCGTGGAGGGCACAGGACCACACGTGCCACCGGCACGGGGCTGGGACCGGCGTCCCCTCAGAGACCTCGGAAAAGCCTCCTTCTCCAGCTGTGTCCACGCAAGACGACAGATGCACCTCTGTCCAGCTCAAGCCCGCCCAGCCCACGGCCGCCCAGGAAACCCGCCAGCTCCTGCCTCCCCGGACACCAGGCCCACGTGCTGCCCGCTGCGCCGCCCGCCCTCCCAGACTCTGGGCACTTCTCTGGACCTCACACGGCCGCCCTGGCTGCCCACGGCTGGTCACCGCAGCCGGGCCTGACTTCTCGTGGCCGAGGCTGGTCCCCCAGAGGCTGGGAGAGGCCGGGCTCTCAGCACCGCAGACCCGCCCCATCACCTGTGCTGCGGGCTCCCGTCCCAGCAGAGGGACAGCGGGGCCCTGCTTCCTTCCTCATAACCTCCAGGAAGGCAGCTCCCACCGCAGGGCCGTCCCTCTGCAGGGGTGTCCACCGCCCCGCCGGAATCCAGAAAGCCAGTGGTAGGCCCCCCAGCACCGCCTTCCACACCTGCCGCTGTCCTTCCTCTTTTTAAACTGCAGATAATGTAAATACCTCTCTAGGTAGCTGATTGCGTTTGGTGGGGGGAGGGGGGGTGTTCAACTTCCTATTTTTATTGCCAGGCAGTAGCCCCATTCTCGGGAACCCCTTTCCCAGAATGCCCAGGGATGCTCCTCTGCCCCTTCTGGCAGCCTTCTCTCCTGGGGCCCACAAGGCAAAGGCTCTCCCTGGCTTCCCCCCCCAGCTCGCCCCAGCCCCACACAGGGTCCTAGGGATCCAGCGCCTGCACTTCTGAAGGAAGCCAGCAGGCGGCGACCTCGCACGGGGGTTCCCGCCTGCGGGATCCCGTCTTAGTGGCCGCGGTGGGAACGGCCTCTAGATGCCCAGTGTTCTGTGCTTCCGCATAGCTTGAGGGACGCACTTAGGAACCGGGAACCAGGCGGGGTTTCGAATGGCAGAGCCCGAAGGGCGCCAAGTAGCGCGCTCCTCGTTTTGAAGATGGAGAAACTGAGGCCCAGAGAGGGAGTGATTTTCCCAAGGTCACACAGCAAGACGGCAGCAGAGGTGCCCAGGAGCCAGCCCCCTGCTCCCCGTGCAGTGTGATTCCACTCGCTCACAGATGCCTAGAATCAGGGACACTAGGGATATATGGGGGCAGATTTTCACCTTTTGCCTTGAAACTGGAAATCAGTATCCCCTCCCCGTCCTCTCCCTCCTCCCCCTACCCACCCCGCAGGCTGGGCTCTCAGGTGGCCGGGGCCTTCCCCTCAGAGGCGGGGACACCACAGCCCAGGCTAGGAACTCGCTGGCCGTGGGAAGTCCGGAATGAAGCCCGGGGGGCCTTAGCCCACTCGCCCAGAAAAGAAACATGGCCTGCGGGAGGGAGACCAGGGATGCATCCTCACACCCAGAACACGTGGGAGGCCCTGAATCCTTGTGGAGTGGGGGACCCCTGGAGTCCAGCTCCTTGTGTCACACACGGGGACTCAGACCACCCGAAACCAGCTCAGAAGGGGTCACTGCAGGTCACGGGGCAGGCGACAGAGGCGTCCCTCTCCCCACCCTGCCGGCCCACCGCCTGGAGCTCCTGGCCCAGCCCCGCAGAGCTCGTCCTGCAAGCCGTCCTCAAGACCCTCCTCGGGGAAGGGCTGGGGCAGCGGACCCCAGACTGGAGCTGGGGGGCTGTGTGGGAGAGGCTGGGCTCTCCGCAGCCTGCCCGAGGTCGCCAAAGACGGCTTAGGAACCCTGTGTGTTGCTGTCCACCCGCACCCGGCCCGTCCTGTGAGTGTCAGAACCAGGGTCAGACATGTGTCAGCACTGTCCAGGTCCAAGGTCAAGGTCAGCACGGACACAGCCCCCAGCTCAGCAGTGCCTGCGGGCGATGAGCCCTTTGCCCTTCCTTGACCCTCAGCTTCATTCTCTCTGTCGGGGTAGGGTTTTCGCTTTTGCTATTTGTGTTTTTCATGTATTTTATGTCATTATTCATTTCTATTAAGAGCATTTTGGGTGTGTGGACCCAAGAACCTGGGAATAAGTCGGCACCTATATCCTGATACTTTCCTATTCCCATAATCGTATCAATCAACACATAGGTCTATGGATTTATCTGGTTCTACGTTTGAGGTTCTGTGTATTTGATGTACAGGTACACACGCCGGCACCTGGGAATAACGGGCTGGGCTTGGGCAGCTAACGTTTCATTCAACCGGGTTGAGCCCGTACTTCGTATATGCACATAACAGAGATGCGATCGAGTCTTTCTTATTTTTCCTTTTTAAAAAACAATAAATCATTTGTGATGCTTTCAACAAAGATTAAATGAATGCGGTCAGCCTTTGCCTTATTATGAAGCGATTTGTCAACATTCCCTAAACACTCACCCAGGGCCCTAGAACTTCGGTGTCAGGGACACTGGGAGAGGCCGGGAGGAATTCCCGCACTTTGGGGGGCAGGTGCCTTGACACTGACCGTCTCCATCAAGGGATCGGGACGTGCCACCCCCAAAGCAGTGATGTCACCACATCCTCACACCCGTGTCACCTCACTTCTCCCCTGATGGCCGGCTGAGGGGCCCTGGAGCACAGCCCGTTTGCCAGGTGAGGCGCAGAGGCCAGGGGTTGAGAGCCTGGCAGGGGCACCCCAGCCGGACGGAAGCCCCTTGTCCCTGAAATGCCGTCCGCTTGTCTTTGAGGAGACAGAGGAGTCAGGAGCAGATAGGGGAAGGCTGGACGTGGGCAGCTCACCACCCCCGTGCACACGCACACTCACACTCACACACTTAGACTCACACAAATACAGATACCGCCCTCCTTCTCTGGATCATAATATGTGGGGTTCAGTATCAACATCCTCAGAAACTCCCTGCCAGATCTCACGCCCCTCCAAACCGATGCCAGGCCCTGGGCCGGGGCCGTGAGCGCCCGAGACGAAGGCCCTGGGCCTGAAGGAGGCCCCGGGCCGGCGGGGAAGCTGACGATGACCACAGGATCCAACAGGGAGGTGAGGGCCAGGGGCAGTGACCCCACCCAGCCCTTCCATCGGAGGCCATGTTTGAGTGGGGCCAGCAGGACGAGAAGGAGGGGGTGCTGTGCTGAGGCCAGGGTGCGGTGTGTACGTGCGTGTGTCCATGCGTGTGTGTGACGTGTGGTGTGTGTCTGTGTGGTGTGTGTCTATGCATGTACCTGTGATGTGTGTGTGTGTGGTGTGTGTGTGTATGTGGTGTGTGGTATGTGTGTGTCTGCGTGTGTGTGATGTGTGGTGTGTGTGTCTAGGTGTGTGTGTGTGTCTAGGCATGTGTGTGTGTCTAAGGGTGTGTGTGTGTGTCTAGGTGTGTGTGGTCTGTTGTGTCTAGGTGTGTGTGTGTCTAGGTGTGGTATGTATGTGTGTCTAGGTGTGTGTGTGTGTCTAGGCGTGTGTGTGGTGTGTGTGCATCTAGGGGTGTGTGTGTCTAGGTGTGTGTGGTGTGTTTGTGTCTAGGTGTGTGTGTGTCTAGGTGTGTGCGTGGTATGTATGTGTGTCTAAGTGTGTGTGTGTGTCTAGGCGTGTGTGTGGTGTGTGTGCATCTAGGGGTGTGTGTGTGTGTCTAGGGGTGTGCGTGTGTCTAGGCGTGTGTGTGGTGTGTGTGCATCTAGGGGTGTGTGTGTCTAGGGGTGTGCGTGTGTCTAGGTGTGTCTAGGGTGTGTGTGTGTGTCTAGGTGTGTGTGTGGTGTGTGTGCATCTAGGGGTGTGTGTGTGTGTGTGGTGTGTGTGTGCATCTAGGGGTGTGTGCATGTGTGTCTAGGGGGGAGGTGTGTGTCTAGGGGTGTGCGTGTGTCTAGGTGTGTGTGTCTAGGGTGTGTGTGTGTGTCTAGGGTGTGTGTGTGTGTCTAGGCGTGTGTGTGGTGTGTGTGCATCTAGGGGTGTGTGTGTGTGTCTAGGGGTGTGCGTGTGTCTAGGCGTGTGTGTGGTGTGTGTGGTGTGTGTGCATCTAGGGGTGTGTGTGTGTGTCTAGGGATGTGTGTGTGTCTAGGCGTGTGTGTGGTGTGTGTGCATCTAGGGGTGTGTGTGTGTGTCTAGGGATGTGTGTGTGTCTAGGCGTGTGTGTGGTGTGTGTGCATCTAGGGGTGTGTCTAGGGGTGTGCGTGTGTCTAGGTGTGTGTGTATCTGTGTGGTGTGTGTGCATCTAGGGGTGTGTGTGTCTAGGGGTGTGCGTGTGTCTAGGCGTGTGTGTGGTGTGTGTGCATCTAGGGGTGTGTGTGTGTGGTGTGTGTGTGCATCTAGGGGTGTGTGCGTGTGTGTCTGGGGGGAGGTGTGTGTCTAGGCGTGTGTGTGTCTGTGTGGTGTGCATCTAGGGGTGTGTGCGTGTGTGTCTGGGGGGAGGTGTGTGTCTAGGCGTGTGTGTGTCTGTGTGGTGTGCATCTAGGGGTGTGTGCGTGTGTGTCTGGGGGGAGGTGTGTGTCTAGGTGTGTGTGTGGTATGTATGTGTGTCTGGGTGTGTGTGTCTGTGTGGTGCGCGTGGAGAGACAGGGACAGAACCCGGGAGCTGGCGCCCACGGTGTGTCTGCAGAGCTTCAGAAACTGGCCATGTCCTCTCCTGTCGGGCGCTGGGGGGCGGGGAGAATTCCTTCCCCCTCTGGTGGACGATCTTGATTCCCACTTCCGTGCGTGGCGGCTCTGTTGGGGCCCTTCTCCCTGGCAGAGGCTGGTGGGTGTGATAAGATGTTTGCTGTTCCCATGTCGATCCATCTGGAACACTTTCCTGAACGATGGGACAGACTGGGGCCAGGGAGCCACGCAGGGACCTTGGCTCAGGACGCCCCACGTCGCAGCAGTGACGGCTTCGTGGTAGGACTTCGAGGACACAAACATGCCCACGTGGCCGGCTACACAGTGCAGGCTCTGTGATCACGCTTGAGCTTCCCGTGAGCGGGGCAGGTATGAGTGTGCCCCGCTCACAGAGGAGACTGAGGCGCTTGGAGCAGGAAGTTATTTTTAGCCCAAATAAGAGGTATTGCTCTAAAGCTCCAGAGACACCCCAAATCCCAGGCAGACTCAAGCTGGTTTTCACCCAAGACACCCAAGTCTGGCGTCCAGAGTCATCAGGTAGCAACGGATCTCAAAGGAACAGACGGAAACATGCAACGCCCTTGACAAACTGGAATCAGAGGAGCAGAAATACCTCCTCACATACCCGCTGGGCTCGTCCCTCCAGCTCTGTCGCTAAAACGGAAACCCAACCAGTTTCACGTCGTCAATAACAGAGGGTCCCCCTCCAAGGACCTGGGGGCCTCCTTCCGGCCAGGGAGCAGCTGCAAGGCCAGCGGGCGACTCTGTGGGCCGGAGGGGCACCCCCTGCGCACGGCGGGTCCCCATGGGGAGGTGGTCACCTCCTTCCTGTGTGGCACGGCCCAGGGGCCCCTGTAGAAGACGCCCTGGAACACGGTGACGCTTCCCCCGGAAGGCGCCAAGGCTGGTGTCAAGGCCAATCCCATTCTGGTGGGGATTTGTGTAAAGTCAGGGTCAGGACCCTTTCGAGAAGGACCCCACTGAGCTGAGAGAGAGAGCACGGCGGCCCCTGACCTTGGGCCCCGCCGGGCACGTACCGCGGGGCTGGGCCTTCCCCTGTCCGACACAGACAGGGTCACCGGCGGCAGACCAGGCCCCTGCGACAGAGCTGAGAGCCAGCCGTTATCACATCTGAACACAGACCAGCCGGCGACGACCTCGATGACCACGCGCCGTCCAGCTGAGCACGCGGGGGCGGCTCCTTCACCATCACGGCTCAGGCCCCGAGCCCCCTCCTTCCAGACCAGGTCACGGACCCGCCCAGTCACCACGTGGCCCCGCTTCCCGACAACAAGGCATCCGGCTTCTTCCATCCTCCCCAAATCCCCGCCCCAGGTCCACCCTCGGCCAGGCCTTCCCAGCACCTCTGGGACCCCCACCCGACCCTGGGCCTCCGTGGTGCGTGGTCCCCCCGCTTCATGAGGACCAGCCCAGGCTGTCCAGCCACAGCTGTGCCCATGGCAGCATCCTTGGTCCTAGAGACAGGGGTGGCCCTGGGGGGGGAGCAGTCTCTGTGTGGTCCAGCCACAGCTGTGCCCATGGCAGCATCCTTGGTCCTAGAGACAGGGGTGGCCCTGGGGGGGAGCTGTCGCTGTGTGGCAGTTGTTGTCCACTCAGCAGGACCAACCGGAGGAGAGACCCACGTCCCCCGAGCTCAGCTCCAAGGAGGGCGGCCAGGTGTGCCCACCCGGCTTATGCGGTGAGGGTAAGGCCGGACCGGGGCTCCGGCCACTGCAGCCCAGCCCCTGCTCATCCCGATTCCATTAGATGTGAAAACACCTTACAAGCCCCAGCCTGCTACAACGATCACCATGCGCTGCTGTTTCCACCACGGAGCGATGCCCAGGGGCCGGCCCAGCCACTCCCAGCCTCTCCAGGCTGCGCGTGGCCCATTGTTGCCTCATCTCCACAACCGGGGCCTGCGAGGCCCGGGGGCTTTGGCAGCCCATCGAGCTCAGACTTGCCCATTGCAGGCACTAAGTGCACCAGCCCAGGGGTTTTAATAGCCTGTGCTCATAGCCCACTGGCATTCGCATGATGTTATAATTAGGTTGTTAATCTCCGACAGTACCGGGCTGGGCAGATGGTTTGTTCCAAAACGCTCCCTGGCTCCACACTGAGACACAGCACCATTCTCATCATTTGCAGGTCACAGATTGCGGCCCCGGGGCTCAGCCCTGTCAACGGCCCAGCAGTACCTGCCTGCGGAGGCGCGGGAGGGGCCGTGCCGGCAGCAGAGCCACAAGCCAAGGTGACCGCAGTGGTGACGGCAGCTCCCACTTAGTCTCCGCCGTGTATCAAGTCCGATGTGGGCAACTTCCGAGCACGGGCCCGTAAACCGCACTGACAGCAAGCCCACCAGATCGGTGCCCCAGAGTCGAGGGCAGCGAGGGGAAAAGCAATCTAGGGTTGGGATTCAGGCGGACATCCCTGGGCAGCCCAGGCCCTCCGCTGACCACGGCATTTCTGCAGGCAGAGGGAGGACCCCCTGTCGGGACGTGAAGGCTGCTTCAGAGCAGGGCTGGGTCAGCAGGGCCGGGGCTGCCAAGAGGGCAAGTCGTGAGGACAGAGCACAGGCAGGCGTGAGGACAGACCCCTCCTGGGGGCCAGTCGAGGGAATCACGGGAGGTGAGGAACTGGACAGCCAGTGCACGTAATAATGCTTTCTGGAATTTTCTGGCGACTCAAGGGCAGAGAATTGCGGCAGCAGCTAAGGGGGCATGTGGACGAGAATGAGCTAATAGACGTGGAGAGACAGAAGGTACAGGAGGGAGAGGAGGGAATGCCCAGCAGCAAGTCCTCGAGGCGTGAGTGGGACAGAGCCCAAGCATGAGCTGAGGGGCCAGGTCGGGTGGGAGCGGGGACCACTGACCCTGGGGAACTGGAGGGCTTAGAAGCACGTGGGGTGGGAGCTTCTCTTCCAGCTGCTCTGTGTTCTCAGGGAAGTTACAGGTAAGGTCATCCCTGAAAGGGAGAAGAGGGAAAGGGGCCAGGGAAACAGGAGAAGGTGTGAAATTTTTTTAAAGTAATTAATTATTTTTGGTTGCGTTGGGTCTTCGTTGCTGCACGCAGGCTTTCTCTAGTTGCAGCAAGTGGCATGGTCTCTAGGCGCATAGGCTTCAGTAGTTGTGGCACATGGGCTCAGTAGTTGTGGCTCGTGGGCTCTAGAGCACAGGTTCAGTAGTTGTGGCACACGGGCTTGGTTGCTCCGCGGCATGTGGGATCTTCCCGGACCAGGGTTCAAACCCATGTCCCCCGCATTGGCAGGCGGATTCTTAACCATTGCGCCACAAGGGAAGTCCCAAAGGTGTGAAATTTTATCGGGAGAGTGAGAAAGTGGATTGGCTAAGGAAGTTGTTAAAACTGCCAGCAGTGCGGAGGCCCCACTGAAGATTTGCATCACAGTGTTACATGGAGATCTTTGGTATGGCTCTGTTTCTCCAAGCCACAGTCCACCGCTCGGATACAGAGCCATGTAAGTGTCCTCAGGTCACAAAATGGCTGCAGCAGCTCCAGCCTGGGCATCTTCCTCTCATAAAGTCTAGAGGCTCTGGTCAGGTCACATGGTCATCCTGGAGGAATCCCTGTAGCTCACTGTCTTAATCTTGAGCTACATGTTCCCCCACCCTCACCCCGAACCAGAGATGGGGTCACCACGTATCCCTGCATTTGGGACAAGGAACCACCTCAGAGGGCTGATGATGATGTCGATGTAAATGCTCGACTGTAGTCTTAACCCCAGACCACGGGGTCGATTCCAGAGGTGCACACACAGCGATGCCCTGCTAGATACCCACAATTCGTCTGGGGTGCACATCACGCTGCCTTTGAGATTAACGTGGAAAAGGATTCCACCAGCAGCTAAGAATGCAGCGAGGAGGAGACAGGACACAGCTCGTGAACCAGAAAACACTTGGCCTGGAGGGAGTGCACCTCATTCAAGGATAAGTAACTGAAGAGAAACACAGCCACAGCTCAAAATTGTGTGCATCGTGTCTCGATATGAATGCCAGAAAACATGCCCTCTTTGAAACCGCATAGTAGAAGTTCACAGGCTGAGTAGGAGCGGAGTCACTGGAGTGAGAAGGAAAGTGAAAAGGCAGGAGAATAATTAGCATTTATTTGCATTAAAGATAATGAAGAGCAGAAGGCGGAAGACGATGTCACCACGGAAGAGAACGGATTACGCATCTCTAAAAATAACAAGGGAATGAGAGATAGAGCAAATGAAAGCCTCGTAAGAGACAGAGGGAAGGAGGTCTGCATGAAACACAGGCTTCCTTGGGAATCAGGGCACACAAGCGGAGCTGGAAAAATTCTGAGCCCGCAGATCAAAAGGCCTATGTAGTGTTGGGCCAAAGTCCATCCTGTAAGAATTTCAGAATTTGAACCATAAAGATTAAAAAGTCCTACAAAGTTCTAAACAGAATACTTACCAGGGGGAATGAGTAGGGCTGAGGTTTCTCCACTGTTCCGGAGGCCGGGAGATATCGGGGGGGTTGTGATGACTGAGCTCTGTCTGGGTTTTACTCAGTGGTAAAGGAAGTAGGGCACACGTAGATTTGAAGTGTTCAAAAATGTATCATTTGTGCACCTTCCAAAGGAAAAAACCCTCAAAGACGCCCTTTTATCAACCAAGGGGTGGTTCAAAAGCAAGCAGCCCCCTTGTGGGCAGTTTAGGAGGCAGAAGGGCATGGCGGTGGCATCAGTACCGCGTGACAACATTCATCGTAATAAATGTGCAAACCAAAGAGAGCAAGAAGCTCGAAGATCCCTGTGCGCTTGCCTGAGACCCAAGGTTTGGTGTGAGACTTAGGACAACTGCAGGGTGAGAGGTGGGTGCTTAGATTGGCTCCCGCGCCTTCTGTTTTGGCGTCGGGACAGGAACGGCCCACGAGGTGACGCATCGCTGCCTTTACTTGTTCCACGTGCTGCACTGTCTGTCACCCACCCAGCATCACTAACATCCCCTTGGAAGGGCTCCTGAGAAGCTGGACAGAGGTGGCATCTGCCCAACAAGAGACACGTGTGTGGATTTGGACAGACTGGGGCTCTGTTATCCCAGGAGTTGGATACAGGTAGATGTGTGGATGGACACGAGATTGGGAACGTTTGCTTTGCGGCCATAGATTCGGGCAGTTACTGAGAATTCCCAAGAGGTTCCTGAGATTTGCAGAAGCTTCTGGTTCTCGAGAGCTGCCCTCTTTAGCGCCAATGACTTAGGGAATCAAAGGTGATTCCTGACTTACTTGCCACCAGCCCTTCTCATGGTTGCACAAGCCTCTAGCTCCCTTTTCCGAAATCCTCCCGGTGTGCAATGCCCAGAGCCGCTGGTCATCTGTGTCCCACGAAGGCTTGGAGAGAACTTGCTGTTCTTCTCCTCACCAGACCCAGTCAGCGTCATTGATGCTGCTGAGGTTCTGAAGGAGGAAATGCCAGCCTCCCTGGCCGCTTAGAAAGAGCTGCAAGCGCTTGCCTGGACCTGTGAGATGCGCTGATTCCCTCCAGGTGGGAGCAACTTCACCAACAGGCACGGAACCAAAAGGGTCGGCTGCATCCCAGGCGCTGGGAGCTGTGCATATTGCCGTAAAAGGTGCCACATCTGCATCAGCAGCTGCAATGTGCTCACCATCGTCTCTCACACGGAAAATGGACAACTGGATGGGGATGTGGGCGGAGTCACTGCCCTGTGACCTTCAGGGCCCGGATGGCAGGACTGTCTGCAGTTCCTCTAGGGTCGAAAGATCGCTATGTTTACTGTTTCAGGAGGAAGAGGACTTTGGGGGGGCGGGGGGGCTTTCTACCACAGGAACCGACTGTGTCTGGAAACCAAGAGGGGATTCTTCCCGTGGCCCAGGCTGTATTCCACCCACACTTTCAGGAACCGGGGGAATCATCACACCAGACCCCCTGTGGCACAGGCAGGGGCCAAAGGTCCACCAGGAACCCGATCCCCACAAACTCTGCTGTGGTCGGAGGGTCTCAGTGGAACTGGAGATCCCCAGGGACCTGCCTCGGACGGAAGCCAGCATCCATCAACCCCCCAGGGTGCACGGGCTCTCTCCCAACCCCCAGCGCAGTCTCCCCCAACGTGCGCACCCATGGGGAGGATTAGGAGGGGATGCACGTTGCAGAACCAGTTCGCCATGAGGCTTCAAGGGGATGCAACCTCCCCTGGACTCCCGGGGCTCCAGGTGTGTGACCATCCTGGTCTGGGAGGTGTTAACGGTCCCAACTGTCGTGGCGACTCAAGTTGGTCTTGAAGCACCAGGTCCAGAGTGCGTCTGCAGTTTTCTCTGTAGCGGTCAAGTTGGGAACTTAGTGGGATGTCCGTGGATCCCAATCCTAGGGACACCACGATCAATGAGTCACCCTGACATCACCTGGGCTCTCCTCCTCCAGAAGCTTCTTCATCCCACGGAATTCAGGGACCCAAGTTCAGGGGTGAGAGCTCCTACTCTCAGCTCGGATTTGCCAAAAGCAGCCACCACGGAGCTTTTGAAGAACACCCCCTGTGCCAGGGACCTTCTCCCAACACTGGTGCAGGAGTGTTCCTGGGACCCGCAAGGTCCCTGATGCAGAGGGGTGGGAATGAGCACGATAACGCCCGGGGAGACTTCTTCTCCTTGTGTCCCATGGAGGGCTGTCCACGGCTCACATCTGTCACTACCAGAAGCCGGGTGTCGCTCTTCATGGCTTTTCACAATTTATAATTACGTGTTTATTAGCCAGGTTGTCTGTGCCGGGTGCGTGTCGATTACCAGCAGCAGTGAGGAGCTGGTGCTGCCAGTTTTGGTTACAGTTTTGTGTCTCCAGTGCCCCAAGCAGTAGGGGTTCAATAAGTAGTCCCCGAATGAATAAATGAATGAATGATTAGTTGAAGAAAATGGCAGTGTTTATCCTGCTGGAAAGACAACCCCCAGAGAAAAGGATTTCAGCTCAATTAGAGTCTTAACGGGTGTTGCAGGGTATTTCACGGACAGGTCATCTCCCATCACTTGATACGCAGGAAACGCAGCCCATGCCCTTTCCACAGGACCGGGGGCGTTTAAACCGCATCCCGCAGTATGGAGGGAGGGCCAACAGATCAGCAGATGCCTGCCATCGAACAGGAAAGTTTGTCACACTCCCCGTTCCCCATAAGGCCACACCACAACAGGCCACGCCAGGCCACACAGGGCCACATGGGGAAGCACCAGGGCAGGGCAGGAGGCGGAGGGAGGGGGGAAAGTGGGAACAAGAGCTTTTCCTGTGGTTTTCACAGGAAGGAATGGGTGAGGCAGGGCAAACAGGCTTAGGATGGGCTGGTCCGAATAATTTCAGTGAAAGCTCTGGGACCAGGGGCTGTCCCAGCTGTCGGGCACCTGGCCCGGGGGTGACTAGGGCAGGGGACAGTGGTCCAGCATGTGCGAACCTCATAAAGGAGCTGGCTGGGCTGGGGACTCTGCATTGGTTGGCTCACGTATGAAAGGCCTGTTTGCAGGCAAGTCCTTGACGTCTCCGGGAACCGGGTGGCCCTGGGAAGGGCTGTCCCTCCATGGTCAGCAAGGTCCCAGGATGTCAAAGCATCAGAAAAAGAAGAGATGCTCAGCACATGGGCAGACCCCCGCCCCCAACCAGAGGCCAGCCTCCCTGAGGAAGGAAGCGGCTAGCTCTCAGCTCTGCTGCCCTGCCCGCCCACCCCTGGGGGTGGTTCCAGGACAGACCAACTTCTCAGGATCAGCTCAAAATAGCCCCCCAGGTGGGGAGGTGAGTATACCTGACCCACTTCATCCCTGCTACGTTTCCTGCCCTGTTTTCTAACTAATTAGTCCCTTTGTGTGAAAAGCCAGCCATTTTAAACAGCATCATAAAATCGATGAAGCTTCCATCATCAAATTTCTGGATCACAGACATCAGCTAACGTTTTCCCTGCTACCCATTAAAGAGCTGGGCTCCTGATTTATGCCGGCGAGGCTGTGTTGCCTGCTCCCAAAATCATAACTTGCGTGATATCCCTGAGTCATCTCCATGGTTCTAAAAAGCAAAACCGAGAGCTCTGGTGTCCTTTTGCTGAGTTTTAAAAGAAATTAAAGAGGCACTTCCTTTTCCTTTGGCAGCCCACCGGGACGTGATCCATGTTCAAGCCCAAGGAGAGCATCAATTAAGAGCAGGTCTGAGCTTCCCTGGTGGCGCAGTGGTTGAGAGTCCGCCTGCCGATGCAGGGGACACGGGTTCGTGCCCCGGTCCGGGAAGATCCCACATGCCGCGGAGCGGCTGGGCCCGTGAGCCATGGCCGCTGAGCCTGCGCGTCCGGAGCCTGTGCTCCGCAACGGGAGAGGCCACAACAGTGAGAGGCCCGCGTACCGCAAAAAACAGGTCTAATGCAGCGTACCCAGGCCCCTCGCTGAGATGAATGACCCGTCACTGGACAGCGAACACTGGGGCAGAGGACCACCTTTGAGGATTGCTCGTAGGACACTGAGGCAAGCTGAGAGCACGCAGACAGTGACTTTCCTGTCATCTAAGGTGGGCTGGAGGAATGACCTCACCTCCGACTCAGGGCGGTTGCTTCACTCTGCCAATGCAAGAGGCCCCTCATTATCTGGAACACAGCCAGCCAATGACCACCCCATCCCCAGGGAGAGAAGAATGGGAGCAAAGGAGGCACCACCCACTCACCTGGTCCTCAACCGCTGAAAGGTGGTTCCAGGTGCGTAATGTGTCACCTTGACGTCCCCAAGTCACACACAGGCCACGCCTCCCGCTATCAGACCTGGCCTCCCGTATATTGACACAGGTGTTTTGCAGGGCCCAAGATGACACCTTATCCTCGCCGCTCTGGCCAAGCTCTGCTCCCCTGTATCCTATGTCCTGGCTAGCGGCGGGGCCAGCGCCTCGGGGCTCTGCCGTCTGCATCTCCATTAGCCCTCGGGTGGGCTGTGCATCCGCGGCGGCCTTCCTGCTCCCGGCCAGTGTGGCCACATATGCCTGCCTGGGTCTGTGTGACTCACTCCCGTCCCGCTGGCAGTGGTCTTTCTAACACCAGAAACCTGGCCAACACCCCCGCCCCCGCCCCAAGAGAAGCCTTGCGTGCGCTCCACAGAGTCGCCCACCACCTGCAGACAGGAGGGCTCCAGCTCATCCAGCCCGCTCTTCCAGAGCCACCTTCCACTGCGGCTCATGTTCTCACCCTCCACCCTGGGCTCCTGCTGCGCCTCCCCTGCTTCTCTCCCTGCTGAACTCCTATGTAAACAGCACGACCCAGCTCAAAAACCCATACCCGCAAACCCCACCGCCAACCGCCTGAAAGGCAGCTGCTCTTTCTCCTGTGGTTCCAGAGCTCTCCAGTCGCCCACTCAGAGTTACCTGCGGGCACGTCTGTGCCCCTGGCTGGAGTGAATGTCCTGAGAGCAGCGTCACAGCCCATCTGGTCCTGTTTCGGGCACCGGGCATACAGCTGCACTCAGCAGGAGCACAGACGCTCCTTGACCCGGATATTCGGGTCCTTGGCCTAAAAGCAACTTTTTAAAAAACACTATGTTTGGGACTTCCCTGGCGGGCCAGCGGTTCAGACTCTGTGCTCCCAAGGCAGGGGCACGAACTCCATCCCTGGTCGGGGAACTAAGATCCCGCGTGCTGCACAGTGCAGCCAAAAATTAAATACATAAATAAAATGAAATACACGTTTCTTTCATGAAAGAAGGTTCTTGTCAAAGAAATAAAACACTTGCCCCACCTTGATCCCTCTTACATCCCTCCCTACTTGGCAAGCAAAATGCCTTGTCAGCAAAATGCCTCCGTTCATCCGGAAGTCCTTCCGTCTGCCCACAAACCGAGCTGGTCAAGACGCAGAGGCCGAGTTGGAACAGCGAGTTTATTAAGAATACACAAATGAGGCACGCCCGAGGGCGCCAGTCTGCGGGCTACACCGTGTAGAACTGTAGAAAAATCCATTAGTAAAGCAGAAAATTCAAGTAAGGCTACTACAAAATCCGGGCAAATGGACTGAAAACGAATATTTCCAATGCAAGTTTCTTCTGATAAAACTTTTTACTTTATGAATTAAATACATTGCGAAACACAGTGAAAATATATTTACAGTTATTTAAAATGGACACTGCCAACATATTTAATTAAAAAAATCTTTCCTGTTTCTTGCCTGTTTCTTTCAAAGAGAATTTTAAATATGACTTTAGTTTTTAAAAAATACAATAAGGAAATAATTACATTCTTAATATGAAAACAAACATTTTACAACTTCTAGCCATGGTCAATTAATGCTGAATCTCTATAATTTAAAAGCTGATGCTAAAGTTTAAAGTTAGTATTTCCTTTCTCGTTAAAAAAATCAAATACAAAGATGATCTTATTAAAAACACCTTTGGTCCCTAAGAATTATGATCTGATGATCCCATCTCGAAAATGTTTTCCGTGGCAACTAACAGAAATACCTGGTAATACTTGTATGCTGTCAAGCTGGGCTTTTCTGGAAGGACGTAAGTGAATTATTTCACAAAAGATGGGCAAGAGGGTGCATGTGAGGCCACCAATTCCCTGGGCGTGAAGCTCCCTCACCTTCACGAATGACACGCTATCCCGCTATGGCTCGGGGGTCACTGAGGGGCTTTCTGTGATGCTGCACCGTGTGCGTGGGGGGGGCATGAAAATGTTAGTTTATTTATTTTTAGTTTATTTCACAGTATCAACCCAGCCCATCGTGGGGATAAGAAGACAGTAATGACAACAAGAACAATAAAATTACCCTCTTTAAAACTATGCCACAGTCTGAAATTACTTAAGGAACTTAATTTAGAAAGAAAAGAGGAAGGCCATAGTTTAACACTGAGGTGTTGCCATGACCTTCACGTGAGCCGCGGTGGAGACGGGCAGGCCCCCTGCTCCTGGAAAAGGCATCCCCTGGGCTGTGCGGGGGCCGGGCTGGGATGCAGCCGCCGCAGACGCCTGATTGCTCTGGCGGGAGAGGTCCTGCCCGAGTGCCCACCCCCGTGCCCAGCCCGGGAAGGTTCCTGTCGCAGGACGTGGTGAATAACCAGAGAACGCTGCCTGGTGAAGTAGGTCTGTAGGCAAAATCTACGTGCTGATAGAGTTACTCTTCTGGAAAGAATAAATGGGACCGCCAACCACGGAGTTCTGCCCACGACCATCGGGCCTACCCCAGCTGCAAAGCTGCCCCTTGGAAACCTGTACACAAATTCCAAACTGTTGCCGCGATTAACAGGAATCTGAAACTCCTCCCTGGGGGCGGTCTTCAGGGCCCAGGACACACAGTTTTTGAGACACTTTTCAAAGGTGGCACATTCCAACCTATCAGAGTCGTCTTGGGTTTTCAGAAGGAGCCCAAAATGACTCAGGGACCAGCAAGATGAATAAGGTGGACGGTCAAGCTGGACAACCCCAAGGTGTCTGAACCGAGGGGCCACGACTAGTTCTACACATGTGGCCAAGAGAAGAGCCCCGGGGAGACTGTTGTGCAGAGCCCCAGAAGCTGGGAGCATCCCCAGACCCACTGGGTCCCCACAGAGGACCGTCCCGGGGCCGGGCGGGAGGGCTGCTGGCTCCCCGGCCCTGGCCGACCGTCTGCGGCCTCTGGGCAGGGGGTGGTCACCTGCACCTGAGCCCACGTCGGGGGTGACCCAGCGCGTCCTCTCACCATCAATGTATCTCTGTGCAAAAGGCTCGTGAGTGAATGAAAAACATTATAAAAATATAAAAATGGAGAGGACTTTGAAGGTGATGACCCCTCACCAAAGCCAGAAGCAGACGCCTGAGGCTGACGATGGCCTCTGTCCTAAGGGAAGGGCCCCGTGGCCCGCAGAGGGTGACGGCCTCACGCCAGCCCCCGGTCTGGCCACCACACGTGCCTCATTTCAGTTAGGATCCTGTTACAGTTTGGCCAGCACTCTGTGACCATGACTGTCTGTCAGAGGAATGGGGACATTTCTCAAGAATCCACTTCTCCGAGGGCATGGTGACCTGCACCCCGGAGCGAGGGCCAAGGCCGGGCCACCCCCGCAGCCTGGCTCTGTCACCGCTGTCTCTGGCTGCCCTGAGATAAGGGGGGGCAATGAGATCACTGCCAGGGTGCTGGCAGGATGTCCACGGTGTGTCTAGTATGTACAGATATAAATTAAAAACTATATTTATTGAACATATACAAATAAATAACTTATTTTGAAGCAAACGCTTTAAACTAACTTTCTGATCAAATCTAAAGACATCGAGGGGAACACCTCAAGGGCGTCAAAGGAGCCCGGCGCTGGCGGCCTTGGCTTCCGCGTGACGCTGGCGGCCTCGGCTTCCGCGGGGCCGCTTTAAATGGCTCCGGGGGACGTAACGGGACTGAATCCACCACCCTCTTTAACGGGCTTTTGGTTGTGAAAGTGAATTTAAAAACCTGGCGTTTTTAAACACAGAATATGTACACCAGGAGCCTTAAGGCCAGGGTGCAAATCCCAGCTCTGGGACCAGTTGGCTGTGTCCTTGGGCGTGACCCACAGCGATGGTCGAGGTGACATTTGCGGTGACCTCTGCTAACGGCCCGCCCACCTGTGCCCACCTGCTCCCGGGCTAAGGTCACGTCTTCCCTCCTGAGCAACCATCAAATCTGGCTGCTGTCGTGGGCCAAGCTGGCTGCCAACCAGGAGAGCCTGAGAGCCTTATCTGGGGAACATTCATTCGACCGGAAGGCAGCCAAGACCCCACTTTTCCCCTTTACAGAAAGTTAGCTTCCTACGATGCCAGCTTCCTACGCTGATGGGAGAACACAGGGAGAGGGGCTCCTCCTCCCCAGCAGGGCCGGGAAGGTGGGCCTGAGGCTTGGGGAGGCCCCTCGCTCCCCGCTTCCTACTTGGATTTCCCGGGGTCAGGGTTGGGGGGCCCAACGTGCTACGTGCAGGTGAGGCCGCCAGCGGGCTGCCCACGGACCTGGCAGACGGCTTCGCAACAAATCCAGGTTTCAGGTGGACTCCAGCTAAACAGCCTGCATGTCCTGCTGCAGAACTTTCTTAGTCGCTGAAACCGCACTCTGGCTCTGGTCAGTGAAACCAAACGGGCCCGTGCGGGCCTCGAGGGCCACTCCAACCCTGACTGGCAAGGCCCGGAGGCCGTGGGCGCCCCGGGATGTGCTCGCAGGCGCACGGTTTTCTTGCTTCCTGCTCCTGTATCTGATGAGAAGCAGAGGACGGCAGGCCTCCACCAACTGCAGGCAGAAGGAGCCCATCCCGCGTGTGATTTGGTCCCATCGGTCAGTCTGCCGAGGGCTCCGGGGTGACAGATAGATTTTCCGGGCAGTGGCCGCACAAGGAGAATTCCTGAGAGGTCCCTCTGCAGACAGAGGAGAGCCGGCCTGGTTCTCGGACCCACATTACCTCTACCTGGGAGCTGGCCTGTCCCCTTCACGCCTTAGTGTCTGAAGGCTTCGAGAAACATCCCTCTGGAGGCAAACGGGGAAACTCAGAGAGGCCCTACCTGGCGGCCACGCCCTGAGGGAAACAGTAAACCAAGTCCCCTGGTGGGTCACAGGGGCGGGGGTGGGAGAGGAGCTCTCGGGGGTCCTTCTTCTGCCCTAAAGCTGTGCAGTTCCCAGAACATGCTGCCTTTCAAAGGGCGTACGCGCCCCTCGGGAACGCGTGTGACCATCACCCCGAGGCCGACCAGGTGTCTGAGGGCCACCCGCTTGCTCTGAAGGGGTAGAAGGGGTTTGGACGCTGGGAAAAGCCGGGAAGGACACATAGGCGTGAAATATCGAAAACACTGCTGCCTTTCAAAAGCCGTACAAATAACACAACATGACACAGAACCTCTGAAAAACCCTTGCAGCTATAAGCGTGGCACAGGAGAAAAAGAGAAAAGTTTTTAAAGTTTGAAGAAGAGTGGCAGCTTTTCATATCCTGGCGACGGAAGCAACTGTCCAGAAAATTTTTTTAAAAAAGGTAAAAAACGCTTCACAGCACAATTCTGCCGCGCCATTACCCCTAGTGACGAGGGGGCCGGGCGTGTGCGGAGAGGGGGGCGGAGACCCGGGGTGCGGGTTCCTGCTGTTCACGCTGCAGCGACATCCCTGGATCCTCCTGGCCGAGGCGCGGGCAGCCCGAGGCCCACGTCTCACACTCACAGCCCCGCCGGGGGCACGGAGCACGTCCAGGGCCTGCTGGCCGTTCATCTTCAGTCTGGGCCGGGAGTGCTGAGACTGGTGAAAGCAATCGTTTACCTGGGTGGGAAGATGCAGCGTCTCCACCCGCCAGGGGAGGCTCTCACAATACCTTCCGGCCCTTTTCTGACTTTAAACAAATGAAGTTGGAAGCCCAAGTGTTACAAGTAAATCTCTTTAAAGGGAACCATTATACAGTAAAGAGGATACAGCGGGCAGGCCCGGGTCCTGGCCCCCAGGTCCTGGGTCCTGGTCCAGCCGCAAACCCCGAGTCCTGCTGCTGCAGCGCCCAGGCCAGCTCCCTGCGGCCACGCGATGGGACGACGCTGTGCGAGCTGGGCATCCGCGAGCTCTATGTCCCGTTCTTCAGCTCCCACTCCTGCCAAGCGAGGCAAGAGGAAGTGTGTACAGATCAATAGGGCACACGCGGGGCTGGGACACGTCAGGCTGCATCCCATCCACACCTGTGCCCCAGAGGGTGAGGGCTCAGCTGCCGTGCAAACAGCGCCGAGGTTCCCCGGCAACAGGCTGAGGATCACCACATGGCCCAAACCGAGATGGGCCTGAGTCCCACTAAGGACTCTGGGCACATCTAGAGAACGTGCGCGTGGCGTGGCGGTCCCCACACGGGGCCAGGCGCCAAGCAGGGCTCTCCCGCCTGCCCTGGGGCACCGAGCGCGGCAGTGCTGGTCTGATGTAAGCGCCTGACTCGCACTGTAACCCCGGGGGGTCATTAACTGGGCCGTGAGTACACTGCACACCTTCTCATATTGCATCAAATTAGGAATTTCACCCCTTTTTTTTAGCATCGAACTACAAGCTTGCTTCATTAATGGTTAAAAGCATGGCGTCAGCCAACGTGGCAGGAACAAAACTGAGCCGCCTGCACCTCGCGAGCACGTGCAGGCGCTGGTCCTACAGAGGCGTGGACGGCCTCGTGGCCTCTCCCACTGCCCCACCCCCAATTCCGGGCTCCCCAGAGAGGATGCTCAGCTGCTCTGCGCAAAGGTGGTGCTCCGGGCGGCGCCGGCTTGGAGAGAAGCCGTGTGTATGCCTGCACACGCTGCCAAAGCCTCACACGCGCGGCTACGCGTGTGATCGTGGGACCAAGCCCAGGCCACGCTGGCCGCCAAGCAGGGCGCTCCACGGACACGCCCAGCCAGGGGGACACGGGGAGGACCCAAGGCCGCCGTGTGTTTCACTGAAAAGGCTGCACGAAGGCGGGTGTCCCGTGCTCGGGATGGCCCAGCCCTGGTACGCCGGGACCTGGGGCACGTGTGTCAGCTCTGCAAGCACTGCAGCCACCACGCCCGGCTCCCAGAACGTCCCTCGGCACCCGGAGCTCCCAGGCTGCGGGGAGAATGCTGGGCCTGGAGCTGGACGTCGGGGCCCTTCAGCCCCCTTCTCGGCTGGGAAACCCCGTGACAGGTGACTTGAAACGCTCTGAGTTTCAGGAGCGCGCTCTCTCACACTCCAGAGCTTCCCTCATCGGGAATGGGAAATTATTCCAGGAACACAGCCTGGGGTAACGGTTTCCGAGCCCAGGACGCGTCAGACTCAGAAAGGTCCTCAGAAAAAAGGCCCGGGTGCAAGAGGAGGCCACGTGTGGGATGCACCTACAGGTGGACGGACGCTCCCAGAGGCAAGAGGCCAGGCCACCACCCCGCCCTCCAGCCGTGGTCCCCTGCCACTATTCTCAGGAATCCTGGGAAACCCCTGCTCGATCCCACGCCTTCAGGGAGGATGTGGTCCAGTCTGAACGGCCAGCTGTGCATCTGAACCGGCCAAAACCACACGTTTTATATTTACTGTGAAAAGGGGGCAGGAAGTGCAGAGTACTGAGTCTCTGGACAGTGAGAGCAGGCATGGAAAATGTAGCCCTTTCAGAGGCTGGACTGACAGAACTGGAAACTGATTTCTTTGACAGTAGAGAAATAAATGAACTATTTTTACTGCGTTTCCCTTCTGCCAATAATTAGGGGGACTTTATGGGACAGCTCTATTCTAAACATCTCTCAGGCAAAACATACTCCTCTGCAAACGAAGAACACTGGATGCACGCCAAGGAAAAGGAACAAATGATGCGCAGTAATTCTTCTTTTCCCCGAATTTATCGACGCACAGGCTCAGTCAAACGCACACGCTACGAAGACAGGTATTCCAGGATGCTGTTTCTAACCCCCATCGGCAGGGACCCTCCGTGAACACAGCAGCCAGAGGTTAACACGCACATTCACATCTGACACCACATCCGTTGTCAGAAAACAACAGGTTTCTAGCCAGTTTGGAACGGGTTCAAAGCTGCCAAAGCACGGAGGCAATGACAGCGAGAGAGGGTCCCAGGGACGGCGAGGGGAGGACGTCTGGCCTCCACGTTCATCACAACAAATTAAACACATCTGGATGCGTTAGCCTGACTGGACCAAGCAGGAGTTTTTCATACCACACACTTTCAGTTAAGCCGTCAGGAGCGGTTTGCTTTGATAAACTATAGTTTTTAAAAATTCTCTGAGATTTTAAAGCTTAGCATCAAAACTCGTTAGTGGCCAATCCCATCAGAAGACTGGAAGGTACTACAGAATGGCCCCTTGAGTACAGGATACAGGCTATGGCGGGGCTGGGAAGCAGAGGGTATGGAGAAGAGTCTGCCTCGACTTTTGATTTTTTAAAGGATCCCAGCGGTCACTGGCCAATCTCTACGTCACCAATGAAAGAACAGGTCAGGAGAAGCCAGGACACAGAACCATGCTGCTGGTTTTCCTGAAAGCAGATGGTCCAGGCCTAGAGACAAGTTCTGGCCTTTTTTGCCTTTGAAAAGGAGGATTCCTGTAGGAGGGTCTGACTTTAGGAAAAACTGGGTAGATACTCATGAAATGGCATCTAATATAGAAGCTGCAGAACTGGAACAGGAGGCCACACTGAGTTCCTGCACCCCACCCACAAAGTCTGAGGCTGGAGTGCCTCCACCACACCTTGCCATCCCGCCCCGGGATGCCCGCTCCCCAGCAGTGCTGGCGTCCCCCACCCGCCCTGGGATGCCCGCTCCCCGGCAGTGCCGGCGTCCCCCACCCGCCCTGGGATGCCCGCTCCCCGGCAGTGCCGGCGTCCCCCACCCGCCCCGGGATGCCCGCTCCCCGGCAGTGCCGGCGTCCCCCACCCGCCCCGGGATGCCCGCTCCCCAGCAGTGCCGGCGTCCCCCCACAAGCAGGTCGGGCAGGATCTCACCTTGGCCTTCCGAAGCACGTGTCCCCGGCAGGGGGAGCTGGCGGGGGCCGGCTGGCTCTTCCTCAGGACGGCCGCACTGTTCACAGGCACTGGGCCCTCGGCATCACTGGTCTCACAGCTGGACATGGGCGAGTTCTCCAGAGTCCGGTGCCTAAAAACTGGAGACTGTTAATGGAAAGAGAAGACGTTGGGTGAGGTATGGTTTCCACGTCATCAGTATTTTCCCCTAGGAAAATGGCTTAAAGAATAAAACAAGTTCTGGAAATAGGCAAAAACAATAACAACAGTAACAGGACCACCTCACAGAGCCCCGCTCTAAAAGCACCCTTAAAACATGCATCTTACAGCTGGAGAGACGGAGGCGCTGAAGGGCACTTTGCCCCGCACTCGGCGCGGGCTCTCCCGGCCCTGCGGGGGCGGCCTCTCCCGTGAAGGCCTGTAAAGCCCTTTCTGATTTCAGGGAGCTCCTAGGCTACGGCAGCAGGGGCAGAAACCACCAGTGACCAGGACGGGGGAGCACCAGGGGCAGAAACCACCGGTGACCGGGACGGGGGAGCACAAGCTCCCGGATCCACTGCCTCGGGGCGGGGCTCCCTGCAGCGACCGAGGATTCCCGACTGTTTACAGCACGTCTCCGCATGTCAAAGCAAGACTTAAGATGGAACGAAGAGAATCTGCAGTCGCCAAGTCTCCATGTGAGATGACAAGCTGCTCTTTGGGGAAAAAGTCGACAATCTGCTGTACTTCCCCCCCCCAGAGGAGGTCTCCGCAGACTGACCTCTCCCTGCTCTGGCTGTGTTAATGTGTGACTTAAATACCGGTTAGGTGACACGCAACGTCATTTGAGGAGAACGGTGTCTTAATGGTCATTCAAATGGGCTGCTTAGAACCCCTCTGGGGGCGACTGACCACGGGTCCCCAGCAGCCAGCTTTCTGCACGTGCTCGCTCACTTGGAAATGCCTCCAAAGGCCACGCCGGCCGGGCTGTGGGTGCCGTGGCCGGTGGGAAGGAGAGGACCACGCCGCCCACCCCCGGGGGGCTAAGCTGGGCTCCGAGGAGGGCGGCCCACAGCGCTCCCCTAGGACAGCTAATGAGCTGCTGGCCCAAGGACGTGGCCAGGGTGGGGAGAAGGCAGAGCGTGGCACGAGGCCCGAGGAGGGGCCCTGCGAAGGGAGCAGCGGCCCCGTGGCCTGACGGCAGGCGCTTTATCAAGCCAGGCCCGTACCCTCGAGAGCACAGGGCAAAAGGAAGGAGAGCTGACGAGAGGGGGCGAGGGGGAGACCCTCAGGGGGGCAGAGAGAGCCCCGGAGAATGCAGGGTCACCCCAGACACAGAGAGCGCTGAGCGGTGCCCAGAGACGTCCAGACCTGGGGAGGTGAGGGCGGAGGTCACGTCAGGGGAGGCAGCTCCAGGGCAGCCGAACCGCAGCAGGTGGTGAGTGGACACCTGGGCACAGGACAGCGTCTGCAGGGGACGTGGGCTGGGCAGAATCTGTTTTGTAAGATGGGACACACTACAGACTGTGGATGCTTTGAAGGCAGCGAGGCGGGGGAGAGGTGAAGATACAGCAGGAGGGCGTGGCAGATGCCTGAGGGGTCAGCAGGGGGCGCATCTGGGGCCACATCTCCATCCAATGGGACCAAGGACGGCGATGCCAGCGAATCCTCAGGCCCCTCCTGGGAGGCCAAGAGGCTCTCCTGCCTCCAGTCTGCCTCCGACACGGGTCCCCGGGGGCCCCTGGGACAGACCCCTGCCCCGCATGGGCCAGCACTCACAGCCCTGCCACCACTCTTCGGGTAGAACCGGCCACCTTAGTACACCCTCGGTCCCTGGTTCGGCCGGACGCTGAAAAGCCCCTGCTGGACTGCTCCCCCCAGCACCTTTCAGTGCCTGATGTGAGTGTCTTTCCCTGGCCTAGCGGTCCTCCCTTGCTACAATACGAGCTCCACGGAAAGAGAGATTCTCATCCACGAGGTCCACTGCTGCGCCTGGAACCGTTTCCGGCACACAGATGGGGCACAGCCACATGTATCTAATTTGTTGAATGAGTGACTACATATCAACGAGCTGGTGAACACACGAGCGGATGGACACTTTCGCAGGCCAGGCACCGTGCCCAGAGCTTTCGCACACACGAGCCCACGCAGGAGACGACAGCACCATCCGCATCTCACAGATGGAAAATCGAGGCCTGCGGAAGGGACGTCGTCTCGAGCCCTGGCCCCTCTGCTCACAGAGCCTGCTTTCCTCAGCTCCCTGCTGCGCTGTGCCCCAAAGGACGGGGTTTTGGGGGTGGAAGCCCACAATCTGCCGCTGGCTGTGCCAAGAGGTCTGGGGGTGGAGGGGGGATCCTCTGAGAGTGAGGGGTGGTCGCTGGAGAGGGACCGGCGACTGGAGAAGTTTGGAGATGGTCTCTGCAGACAATGGAGCACGAGGTGACCACTGCCTGGGGGGGCGATGAGGGTGGGTGACAGGACCTCAGTGGTGCCACACACCCGTAACCCAGAAACCTTGCCCGTGGGCCCCCCCAAGCCCCAGGACGCGGGAGGAGCTGGCCCCGGGCTGTGCCCTTAGGCAAAAGCCTCTGGCTCCTCATGGGGAAAACAGAAGCCATCACGTCTGACTCAACGGAACGGCTCGTGGAGAAGAGCAAGTTCTCCAATGACAGTGGGCAGCAAATCACTCGAGGTGCTAATTCGTGTCTAATTCGTTCGTTCTGTTAGATTCCGAGGTTACAGGCGGTTTCACTCATTTTCGTGTCCCCAGCACCTGGCATCATTCTCAGGACAGACATGCTAGACAAGTTGTAAAACTCTGCCACACTGAACAAAGGTTTCTGTCTAAGGCACTGGCATCAGATGAGGACGCGGCTCCAAAGAGATCAGAAGAACTGTACTCACTACACTCAGATTTTGCGCAAGGGGGGAAAAGAGAGACTCGGTGTTTCCGCCACCTTTGAACAAGTTCAGTGAAAGACATACGAAAATTCCATGTCCATGAACTTAAAACACAGCCAAGAAGAGTGTTTGAAATGGACATGGGAGCTGCGTCTCTGCGGTGCCGATGCTGGGGACGACGGAGGAGCAGTGACCTGAGGAAGCGACCCCCATCTCTCTCCCGGGGAGCGGCAGGCGTTACCTGTGGACTCGACGTCCCCGGCCGGGGCTCGATGGCCAGCCCCAGGGTGACCCCGCCGGCCAGGGCTTTCTTGAGGCTCTCCTTGACCTCTGTCAGCTCCAGCTCCAGGTTGACGCGCTCCGTCTCCCTCTGCTTGCATTCCTCCTCCAGCTTCTTCAGCTTCTCTTCCAGGATCACCTGGGTCTTCCTGCCTGAAATCCCAGAGAAACAAGACTGCTCCAGCCGAAGGCAAAGGTTTCAAGATAACAGAGGACGGACATGCGGTGCCCCTGAAAGGAGCTCCGCACAATCTGGGGGCTGAGCTCCCCTCCCTAGGGTCCTTCCCACGAAACTCAAATCCAGCTCTTCCTGAAAGGAGGAGGGTCCCTTCCTAACTGTTCTCTTTTGCTGCAGCTGGAAGAATACGGACCAGGAAGCATGGGACCTTGACTCTCACAAATACCAGGAGTTTGGGGTCTGGGCCCAATACACTCAGTTCACTTTTTTTTTTTTTTTTTTTGCAGTATGCGGGCCTCTCACTGTTGTGGCCTCTCCCGTTGCGGAGCACAGGCTCCGGACGCGCAGGCTCAGCGGCCATGGCTCACGGGCGCAGCCGCTCCGCGGCATGTGGGATCTTCCCGGACCGGGGCACGAACCCGTGTCCCCTGCATCGGCAGGCGGACTCTCGACCACTGCCCCACCAGGGAAGCCCCTCATTTCATTTAAAAAAAATTTTTTTAACATCTTTATTGGAGTATTATTGCTTTACAATGGTGTGTTAGTTTCTGCTTTATAACAAAGTGAATCAGTTATACATATGTCCCCATCTCTCTTCCCTCTTGCGTCTCCCTCCCTCTCACCCTCCCTTTCCCAGCCCTCTAGGTGGTCACAAAGCACCGAGCTGATCTCCCTGTGCTCTGCGGCTGCTTCCCACTAGCTATCTATTTTACGTTTGGTAGTGTATATAGGTCCATGCCACTCTCTCACTTCGTCCCAGCTTACCCTTCCCCCTCCCCGTGTCCTCAAGTCCATTCTCTACATCTGCGTCTTTATTCCTGTCCTGTCCCTAGGTTCTTCAGAACCATTTTTTTTTTTTTAGATTCCATATATATGTGTTAGCATATGGTATTTGTTTTTCTCCTTCTGACTTACTTCACTCTGTATGACAGTCTCTAGGTCCATCCACCTCACTACAGATAACTCAGTTTCATTTCTTTTTTATGGCTGAGTAATATTCCATTGTATATATGAATACACTCATTTTAAAATGAGGAACTTGGCCTAGGTGGCTTCCAAAGGTGCCACTGACTTGGAAAGTCCGCATATGTTGCTCTACTCTGAGTCATCTTACTTGGCCCTATGGTCAGAATACAGCAGAGCTTGCATCTCCAGAGCACATTCACTTTACTCATCTTATTGGAAATGTGTTACAGTGGCACAGGAAGGCCGGCAATTTGCCCACCGGACAGATAAGGAAAGCGATCCCAAGGGTTAACTGACTTATGAGCACGGCCCTGGCCGACCACCTGGTAGCATATGACAATCTCTTTTTCAAGGCCCAAAGCTGATCTCATCTTTCTGCATCTTCATTGTCCTACAAACTGGAAACAACGGTGGGAAGAAATTCTCCTCCTGTCCTGCTGACCTGGAGGCTCCCGTCCAGTTCTCTGACGGAGCCTCTGATCCCCCGGGGGCGGGGCCTCATGGGAGATGCCACCTCCTGGCCCTCCTACAGGCTGTCTCGAACAGGCTCAGCCCACACCCAGCCTCACGTTCTTTAAACTCTGAAAGCACTTTCTTTCTTAAAAACCATATAGGCACGAAGCCAGGAAAGGCTGAACCTGACACCTAACTGCTGTAACACGCCAACTCCTCCGGCACAGAAGCCGCTGGAAAGCAGGTTCTTCCTCTCGGGATCATCCTGGTCTCTACATTCCTCCTCCTTACCCCCCGAGGCCGGAAACTGAAACCTAGAGAGTCGGCCTTGCCCCAGGATCCGACTCAGTCTTGAGCTGAGGAGACATACATTTCAGCAGCCCCAGCGCCGGAGCCAGGAACCACACGGCCAGCTCCTGCCAAGGAGGACAGACGGGCTGATCCAGAGACACGGCTGTGGTCCTCACCCGCGTCTCCCTCTTCTTTCCTCTCTGGGGTTGTCCCCCCTCCCCGGGTCCCTTCCACGAATCCAGCACGGTCTGGCCCTCACCAGTCCCTCCTCAGGGAACGGAGGGCTCCTTCTACCCACACACAGACCTCTCAGCTGGGCTTCTGAGTGTGACCCGTCCTCCTGCTGAGACACCGCCCCTCACACACAGTGACGTAACTCCGGCGCCCGGAGGCTCGTGCTCCCAGCGAGCTCTGCCGTCAGCCCCCAAGGCTGGGACAGCTCCCCGGCACCTACCCAGCCTCAGCCAGCGAGCTGAGGTCCAGGCCCGGCCTCCTGCTGCCTGGTCCATTATTCCACATTGTGGCACCTGCCCTGGGCTTACCACCAAGGCTTCCGAACTGCAGGAAGCACTGCATGGAGCGACACGGTCTTACTAAGAGGAGAGCCTCGCGAGGTTCAGAGCCCGAGGGCGCAAGAGGATAAGCCTAGGCTCTGGCGCCAGCAGAAGCAGGCCCCTCGTACCGGTGTTCACTTCGATGGCGGCCCGCAGGCCCTTCCTCTCCTTCCGCAGCTGGGCCAGCCTGTCCCGCAGGCCTTCCCGCCTCTTCAGCAGCTCCTCCTCTTTGGCCTGCAGCCGCTTGGCATCCGCTTCCACCCGGTTCTTGCCATATTTGTACTGGTCAGCATCTTGAAAAGAAAAAGCATCAACAGGAAATTAGGTTTAACCAAGTAGATGACAGGGTAATTCATAAAGCCTGTTTAATCAGCCTACTCAGTGAAATAAACTCAAAGCTAGTCACTTTGCTAATTCAACAAGAAAGACAGCAGGACAGGTTTGAACCAAACAGAAAAGTGACCATTTCAGATTATCCAATATTCTTTGAAACAAATTTTTTTTTTTTTTTTTTGCGGTACGCAGGCCTCTCACTGTTGTGGCCTCTCCCGTTGCGGAGCACAGGCTCCGGACGCGCAGGCTCAGCGGCCATGGCTCACGGGCCCAGCCGCTCCGCGGCACGTGGGATCTTCCCGGACCGGGGCACGAACCCGTGTCCCCTGCATCGGCAGGCGGACTCTCAACCACTGCCCCTTTGAAACAAATTTTTAAAAGGAAAATAGAATGTTAGGAAATTCCTTTAACGCCTCCCTTTGGGGCATGCAACATATAATCTTCAGCAAGGTCGAGAGTGAACAAAACATTCTGTAATCTGAAAAGAGAGGGTCTACCAACATCAGAAATAATCTCTTGATGTGTGTAGTTCTCTGTAGTTTTCAAAACACTTCCATTACACTGTCACGTCTGATCCTTACAACTGTGCCGTCCAACTCTTTTGCTGACCTGACGGCGCTATCCCCACCTCCAGTGGGGCGGGTACCTGGCACGGACGGAGCACACAATAAACATCCGCTGAGTGAGTGACTGAGCAAATCAGAAAATGGAGGGGCACCCAGAGCCGCGTCTGGAGCCCGACCGCCCAGGTGGGAACCCCAGCTTGCCACTTGAGCTGTGTGACCTTCAACAAGGCACTTCATCTCTCCGTGTCTCAGTTTCCTCATCTGTGCAATGGGGTAATAAGAGCAGGTACTTCACAGGGTTGTTATGAGGATTAAAGTAACACTTATACAGAACTCTGAGCAAGCACAGAACGGGCACTATGCAAATGCTCATTAAATAAAGTGAGTGGATAAATGAATGAAGAGGAAACCAGCCTTAAGGAAAATTTAGAGACTTGGCCAACGTAACACTACTAGTTAATAGTGCGTTAAAATCCGACCCAATGCTCTTGTCCTCGAATTATTCTGGCCTTTCAATAGCAATAAGGGCTCACGATTCTGCAGCTTCTGTGGCCTCCCAACGGCCTCTGACAGCGAACGGCTCAAACCTGATGACGACCCAAGGCCTCCTGCACCTCCTGCACCTGTGAGCTCACATTCCATGGTATATACCATGCTGGTTTATTTGCATGTCTGACTCCCTTATTAGACTAGAAACGACTTCTAGGGAGAAGCCATGGAGGGCGGTGTAATGGTTAATAATAAAGGCAGTTGACCAGGGAAGAGACCATGATTGTGGACAAGCAATTAATCCCCCGAAGGCTCAGCTTCACCCTCTATAAAGCAGACGTGCTAAGGCCTAACTTGTGGGGTTAAAAAAAAAAATCGATACATGTACTAAAACCCACCTAACAGAATCATGTGATACCCGGGCCGTGGTGGACACTCCCTGGCAGCTCTCATCCCTGGCAGTGATAACGGAGCCCCCGGAACCCTGTCCACTCTGCCAGACATTGGTGAGCCACTTCTAACGATTTCTAGCACCTGTCCTAAACACTGAATTCGCCGATTCTTACAACGCAAACCATCGTGACTGCGTGAAAACTGCATTTATGAAGGCAGGTACAAGGTCATCACTCCCCGCTCCATCTTCCCCTCTCTAAAAACCAACCAACCCCACACACAGAATGATATTAAAAGGATCGCAGCAGGAGGGTGACCAAATCAACAACTTGAAACAAAAGCAGTGCTCTTAGTGGCTTGGGTAACCACATGTTCTATAAACAGAGCACAGTCCAAACTCTGTCCACTCATTTCTGATCTAAGATGTTTCCCTGACAAACCTGTATGCAATCACTTACCACCTTCCACATCATTTGGTCCCCATGCAATAAACCCCGTCCAGGCTATAATGCAAGTGCCTGAACTCAGCAGAAAACCCAGAGCACAATGATTTTTCCCTTTTTTCGTCACCGGATGTCACCAAAGTTAATAAAAATTCCCTACAGAAGCCCTCATAAAATACAGGAATGCATCATCTAAGAAATAAAATAAGCACAGGTGCTGAGAGAGAGGGGGATGTTATGCAGAGAGAGATCTCCTGCGGTTCAGGTCTCACATAAGAAAGCTTTTCAGACACGTTACTCCCCCCCACCTGCCCCTCCCCAGGTGGACAACACTCAAATTTTAAGTGAATAGAAATACACCCAACTGCACGAGCGAAATGAGATTTGCCAGAAAAATAAGGTGAAAAAAGCAGCGCAGTAAACGGATGAGGAGGAGGGTTTGGCCCAACTGGCCGCTTGAATGTGTGTCCGAGGAGAAGGGAAGCGCAGCTGAGCTGTGTCAAGAAAGCAAGACCAAAGACAACCATCAGGATAGGAGAAAATATTTGCAAACGAAGCAACTGACAAAGGATTAATCTCCAAAATTTACAAGCAGCTCATGCAGCTCAATATCAAAAAAAACAACCAACCAAATACAAAAATGGGCAGAAGACCTAAACAGACATTTCTCCAAAGAAGATATACAGACTGCCAACATCACATGAAAAGGTGCCCAACGTCACTAATCATTAGAGAAATGCAGATCAAAACTACAGTGAGGTGTCACCTCACACCTGTCAGAATGGCCATCATCAAAAAATCCACAAAAGATAAATGCTGGAGAGGGTGTGGAGAAAAGGGAACCCTCTTGCACTGTTGGTGGGAATGTGAATTGATACAGCCACTGTGGAGAACAGTACGGAGGTTCCTTATAAAACTAAAAACAGAACTACCATATGACCCAGCAATCCCACTACTGGGCATATACCCTGAGAAAACCATAATTCAAAGAGAGTCATGTACCAAAATGCTCATTGCAGCTCTATTTACAATAGCTAGGACGTGGAAGCAACCTAAGTGTCCATCGACAGGTGAATGGATAAAGATGTGGCACATATATACAATGGATATTACTCAGCCATCAAAAGAAACGAAATTGAGTTATTTGTAGTGAGGTGGATGGACCTAGAGTCTGTCATACAGAGTGAAGTAAGTCAGAAAGAGAAAAACAAATACCGTATGCTGACACATATATATGGAATCTAAGAAAAAAAAAAAAAGAAGGTCACGAAGAACCTAGGGGCAAGACGGGAATAAAGACACAGACCTACTAGAGAATGGACTTGAGGATATGGGGAGGGAGAAGGGTAAGCCGGGACGAAGTGAGAGAGTGGCATGGACCTATATACACTACCAAACGTAAAATAGATAGCTAGTGGGAAGCAGCCGCAGAGCACAGGGAGATCAGCTCGGTGCTTTGTGACCACCTAGAGGGGTCGGATAGGGAGGGTGGGAGGGAGGGAGATGCAAGAGGGAAGAGATATGGGGACATATGTATACGCATAGCTGATTCACTTTGTTATACAGCAGAAACTAACACACCACTGTAAAGAACTTATACTCCAATAAAAATGTAAAAAAAAAAAAGAAAGCACAGGCTTCCTCGGGGCAGAAGCAGGAGCCCCGGGGCTCGTCCATGCGTGAGGCTAAGGACACAGCCACCTCTCACCAGCCCTGTGTGCTGACTCTGAAATCCAGACTCTGAAATCCAATCGCCATGCACACAGGGAGCTCAGCAGTTAGGTGACCTGTCACCTGGTGTAGGGTTACTACCTGGAGGGAGCCTGGTCCACCAGGTACGCTGAACCACGTTCAGAAAGTGTTGACACAGCTTCCCAGGTGTTCACATCAAACTCGGCTGGAGGCTAACTCCCATCTTCCTCTCCTGGAAACCGTCCCCGACAGGCCCACACCCGCTGAGGAGCTTCTGAGCCTGGTAAGAGTCTGTGCGGAGGCCCGTAGCCTGCGTCTGCGTGGGGGACCCGGCCGCTGCTCTGTCTTATCTTTGCTGTCCCCTCAGCAAGCAGAGGGCTGGAATGAACAGACACTGCCGGGCTGGCTGGCTGAAGAGGAATCCACCCCACACAGCCAGGGCTGAAGCAAATGCAAACACATGCACTAACAGTACCCCTAGCGTCATGTATGTGCACATCGGGAAGGAAGCTGAGCGCGCTGACGGGCTGCCTTTCACTGGAGTCTCGCCGCTCCCCTGCCCGGTCCAGCCCCTGCCAGGTCTGGAACCTGAAAACCTGGTCCTCACGCTGGTTCTGTCATTTGCCAGCGGTGAGACCTCGGGGAAGCCACGCCATCTCTCTGAGCTTATGTCTACATCTGCCCAATGGGGTAGATAACGGCACCGCCCTGATCAAGTGGCCAGGAGAATGACACGGGAGGAGAGAAATCACAGCTGGGACAAGAATTCCTTACAGACCCTGACAGTCTCCCGTGCTCTGAGGTACACGAGTTACCCCAACTATTTCAGCCACAGAAACGTCTACACCTCTAACACGCAGAGGCTGGCTTCAGAGAGTCTATGCGACTCAACCCAAGTCACTCACTCACTCAGCAGATCAGGGACACAAGCCGAGGTGTTCCGACCCACCGTCCAGGGCCACTCACAGCAGCACTGCCAGCCGCGCCCGCAAGCTGCCAGCTCCACAGTTAAGCCAGCTTTGTCTTTCCTTGTATATGCAACAGTTACAAAATAAAAGCTGGGTTAAAGATCGTGGTCATTCCTCCATCCAGCAAACGAGGAGGGATGCAGATGCAAATGGTGCCACCTCTCCAGCTGGCCCCCAACCTGGTGTTCTCCACCTGGTCAGGTGAGGGAGGAAGGTGGCTAGACAGCCCCAACTCTGCACACTGCACCCAAAGCTAGAACGTGGGAAATTGAAGGATCAACTTACTTGAAGGCGTTCGCTTCACGCCAGCCGCTGAATCAGCTTTTTTTTGCTGACTGCTCAGAGCCTTGCCTTTTCCTGTAACCCCGTTGGATGCCACGGGAGGCGGCTTTTTCCCCTTCAACTGTTGAAATAAACAGATGAGAGAATTAAAAACAAACAGACAAAAACCTTGGGGTTTTTGCAGTAAATTGTTTCAGTCCCTAGCTCTTCAAGTAGAACGTAGCATAGGCAGGAAAAAGTGCGGGTAGTAGAAAACCAATCTGGTTTCCCAACGCTGCACTGCCGTGACTTTCCCAGGGCAGCTAAGAAGGTTCTAGCACCGAGGTTCAAAACAAACGAGGTACACTAGGATGTCTTCAGCCGGAGCGCACCAGAAGTCACCTATTTCGACTAGGAGGCCACACACGCCGACCGAGGCGCTGGTACAGACGGTGGGTGTCTGGGAGCATTTGGCCGGCAGGCACCGAGCCTGTGTCTCCAAAGATAAACGGCTTTAATTTCGGTGGAACGCTCTTCGGGGAAGTGGCATGACCGTGCACTTAAGAGTTCAACTTCCAGGCTTTCTACACTGATATCCTAATTGGATACATAACTACCTGTTGATTCACTGACGGGGTCTGAGCAAGGAAGCGAAAGAGGCAAAATACAGAAACAGCAGGAACTACACTTTAACTAACCACAGGGCTTTTAAAAAATTCAACACACCCCTCACTTCTTTGGTGGCTGCAGCCGGCCCGTGGTGCATTTTGCTTAAGTGATGCACGTGCACCTTGGCTGGGTCCTAAGTCCAGCCGAACGGCAAGGGCTGACTGTACACGTCCAAGCCCGAGCCTCTCTGCCGCACCACGTTTCTTACTGTGGTGGGCCTGGGTTTTGGAAGCTTCAAGTTCCCGCTCCGTCACAGGAGACGCTGTGACGTCATTAACGTTTTCTGAGCCTCCGTGGGCTCATTTAAAAATAGAAAGATACTGATGTCTCCCACACGGTTCCTCAGAAGGTTAACTGACACAGCACACACACCTACAGCATGCATACGGTAGGTGTGTAGGGAGTGTGAGCTCTCTCCATTAAACAGTAGGTCCCCCGTTCAAACGGCCAAATGAGGACACGACAGCTAAAGGTAAACGCCTTGCAAATGTGTTTCCTACTTAAAACAAAAATGAACAAAATACAAACATACATGAACCACGTATCGAATGACTGATTCCAAACTAACCTGGGACAATCCAAATATATAAGACAGCATATTTTGTCCCATAATTTTTACCCAAGGGAACTCTAATACCGATAAAAAGACAGATAAATACATCGCCAGAGACACATTCACTTAGTGGGAGAAGCACATGACCTACCAGACTTTTTAGTAAATACTCAAAAAAACTAGAAGCCAATGGCTCCCATGTCTGACCATACATCGGTCTGGGCCCCTCAGATTCAGTGAATGAGAATCTCTAACAGTTGTTATAAATAACAAACAAACAAAAATCTTCTCACGTGACTTTGATGAAATGAATTGGTTTCAAAGAACTGCTATAATTCTCTGAAATTCGAGAATCTTACTTGGCATTCATCATTTTCTTAAGCTTACTCCAAAAATGGAAGGAAAAGAAAATAACTAAAAATGTGCCCCTCTGCTTCATGTTTGTAGAATATTCTTCCATGTGGCGTTTAGATCTTTACTCAAAGCATAAGAAAATCTTAGGTTGACATGCATGAAAACACAAAATTATATTTACACTGAAAGGTTACCGTTTTTGCCACCAGTACTAGGTGTGAGATGGACAATAGTTCAACATCAAGGTTACTGACCATTCAATTATAATCCAAAATCCTTACTATCTACTTGGTTTTAGGGAGTACACTTTTAGGGAGTACACTATGGGAAAATACTGTAGTTCTCGGAATCATCCTATTGAATGTTTAAAGATCGAAAAGCAATTGTCACGTGAAGCCCACCATTCCTCACTTACGTGTTATGGAAACACAGGAAAGGAACTTGCAGCTCAAAACTCTTCTGAAAACGTTTACTGTCCCAGTGTCCCTGTCCTCTTTAACATCTTTGCCTTTAATTGCCGTAATTCACAAAATTCACTGGGGAACTTCCCAAGAATGGAAAGAGAGCCAGGCACAGGCAAAGAAATACAGAACGTAACCCGTGAGCTGGTTAGGTGTACAGTAAGCCCCCTACGTACGAATGAGTTCTGTCCCAAGAGCGCATTCGTACGTCCAATTTGTTTGTAAAGTTAGCCTGGGTACCCAACTAACACAGTCGGCTAAAAATACTGTACTGTAATAGGTTTACAATACTTGTATAGGTTTATATGATAGGTTAGTAATACTTGTACAGGTTTATATAATAGGTTTATAATCACACAAATAACACATAAGAAACAAACACAAAAAATAAAGAACGCATTTTTCATCTTACAGTACAGTACCTTGAAAAGTACAGTAGCCCAGTACAACAGCTGGCATACAGGGGCATGTTCGCATCTTTGAAAAGTTCACAACTTGAAGGTTCGTATGTAGGGGACTTACTGTATTTAATCCGTTCCTGGGTGGCCAAACGTTGTGTATTTGCAGATTCTATTCTAGTTGAGGGAAAAAACTGCGCTTTACCCTTGATGGGGTTCACTGCCCACAAGCTGGTGAACAGACTCTCACTGCAAAGCCCTGAGGGAGGACAGTGACTTAAGGCGATTCTAGAAGACAGAATGAGATGCTGTACCTGTGAGCTGAGCCCGAGAGATGCCCTCCCCAGAGAAGAGGTGTTAGTGACAGACGGGGAGGCCGGCGGGCCAGAAGAGGCAGGGTGTTTGTAGTGGTTACAGGACAGCTTGTCAGGAGATGGCCTAGCGGCCTTCCTGTCAGCAGGAGGGTACCGAGCAAAGATTTTCGGAGACGGCAAGTTATCGTACAGGACCGCGTTATCATAGAGCGCCTCTTCTCCCAGGCCTCGGCCACGGGGAGCGGGAAAGCCACCGTCGGGTCCCCACTGTAACACACACAGCTTGTCGTTAGAGCCTCGGCCACAGGAAGCAAAGCACATTGAGATGTTATTAGCAAGCACCCCCAAAAAATGTGCACGTACCCCCAATAAAACACACACACTCAACTAGGTGGACTGATTCAGAAGAACTTTTCTACCTTTGGGGACTGAAGGATTCTTTTTTCCTTAAATCGTTCCCAGGGCCATTGGCTTATGATAATTTTTTTTGTTTTGTTTGTTAAAGCGAGCAAAAAAAAAAAAAAAATATATATATATATATATATATATATATATATATATATTTGACATTTCTTTAAAGCACTGGATTTCGGAAGTCCTCCTGACCCAGAAAGCTGAAGCAATGTGATGTGACGAAAGGAATGCTGGACTGGGGTCTGTCCGGAGACTGGGGGCGCTGATCCTACTGAGAAAACACGTTAAGGTCCCAGCAAAGCACTTTACCTTTTTTTTTTTTTTTTAAATACTGACAGATATTATTATCCGTATTTTATTACTATTATTATTTTTTTGGCTGCGTTGGGTCTTAGTTGTGGCACGCAGGCTTTTCATTGAAGCGCGTAGGCTTCTCTCTAGTTGCGGCACACGGGCTCTCTAGTTGTGAGGTGTGGGCTCAGTAGTTGCAGCGCGCGGGCTTAGTTGCCCCATGGCACGTGGGACCTTAGTTCCCCGACCAGGGATCAAACCCGCATCCCCTGTATTGGAAGGTGGATTCTCAACCACTGGACCACCAGGGAAGTCCCCAAAGCACCTTATCTTATTTCACAGTAAAAATGACTCACATAATTCTCATAGCAATCTTATGAAGTAGGGGGAAACTGAGGCAGAGAGGTCACACAGCTCTAAGAGGGGGAGCTGGATTAGAGCTGTGCTCATAACTACACACTGCTTGGGGTCTGAACCTCAGGCTCCTCCAGGATAGGATGAGGGGCTCGATGCCAGAACACCTCTGGACCCTTCCAAGCCTGCTATGCGGGCATCGGGGATTTAAGTTCTTTGGGTGACTGTCAGCGTCACCCCTGTTCCACACGTGGTTATGCCTGAAGAAAGTGCAGTAACCAAAGACACAGGCTGTTAAAAGAAAGAAATCGAATAGTCATAGAAAATAGGATGTTTCAAACTATAAATGATAGAATGGCATTACTTTGGTGGAAAACCTTTTTACAAAGGATTAAAATAGCTACAAGCCACCTTAGAACATGGACATTAAAGTATAAATTAAAACCGAAACTTACAACCACAGCCAGATTCTTTTAAGTTTTAAAGGAACTGCTTTCATTTTTTTTAAAAAAAGAGAAAATATTAATTCATATACTATACTTATCTTACTCTATTTTTATATCTTTCTTGCTGAGTTCCTTTCTGCCAGGATGTAATTACAGCCTTTTGTTATGAAAATAGAAAAGGTTTAAAATTTCATAGTAAGAGTGTTTTTTATTCCTTTGCAATCACTTCAGTGTGTCTGTTTTTGTGATGCTGGGGACCCATCTACAACCTAAAAATAATGGTACATGTAGATAAACGTGGATGTGAGTTTCATAATGACAACCTAGCATATATTTGTCCAGGGTTATTAAAATGGTCTAGACCAGACCATCATTTTCCTAAAATACCAAAGGATTAAGTCACATGGAAGACTTAGAAAACAAACACCAGAGAACTTCTAGATTAAAAAAAGTGTGTGTGTGCCCATCAGAAGATCCTTTTTTGAGATTCACTTTCATCTAGGCCTCAGGGGGAACAATGAATGGGTAAGAATTACTGAAGTTGAAACATTGCTAAAATGTCAGGTATTGGCTCAAATGTATGAACCTCATAAAACTGAGAAGTGCAGGCTCTCGCAAAACAAAGGGCCCGGTCACAGAGCCCAGCAAGTAGAACAACAGTTTAAAGAGAGGCCTGAACGTCAAAGAAGCCCTTAACAAGCAAGTGAGCCACAAGCGCTGCGCCCTGGACGTTCTGTCCTAAGCACCTATGTCGTCCGCCCAGCGATGGACACGCAGAAACGATTCCTAAATGCAGAGCCTTGGAGAAGGGCAGCTTTTCATTTCTAAACCAGCTTAAGCTGCGCATGACCTAAAGAAAGCTCATTCCTGGGGGTGCCTGAACCTGTGTAGTATTCACAGGAATGAAGGGATGGAGAAACTAGACCAGCGTTTGTGTAGGTCCACGGTTTCTCTAAACCACGTGCACAGGGAGAAACCCCTCTGGGGAAAGGTACACGAGCGGGCCTTCGGGCAGGAAGAGTCAGAGACAGGTTTGCGTGTTTTATCTTTCCAAAAAAGCTGGCGGTGAGATCAAGGCTCAGAGGAGCAGACTGTCCCACGAGGATGAAGTGGCGGTCGGGTCTACGATGAGGGCAGGTTCCACCGAGACCAGCAAGCAGAGGCCGAGAGCCGGGCCCTCTTGGAAAGGGCACAGCGACCAGGACGCAGGGCGCAGAGACTGGACTGGGACCTGCTCCTGTCGGGCCACCGCGGGCTTTCCCCGAGTGTGTGGCTCCCACAAGACTCTCTGCAGGGTGGACGGCTACAGCCACAGTGGGTACCAGAGCCCCTCCAGCCCTGCAGACCCCGAGGCGAAGGTGGTGGTGGGGACGGGGAGGGGCAAGGAGGAGACCGACTGGGCCTAACGTGTTCTTGCTGTGGGACAGGACCCATGTCCCAGTCACCCCAGACCACCCCGGACTCAGAGGGGACGCCATCCCATGGGCTCTGCAGCTGGGACAGGATTTCAATGTGTGCCCGCGCCCCGACACCCAAGTCCTAACATGAGCCCCTTTCACGTTAATCTGCACTTGAACGCGCTCCTTACTCCAGGCTCCCCTTCTCCACCAGATGGGGGCCCCAGCTACAAGCGCACCCCACCCGGAGGATGCGGGACAGTGTCTGGAGCTGGCAGTATGGTCATTACTCTGCGGCGTCTCCTTTCCGATTTCTGACAGTGTTTAATGGCATTGACAGGAATGACAAACTGTCTGCTGGTGCCTGATTACCTGCGTGTTCAGATGCAGATTAAGATGAACAGGGTGTCAAAAAGGAGAGAGATGGGGTGGAGTTTTCATCTTGCCTCAGAGCGTAAGAAAGCTTTCTCTCGTTTGGACAGAAAGCAGGGGTGTAAGTCACAGAGATCCGCAGACCCCCGCCTTCCCGCACGGCTGACCTCGCTCTGTACGCGGCGCACTCACCGAGCCGCTGATGCAGGGGACGTCGTCATAGTGCAGCGCCGTCCCGCTGGGGTGTGCGTAGCCGTTGGCGGTGCTCCCTACATACGGGTTAGTGGACAGAACACGCCTGTTCATGAAACTGAAAGAGAGGAAACGAGTTACAACCCTCCGATTGATCACCAAGGCTTCCAGGAGCTCTGACGGATGCTCAGGCTCTGTCCGAGGCCGCAGGGTACAGAAGTGTTAGCACAGGACCCAGGCAGAACCGGGTGTTCCTACAGCCGTGGGGCAGACTCCTCACCTGTAGGACAGGACACCACCCGCCCGGAGGACTGCGGCCCGGACCCATGATGACCCTGCCGGGTACCCAGAGCAAGGCCTGCACACACCCGGCACTCAGCAAATAACCCATTTGTGTTAGCAACCTGCTTCTGTCACCAGAGATTTACTGGAACACCTTTCTTTACCTGGACTCTTCGTTGATGAATCGTCTGTGGCTGCTTTTTTTTTCACATGCCTCTTTCATGAGCCTGTTAATTCTCAAAGGCAGAGACCATCTGGCCTGCAAAACTGAAGTATCAATATTTGCTCTCTGGCTTTTTTCAGGAAAAGTCCACGGACCTGTTCTATAGGCATTTTAGAACGTCTATCCCACAGCATTTCTTGAGTTCTCAGTGTTGGTTCAGCGTCACCATCCACCTTCCCCTCTGCCCTGCATGGCCCTGAACTTCTGGGAGCCTCTGACAGTGGCCACCTCCGTCCCTCGTGTCACGGCTCTGCTCAAAGCCCCGGCGGCTCCGAGAACAATCCAGGGCTGCATGGCCTGTGAGGCTCCGAGTGCCATGTCCGCTGCCTTCACCCCAGGCTCCTGGCAGCTCTCGCTCGCTGGCCAAGGGCACCCCCTCTGCCCACAGCGCTTCTCTGAGACCCCTCCTCCTTTCAGTCTCGGTGGGAACTTCCCGATCACCCCAGCCTCCCACCTCTGCGTCCCTGTCCTGTCCCCTGCTCCTTCCTACCACTAATCACCACCTAACACGTTGCACGATCGTGTGTCTACCGTCTGCTTTCCTCACTGGAACACGAGCTTCAGGAGGATATGGCCTTTGCCAGTTCTGTTCATCCGGCACACAAAAGGTGCCTGGCAAGTACGAGCTGCACGAATGAATGAACACAGGAAGGAAGGAAGGAAGGAAGGTGTGAATGGTTTGCTCGTGGTGTTGTAAGCGAAAACCCTCAATGCCTAGGGAAGAAACAACCCAGATAACATGTTTCTCCTAATTGGGAAAACTAAGACAGCCTGAAATGAAAAAAATAGTTTTCTGGGTTTTTTTCCAATTTTGCTTCTTCTTGGGATCTTACATTTCTATGGTAACTAGATGAATAAAAGAGAGCAAATGAGAAAGAGTGAAGGCAGTTAAGAGGGGAGGTGAGAACTGCCTCTCTGACAAGAGGTCTTGCAACAAAACTACACTGGGATTTCTGGTTCTGAAGAGAATGAGAGGAAGGGGCTGTGAAGGGTCAGCCCCCAGGCTCAAGCTGCAGTTTCCACTCACCCAGCCCTGGCTGCAGGAAGGCGGCTCAGGTGTCCCTCTGCTGGGACAACACGGCACGCACGGCGAGTCCCACCCTGGACACGGTATTCTCTTTAATTTACAAAATAACTCTTCCTGCTTTTTCCTGATACAAAAATGTATATCATTATTCTATACTTAAAATATATCAGGGCTTCCCTGGTGGCGCAGTGGTTGACAGTCCGCCTGCTGATGCAGGGGACGCGGGTTCATGCCCCGGTCCGGGAAGATTCTACATCCCGCAGAGCGGCTGGGCCCGTGAGCCGTGGCCGCTGAGCCTGCGCGTCCAGAGCCTGTGCTCCGCAACGGGAGAGGCCACAGCAGTGAGAGGCCCGCGTACCGCAAAAAAAAAAAAAAATATATATATATATATATATATATATATATATATATATCAACATATATTTAGGAAAAGAAAATGTACAGAAAAGAAAGAACAAAAGATTCTCCTTGTTTTTAGATACATATTTGAAGTTTTCTGGTTTAAACATCCCGTTTGAGGGTATTTCGGGGGTGAGGGTTTGGTCATGTGAGAGGCAGGACATGGGATGACCACGCCCTCCCCATGCCTGTGGTCCCAGGACGCTCCACTGCCCGTGAGCACTGATACCTGGATCTGTTCCACGTCCTGGCAGACGGACCCCCTGCCCAGGGACTGTCTCCTGCCTGGTCTGTGTCTCTGGTTTCTGGCGCCCAGCCTGGCACCCACACTGGGACACAGATGCCAGGAAGGAGCATGGACCATGAAGGGGCAGGACAGATGCTCACTCACTTGGAACAGACACCAGCAGGATGCTTCTGACCCACGGAACATAAGGGGAGGTCACAGACACACAGGATGTCCTGTCCCAGCTGGAAGAGGCCTCGGCCACCAGCTAGGCTGCCCCTCATCTCACAGAGAGGGACCTGGGCCCCCAGACCAAGTCTCTGGGCCCGAAACAGCGAGTGGATCCAAGACCGAGTAAGAGGCCCCTCACCTTCTGGCCTGGCACTCTTCCTAAAATACGATCGTTAGACAAATAGGAAAGTGGAAATCAGATAAGAGACCATATGCCACTTGTTAAACCAAAAACGTAAGACAGAAGAAGGAAAAAAAAAAGTATAGGTAAAATATACATAACAGCAGTGTCACCATCTTAACGTTTCTTTAAATATTTTATTCATTTATGTATTTATTTATTCATTTGGCTGCCCCGGGTCTTCGTTGCGGCACGTGGGATCTAGCTCCCCGACCAGGGATCGAACCCCAGCGCCCCACATTGGGAGCGCGGAGTCTTAACCACTGGGCCACCAGGGAGGTCCCTACCATCTTAACCACTTTTAAGTGTACAGGTCTGGGGCACTAAGTACACTCACGCGCTGTACAGCCATCACTACCACCCACCTCCAAAACCTGTCATCTTCCCAAAAGCTGAAGCGCTGTCTCCCCACCGCCGGCGCTGGTACCCGGCACCCAGCACCCCGCTTCCTGCCTCTGGGGATTCACCCACTCTGGTACCTCACCTAAGTGGATCACCCAGTATGCGTCCTCTGGTGTCTGGCTTATTTCACTTAGCGTTAATACCGTCAAGGTTCAGTCATGTTTTCGGGAAACAGATTTTAGAATAAAACCTCCCAGGGATTCAGATGAGAGGGTGACTCAAGGTGAAAGTTTCCTGTCAGTCTGCCTGCTCCCCGCTCTGTGTCCACACTGATCTACCGCTTTTATCACCATCAATGTTGTCACAGCTTTCTTATGAGGCTCCAACCCAGCATGACTTGAAAAGAGTTCCAGAAGAAACTTTCAGAATATTTGCCCTGTATCGTATCATCTATATACATCTCATTTAAAAACAGGCCGCAGGAAAGCATGTTTCAAATGTTTACCGTTATTAACACTCTTAAATAGACCACTTTTTCTGGGAGACTTTACATTACTATTATTTCTTTTACTGTCCTCTTCCCAAAATATACCATTGACCTTTCTCCCTCAGACGTAATCCAATGTACAAAAATTTCCCCTAATAACCCTGAGAAGATTCATTAACTGGCTGACAATTTACATAAAGGCAAAAATTAATTCAACCTCAGATTATTTAACACACTGGCAAGCTACCATATTTTATAGTTTGAACACTGTTTCCTTGTTAAATCTCTTTTCTCAATTTTTACAGAAGGTTTGGCAGAAAACTAATAAATAAAAATAAACTTTATTGCTAAGTGACATCTCCTATAAAGGTTTTTCCTATAAAGGTTTTAATGGGGTAGCAAAGACTCCTGCAGCCACAAGCTCATTACATGCATACTTTTAATAAATCAGTTTTCAGAATTGCAATCTACATTCCTTTCTCGAAAATGTGACCTTCCCACATTTGGTTTAGATGAATATTCCACACTCATTTGTGCTACAGGGGAAATATTTTTAGTCAGGGTTTCTCTTAGATGTGGTCATCAGTTTGCTTATTATCGCTGAAGTTACACGCGGACTTAGCAGAGGCTTTCTGGAAACTAATAAGGTTCAAAATAGTATGGTTCACAACCATAAGCTCCTTTCTTTTATGTCACTCTAGATGGGTAGATTTTGCAAAAGTGGACTTAAGGATATTACGTTTCTTAAAAAGCTACTTTAAATGTGCTTTATTTACTGCACGATTAGGAGGTTCACTGTAATTTACCTACACCTTGCTGATTAGATAGAAGGTTATTATGGAAAAAATAACGAGGATGAACAGTCAGCACTTGACTATGTCACCCTGGTTTTCACACAAAAGAACAGAAGCGAGAATAAGCAGTTTGTACTTCAGAAGTCCTCCAGCATTACTGGAGATTTTCCAGTAAAGTCGTACAAGATTAATTCATTTTGTCAAGGCTATTTACCTTAATTGGGTGTAACATGGTGGCTTGATTCCTAATATGGACAAACGTTACCTTCATTTTACTCAGCCCCAGAATGTCCCAGGCAATCATTAAATAAACATTCATTCTACAACCCCATTCAAGATACAAAGGAAGAACGCTCCAATCTCCCATAAACACCACTTGGGTGGAAAAACTAGATGGCGCTGTTCTTATTAACCAGGCAAATGACAGCGTAAACATTTGAGTTTATCTTCTTCCTACTCAAAGGGTAGGAAGTCGATAGAACGCTTATCATCACCTGCTGATTATGTAACTCCATCACCTGCTCTGTTTCAATCTGCCTCTCCTCAGCCCCAATCCAGACTCTCTAAAGATGAAGGAAACAGAAGGGGGAATCAAGGGACCAGAGCTATGGCAGCTGGAAGTTTCAGACATCATGTCGCCTAAACTCTCTGTTTTCTACACAAGGAAGCTGGAACACTAACAGCTTAGGAATGACTTGCCCAGACTTTCCATTTTAGTAACTACTGCAGCAGGACCAGAACCCGATTTCCTTCCTCCAGCCCAGGGCGTCCCCTCGCAATCCCACGGGCACCGCTTTATACCAAGGATCAGCAAACTCCTGCCGGGCATGGCCACGTCTGCTGGTTTCAGGACTGTCCGGCTGCTTTTGCCCGGCCGTGCGGAGCTGAACGTGGCGACAGAGAGGGGTCGTCACGGTGGAGAACATGTGGTCTGCAAAGCTGAAAATGTTCACCATCTTGCCCTTCACAGAAAAGTATGACCAACCCCTACTTTAGACAGTGGACAGCATGAAATAGGAACCAGCCACTTCTTAATTTCACAGATCCATTCCTACACATCGGCAATCCTCAAGTGTTTTTAGTCTTCACATCCTTCGAAGTTACTGAAGACTCCCAAAGAGCTTTGTTCTATGTGGGTGTTTGCTAGCAGTGTTGACTGTATTGAAATTGAAACTCAGAAATTTATTCATTTAAAAATAATGGGAATAAATCCACCACATGTAAACATATTTCTATAAAAATTAACTATATTTTCCAAAATAAAAGAAAATGAGTGAGAGAAGTGGTAGTTATACCTGTTTGTAAATCTATTCAACGTTTGGCTTAAGAGAAGACGGCTGGATTCTCACACGTGCTTCAACATTCACCTGGTTGCAACAAGTCGTTTTGGTTGAAGCCTATGAAGAAAATCTAGCCTCCCGCAGATACCCAGTTGTAAAAGTGAGGTGTATTTTCCTAGCTTTTCCAGGTCATGGTAGATATTCTTTGATGCTACACCAAAGCTCGAGAAGTAGTAATTTCTTAATGATTAATTTCCATGTAGAATCTTCACTATACTGTGTCAAAAAAACCACACTCAATATCACCACCAATCTTATCAGAAAAGTCTGAGTACTGGGAAGCTGTCAGCTCACAGTGGCAGATACAAATCTCCCCAAATTCTCATTTCTGAGGGCAAGCTCAACTCCACTGCAGGCAACAAACACTGCCAACCGTTTTCCTCGAGGGGAGAGGCTCACTTGGTTCATTTCTGAAAAAGTGTCTGCAAATACTTACGTCTGAATAACCACAGTTCACCTGTTAATTGTTCTTTCAAGTAAAAGTGAAAAAATGGTGGTGGGGTTAGGGAGCGGCTAGTTGAGTTAGCAACTCAGTCTTACAAGAGCGTCTCCTCGAGACAACATGACAGTTCAGTCAATGTAAGTGCTTTGTGTGTCCTGCCCACTACGTAAATGTTAAAAAGACACGTACTCGAGAGAGTTCATAAAAATATCTACTATCTGGCCCTTCACAGAAAAAGTAATAATTGTACTGCTTCATCACAGACATCTTTTTGTTTTTTTTTTTCCTTCTGGCTGCGCTGCATGGCTTGCAGGATCTTAGTTTCCTGGCCAGGGATCAAACCCGTACCCCCTGCAGTGAAAGCGTGGAGTCTTGACCACTGGACCGCCAGGGAAGTCCCCATCACGGACATCTTAAGTGAACACAGCATATCCTTTTACTACAAGCGAGTGGCAATGGTCACAGCACAGTGTGGAGTGACCACTGATGGTCCTAAGGCACCTGCCAATCTATCCCCCACCACCGCCCCGCTGTTGCTTTTGCACCATCGACGCAAATGTCACTACAGCGAAGAAGAAAAATAATTTCTTAGCATTATTATGAGAATAGTTTTGACCTTTGGGACTGCCCGAAAGGGTCTTGAATACCCCCAGGGGTCTGTGGACCATACTTTGAGGGCTGCTGCTATAATTTTCTTTGCCATCATTATGTTAAGGAAATATTCATAGTTTAAAAGGACGTTTTTGTACATAACAGCACTTTAAAAACAATCACATTTAAGTTTTAAAAGTATATGACTGATGGCTTTGAAAACTCAGTCGTCACTACAGCAATATGTCGAATTATTTATGCCTTATAGAACTGTTCCCCTAATACAGGGGTCAGCAAACTACAGCCCATGGGTCAAATCTGGCCCACTGCCTGTGTTTGCAAATAAAGTTTTATTGGCACATGTCCATTCATTTACGTGTGTGACTGAGTAGTTTTAACAGGGAACATTTGGTCCACAAAGCCAGGAATATTACTATCTTGCCTTTTGCAGAAAAAGTTTCCCAACCCCTGTTCTAACAGAAAACACAGATGGTTGAAATGACAAACATTTCAGCAAAATTTGGGTTAATATTATACAAAAAGGAGAGTCTTCAGCTGTTTTTTTTTCCCCCCTTGAAGGCTACACACTTACATAAAAGGAAAAGAAAATTAGGGAAAAAATAAAGTTGTTTAATTTCAGTGCCGCTTCGCACGGCGGTGGATCTTACCAGAAGGTTTGCTTGGCCGTCTGAATGACATTGGCCGACATCTCCACGTCTATGTAATCATAGTGCAGGGCCCCAGGGTCTGTGGAGGACCCCGTCTCAGCCAGCAAAATCCCAATCCACCTGCCCATGTCTTCAGAAGAAGATGCCTGTTGAGGTGAAGGGGGGGGAAAGTGCATTTTACTTAAGTAACAGTAAAGAGTTTTAACATTTTCATTAAAATGTCAAAAAAGAGACAACATAACAGGAAAGGCGGTGGAACACGAAGCACCTGAGGATGTAGACAAGGAGGCAGCCGCTGCCTGAGCCACGGGATTGACACCGCGTCCGCCCCAAGCCTTAACGCGGAAGCTGCGTCACGGTTATTCCCAAGGAAATAAACACCCGAGGTCCTAAGATGCCTCCCAATTATTGGGGGAAGGCACTAGGGTGGAAGACATGGAAATTCATGGAATTATTTAAATCTCAGCTAAAAGAGGCCGTTTAGAAAGGCTCCTTAATTTGGCAACAAAATCTGGGAAGCAGAAAGGGCCCCTCTAACCATAGCCGCTTAACCTGGAAACCACACCAGGCCACGGCCCCTGTAGGTCACCAACTCTGGTGACCAGTAGCCCTTGCTGTGGTCTCCTGAATGGGCCTGGAAGGGCAATTTTATTTCCCTGATTAGATGGTACAGAATATTACCCTACTTTCACTTTCATATTAGTTGTGTTTATATAGGTGTAATGTTTATAATCGTTGGGCTGCTTTGTGCATGTCATTCTTTAAGATGTTTGAAATGTTCCCCGGATTTCATCTGCCTAATTTGCAAGTCTGAAATATATCTTTAAGATTGGGTTCATTAAAATTTTAAGCCGTCCTTCTTATGTGATTTAGAAAATCACTTACATTACATTCATAATGGCATTTCAAATGTCTAAATACTATTGGCTAATCAACTGTGTAAGTCATATTTAAAGTTTAGGGGAAACTGAGCTATCAAATGTGTGAGTTAACTGAATGTCAAAGAAAAAATAAATATTGAGCTTTTTGCAAAAATTACAAATTTTTTATATAAAGAAAGATCTGTAAGTTTAGCTTCAAGACTTAAAGAAAACTGGGTTTCCTCATTATAACCTTGATGAGTTAGTTGAACACTGATCAGAATACAAGTAATCATATATACCCCATGGCAGGCTCTCCGGAGGAAGAGCCATTGACAAGGAAGGAGTTGTTTTTTGTGTGCTGACAGAATTGGCTACTGATACTGTACAAGCAACAGTATCATATGCGGCCATGGACAAAGTGAATGGATTCCAATTACACGCCTTACAGAGAGTAAGAATGTAATCAATGTTTGCTAACTTGAAATGAATTGATTTGAGTGCTTGGATAATAAAAAAATCACAAATATGTTCTCTTCACTGGTCTTTTGTCCTCCTCCAAACGAAATCTATGTCAAGAATGTATCTACGACTGAATCTATATCCGTGTATCTATAACTATTTCATTTAAGCATTTTTAAAAGTATGTTAACATAATATCTAAGACGTGGTTGATACTATTACACTGTTAACTATTTTCTTCATTGTTTAAGAAATTTCCTCGTAGGCTTTTAAAAAATAATAACTCTGTGGCCTTGGACTAAAATTAGAAGTATTAGTTACGATCTTGTGGCTTTTAGTATATAAATGGGTATACATGCAGGTATACACATGTATATATGCACATACATGTGTGTAATATGTATAACACAGAAACATGCCTGAATATACATATGTACAAACATACACATACACACAATTTCCTATGACTACTGAAAAGGCCAGGCGCAACGACACCCCAGTAACTCTGAGCACACCTTCTACCCAGATCCTGGTTTCTAAACACCATTACCCACTAGGAGTTGTCCACTAAGAGCTCTTCGGATCACGGCTGATTCCAAGAGGCCTGGGGCAGAGACGAGTACAAGATGAGCCTGGAACATCTTGTTGTATCATAACATGAGGAAAGAGCTCAAAGAAAGAAGGGGACCGTGGACTGTGGTGTCTTTATTACAGGGACATAGCAAAGGCCACATGGCTCGAAGGGCTTTCTGCTGACCAACTCTGTTCATTTGACCAGGGTAAATCATGACAATAAAGGATTATAAACACTGATTAAAACAATAATCTATGAACCCCTGCTGATATACATATATATATATAAATGAATGAATAATTAATTGAGAGAAAGGGAAATGTTCCTTATAGTAGATACTAACTAATAAGCGTAGAAGGAATAATGGAATTAGAAAGTCCCCATTTAGCAGCTGTCATTTTAATAACTGTATCAGGCAAGAGTCATTCACGGATGCTAAGAATTAGTGGGTGAAATTGTGAGTGAGAGGATATTGAAAGAGTCTCAAAGAATCTTCCCGCATGAAGCTTATTAAAGACAAACGGGAAACACAGTAACTTTGCAGTGGGGAAGCCATGCAGACATCCCACCTGAGAGACCAAAGTTAACATCACCAGTCGTGGGACAAACTGACGGGCGTGCCTGCTTAAGTGATGCAGTACCAAACACACCACTGCTTCCACGTGCCCCTGCCAAGCACGCCCGCCCCAGATTCGAATTTCAAGGAAATGGCAGATATGCCCAAACTGAGGGACCGCCTACACAATAGTGGTCTGTACCCGTCCCAAGTATCAATGTCATGAAACCAGACAGAGAAAGCCAAAGAGACTGCAGCTGAATGCAACACACCACCTGGGGTTTCCTTCCGCTGACAAGGGACATCATGGGGATAACTGGGAAAATCTGATTAAAATCTGTAAGTCAGGTAATTGTATGGCATGAGTGTGAATTTCCTGATTTTGATAATTATACAGTGGTTTTAGTAAAGAAATACCCTCATTTTGAGCAACTTCACACTGAAGTGTTTAGGGATAAAGGGGCAACACGTCTGTAAAAGGTTCTGAAAAAATTTACACAGAGACAGAGAGAGAGAAAGAGAGAGAGGGAGAGAGAGGGGAAGAGGCCATGCAAGAGATATCAAACATGGTAAAATGTTAGTATTTGGGGAATATGGGTGAAGGGTACATGGAATTATTTGTACTAGTTTCACAACTTTTCTGTAATTCTGAAATGATCTCAAAAGTTAAGACAAAATGGTCTTAGAAAAAGTACAGAACACAACTTTACTGGTCGGATCACTGCATTTCCTAACTGATTCAGGCAAACTCTTTGCTTATGTTGGAACACTGAGTGTGGTTACGTGTGTGTGTGTGCGCGCGCGCGCGTGTGTATCCGTGTTTGATTCAATAACTGGAATAGGGAAAAGGCAATGAAACGCAACCCCCATTTTTGGGGGACGTGAGGCTGCACCTACAGGAATGGGAGCAAAGACAGGACAGGGCCCTTCTCACCCAGCTGCTCCCCTGCCCCTGCCCTCCCCACGGGGGCTCCTGTCACCACCCGGTGTCCAGGCCAACGTCTCACGTTTCACCCCGAATCCAGCGTGTGCCAACCCACAGCGTGTGCCTTCCTGTCCTCGCAGCCTCTCTCAGATCTGCTGCCAGAGCTCTCACGTGACACCTGAGTTGTTTGCATCAAGAGTACAGTTTCCTCATTTACGTTTTTGGCTTTTTTCCACTCTCATCCACCCTACAGCTTTCAGCCCTCATAAATGCTTACAAAGCACACCGACTCTAGCCCAATGCTCTGTTTTACAGACAAATAAAGAAGCCGAGAGAGAAAAACAGACTGGGTTGTGATCAAAGTCTGCAACAGAACTAGGACTGGGGCCCAGATATCCTGATCCCAGCCAGGCCTGGCCTCCCGTCTGGGAAGTCAGCCACCAGGGCAGGCTCGGCCCTTCGACCTGTTATCTCAAACCATCCAAGCCATCGGGCAAGGAGCCCTGTGTGAGAAAGAACTACGTTGTTAATCTCTTTTTGTCCCCACCAAAAAAAAGCAGTCTCTGAAACTAACTCCTATCTCCTACCAAGACCTTCTAGGTTGGCTAACGGGGCCCCTTTGATCTTGGTCACGAGCCCACGCCCTTTCCCTCACTGGTCAGTGACACTGCAGTCATTTAGATTAGACTCTGCATCTGATTAATTCAGAACACACATCAGCCATGCCACCAAACCCAAAATATCCTCATTTCTATCAACTGTATAGCATAACTATACTTACACGTACTCCAGAAATTCTACACTCTGATATTTGTGTATGCGTGGATACACATATGTATGCGTGTGTGTCTTTGTATCTTAATCATGATAATGCTAGGTGAAAAAAAAAAGACAAAGGAAAAAAGGTCTGAATTAATATTGGGTAGAAATAAATTAATAACAGATGATAAATAAAAATTTTAAATTTCAAAAATGAAAGTTTTAAGTGTGTAGCTAAGAAATTAGTTTGAATTGCCTTTGTTTGCTTTCGTGAATAAGGAGGTCTGAAAAGGCAACCAAACGATAAAATGCATGCAAAGCCAAGGGTTCTTAAAAACCAAAGGTGTTCTTCTTGTTCTTTTGTCATCTGGCTCTCTGGCCACTGTCGATAGGCAACTGGTAATCAAAAAACACCTGCTCCGTCGGTGAAGAAGCCCAGAACATTCCAAAGGACAGCTTGAAGGAAACGCCACCAATTCAGAGGCAGACCACGGTTAGGGGAGAAGTTTTACTGGAAATTTTAAAACAAGTCGTTTTGTGGCCACTTTTAGAAAGCAGTCTACTGCCTGGAATTGTGTACTGAACTTCCACGCAAACACGAACAGAGAGGATATCAGACAAGGAGGTGACCCGGCAGGCAGTCTACCGTGGACACTGTGCAGAGAACTGGCTGTGCCGTCCACACAGCTGGGGCCCCTCGGAGGAGAAAAGCAGGACACGTGGGACAGGACAGAACCAAAGCTGCCATCAGCCGGCTGTGAGGACCTGACGGGGCGTCCAGGCCGGACCCTAGAAGGCAAACCACCGCGAGCGAATGCCCTGTGGCTCCCACCTCCAACACGGCCACCTCCTGGCCATTGCGAAGTAGCCGGAACGTCAGGGGGTGTTTGGAGTCCAGCCCCGGGATGACCTCGCAGCCACGGAGCGGGATGGAGACGATGTGGGTCTTCAGGTCGGCCCTGTCCTTGTGGAGGATGAGCTTGTTCTCCTTGACGCGGCACCAGCGCTCACGCCAGCGGCTGTTGGAGAGCACGTTCAGGTAGCCTGCAACGAGAGCAGGCCCGTCAGCCTCCCCAGGAAGGATGCGCCCCAGGAGGCCACGAAGACGGAACGAACCCCGCACACAGCACGTCTGCAAGTGCAGGCTCCTGGGAGCAACAAGAGCCACCACTGCGAGATGACTGACCTCCATCAGCTCTGGGGGCTGAGACAGGACAGACCACCCAGGAGCCCGAGTGCACTGTGTGATGCGTGCTGAGGACCACGTAGGGAACCCGGAGCTTGCCCGGTGTACGAGAGGTCACTGAGCCGTCAGTGGCTGGCAGGAGAGAGGCTATGAGGACACACTGCCGTCCTCAAATAGCTGAAGGGACCTCACCCAGGAAAGGGTTCGGGTTCATTCCGAGTAGCTGCAAATGACACCACCAGGGCAAAAGTGACAAGACAGGCAGATTTGGGCTTAACATGAGGAATAAGACTACCTGAAAATGAAAGCTTTCCACAAAACAGGCAGCCCTGGGAGGGGATGAGTTCCCCACCACTGGAAGTATTCCAGCAAATGACGGCAAATCCTCAGGATGAGATTCCTGCCCGGAGGCCAGAGATGCCCTTCCTCAGTGCCCTCTGACTGGAGGATGCTGTCTGACTGCTGAAGTCTAAAGGCCTGAGTCTGATGCATGTGGAGTTTGTCATCCATGTTTCTGAGGTTGCACTACATCCTCAGTGCATTACAGATGGAATGTGATGGAATTACAAGAAGAGCTGTCCTCTTTTTTTTTTTTTTTTTTTTGCGGTACGCGGGCCTCTCAGTGCTGTGGCCTCTCCCATTGTGGAGCACAGGCTCCGGACGCGCAGGCTCAGCGGCCATGGCTCACGGGCCCGGCCGCTCCGCGGCACGTGGGATCTTCCCGGACCGGGGCACGAACCCGTGTCCCCTGCATCGGCAGGCGGACTCTCAACCACTGCACCACCAGGGAAGCCCTGCCCTCATTTTTAAAAAAAGGAAATCACCTCAAATACAAGAAACTGATCATTTTCACCTGTCACAAACATACAGTGCATTTTTCTGGAAATAACAAGGCAGGACAAACAGATTTCACGGGGGGACTTCTGACCAGTCCATAATGCTAGGAAGACGGAGGAAGTGAGTGAACAGCATATAGAGTCCAGGTCAACAAGGAAGAAGTGAAACAAGGATTCCTTAAGTCATTCGGCTGCTCTTTCGAGTCACACACACACATACACACACACGTGTGCACACACGTGCAGCTCAATAACTAAATAAATAAAATCCTTTCTGACCCCGATTTTTTAAATGTCTTTTTCCAAAAGGGATCTGGACGACGCCTTTTGCTTCTTTTCTGTCCTACACCTTACACACTTTATTAGCAATGGATAAATGCTATAAAGGCGAAAACCAAACGAAAACAAAACCCCAAATAGGGGTGTTAGAGGTTCCAGAATGATGCTATTTTGTGTATAGACGTTACTATACATAACAGCTCAATGAATTCACCAGGAAAATGCTTATAATACTTAAATGTACGTTCAGGGCTTCCCTGGTGGCGCAGTGGTTGAGAGTCCGCCTGCCGATGCGGGGGACACGGGTTCAGGCCCCGGTCTGGGAAGATCCCACATGCCGCGGAGCGGCTGGGCCCGTGAGCCATGGCCGCTGAGCCTGCGCGTCCGGAGCCTGTGCTCCGCAACGGGAGAGGCCGCAACGGTGAGAGGTCTGCATACCGCAAAAAAAAAAAAAAAAAAAAAGTACGTTCAGTTGAATATAAATCAGTTCTACCAATATATCCTAAAGGGTACCTGGGACTAAAACTTCCGTTTGGGGCACAAGTTGCCATATTTGTAAAATTACAGAGAAAATGGAGAAGTGAGCCCATGAGCTCAAGTGCCTGGGACCTGAAGTTCCTTGCGCTTTGCACAATTAGGAGGGACTGGAGGGAGGCGAAGAGAGGCTGGAGAAGCAGAGTTCAGAAAAAAAAGGAGGTTCACACCCTGATCTCCTTCCTTCTTGTTCACGGCTACGCAGCGAAGACCGACCTGAAGCCCTTTGGACAGTTAAAGATGGAAGAGAAAGAGCTGCTGTTTTCATTCTGGGAAATACTATTTGGAAATGACATAGTTCTGATCCACTTATTCTTTTTTTTAAAGCTCTACTTAAAACATATAGTCAAATGTAATATCTGAACATCTGAGTAACAGCTATTAGAACTATTTAATACCTCCGTCTATAAGTCATTAATCACGCTGAAGGCCACATCTTTGGATTTTTTGGAAGTAGCTGGCAACTGCATCCATCGTAAATATGTTCTGAGCACGAATGGACACACGTGGTCTATGGACAGTATGATGGCGTACAACTAAGAAGAAACAAATGGAAGCATGGATGGCTTTCAACGAACTTAGTCGATTGGGCACACAAGGTCGACAGGCGAGTGAACAGTTTGTAGAAGGAAGCACTAAGGCCCAGGGCACTGATGGACGTGACCACTGGGGCTGGCAGAGTGGAGGCTTACGTGTGCTCCGGAGTGGAGGCTTAGGTGTGCTCTGGGGCGGGTCCTCACCTGGGCCTTAAGGGGCTGGGGGATCCCTTCAGGCCTGGAGAAGCGGGGAGCGTGGTGAACTAAGACTTGAGACGTCTAGTGACCTGGTCACAGAAAACCTCGGAAGCTACTGTAGGGGCCCGTCCTTGTTGCAGAAGATGGCGGGGGTCACAGTGGGGAAGGAGATGCCAAAATGTTTATTGAGGAATTTAAGCACACCTGCCTCCTCAGTAACAGTGAGGGGATTCCTCTAAACTTCCACAGGACTTCTGGCCCTTAGAATTCACCACGTGGGTGCACCTGTCCCCAGCGCAGGGGGGCCGCAGCTTCTGAGTGCGGCTCGGCCAGCCACGCGAATGACGCATCTCCTGAAGAGGGGAAGGTGCTCATCAGGTTTTCTTCCCTGACCAAGTCACCAAATGCCATGGGCTTCTTGACATGTGAGTCACAAAAGGAATGATTACATTGGACAGATCCACACTTTAGTCAGAGCATGACTTCAAAGGAAATTACCATATTTTAACGCCTTCCTCATAATGAGTTACAGTTGCCCAAAAGGGAAAAGCAAAACGAGAATCACAGTGGGTAACAGGCCTGTTTCTGTAAAGAGCAAACGCCGCGGAAACAAGCCCACACCTGGCATTTGGCCTCCCCCCGCAGGCTCCCCGCCTTCTCCAAAGAGGTGGCCGAAATTCCTACTTTCTGGGTAGGGACCCCGGATGAGGGAGAGACCACGCAGGGACATGGCAGGCAGCTCACCGAAGTACCCGGGCGTCAGAGGGCAGGGCCCATATCCCCTAATATTTTTTCTCCCCGCCACGACACGGCTAGGCTGTGATGGGATCCCAGCCGACACAGGACCCCGTCAGCCCCAAGACGATCAGCTTGAGCAGACACCCACCACCAGGTGGCACCAAAGAGCAGCCGGGCCCCTTCGCAGGCTCGCCTGGGTCAGGTCAGCGCCCTGCTAATAAGGCGATTCCAATATCATTTGATGTTTTGTTTGTCTGTTCCCACCTATCATGTTATGGTGAGATGTTACGGTATCGTAACCATCTGGGAATTTCGGTTTGATGTTCTGAGGTTACCTTTGCTCCGAATTCTAAAGAAAGAACTCTAAGGCCTCTTGCAAAAGCTTGGTGACAAGTGCGTAGGAGGTTTCATGAGGACGGCCTGAGGCTGACCAAACACACACAACCACAGGAGGAGGGGACAGATGTGAACGGTCCCGCGGTCAGCTGCGTGGGGACCTGACGCCTCTGGTCCAGCAGCTGCAGACGAGCAGACAGGGCTGCCTGGCCGAAGGGAGGCCCGCGTCCACTGACTTCTTCTCTAGGACGGGAAGGGCAGCGTCTCCTGTGCTCTGGTCACACTTTTGTGAGGACTTTCACTGAATTGCTCGTCTCATCTTAGCCAGCCTCAGACTGTGATCGGCTGAGAGGAAAGGGGCTGCTGAGAGCTGATCCCCACCCTGCGACGCCGAAACCCTCCCTTCCACCAGAGGCATGCGCCCTCCAGCGGGCACCCAAAGAACCCGAGACACCCTTGACGTCAAGAACGCGTCCCTCCCCCTTGATTAAATGTCACCTGAACTTCTGTCGGGTGGATTACGACAGAAAGTGAGAGGCATATAACTTCCCTGCACATCCACCAAAAATCCTACTGCTGAAAACGTCACAAAGTCACTGACCATTAGAGCCAGAAGGGGCCCCAGAGATAACCAGAAGGTCCTTCCAACTAGCCCAGATTACCCTGCCTCGGGAAGCCCTCCATCCTAGCAACTGGGGACCACTCCTTTCACTCAGCTTCTGTATTTCTATGATCGATATTTTCAATGCCACTCATCCGGCATTGCCCTCATGGCGGCTTGACTATGTCTGGTACGCTTAGGTTTTTTTCAGGTGAACAAATGAATGATAATAGCGACCATTTACTGAGCATAAATTACTAAGTAGGCAATGAGCTTAATGTTTCATGATTTTATCCTCAATTCTAAGGAAAAGAAAGTAGTTTAAGTATAAGCCTATTTCATAGGTGGGGAACCTGAGGCTCAGAGAAGTGTGTGCGACTTGCTTAAGTTAATTCATTCAATTAACAAGTGTTTACTGAGCTGCTATTATCCACCAGGCTGTGTGCTCGGTGCTGGGAACACAACTGGTGGGTGAATTCGACCTACATCTTAATCCAGTAATGGGAGGAACAAGAAATTGGAAAATTCAGTGAGACAAGATTGTTAGAGGCCCTGAACTGACTGAGCACAGGATGATACGATTAGTCCAAGGTTTCAAAACTCCCACGGGGTAGCCTGCAGGGATCCAGAGGAGAAGAAGGTGGACAGTCGCGAGGCTTGCGGACGAGTCCAAACAACAGACAGAAACGGGCTGGGGAAGACAGAAAAACGTGAAAGGCATCTCCTGATGCTCTTATACAGTGACGATACTTCCGGAACGCCTGAGCACTGGAGATGGGAAAATAAAGGACCCATCTTTGCTCAGCGGTTTGTGTGCAAGTCTCCAATCACCCTGTGAAAGTGGCTGTTTGTGGGGTGGACCCGGCTGGTGCTAAGCGCAGCACGCGCTGGCTGAGGGCCCGAGGGAGGGGTGAGAGCCAGGCAGGACAGGCGGAGCGGGGGGCTGGTGTGGGCGCCTCTTCCCACCCCGCCTGCGGGAAACCTGCAGAGAGCCCTCTCCTACCTGCCGGCATTTCTCCTGCACACCCAGAGCCCCAGCTGGCCGGGCTGCATCTCCCAGAAGGGCTGGGATTTGGACTGAGCTCCCAGTTGCCCTAGGGACGCTCTCGTCTGTGCCCCGTCCGCGTGGCACTCTGGGAAGGATGGGGTCCTTGGGCCTTCATCCAGCTACTTTTCCTGCCTGAGACTTTGCAGCTGTCCTAACATAACTGAAGACAGTCATTCTCCCCCTCGATTTCTCCACAGACTTCTTCCCCGTCCCCCGGCCCAGCAAAGAACTAGATGACAAATTTTAAAACCTTGTGCACAGAGGATGTTCTCTTAGTGGAGGCGAAAGACGTCCACGGAGAGCCTGGCAGAAACCCTCAGGTGATGATGCGGGGCTGCAGCTCCACCAGGCCTGCTCTCTGAGCAATTCCACTGTGCCCTTAGGCCAAGTGCCCACACAGCTGTTCATTAGGAGTCACGAGGGTGGCGAGCCCTGGGGGACGGGAGGGGGACGGGGGAGACCTGTGCTTCAGGACAGCGACAGGGTTGGCCGGCGGGCCTGGCCCTGTCCCCAGCTGGCCGTGTGACTCAGGGCAAGTCCCACGACCTTCCCGAGTTCTCGGTGTCCTCATTGTAAAATGAGGGGTCTGGACCACAGTTGCTAAGTTGCCTTCCATATGAATGTTTAATTGTTTTTCATGAAAGAACCTCTATTTCCTTTGCTGATCTGGGGCAGTTTTAAGAAAAAAAACCCCAAAAAACTAAAAAAGGAGTTCCCTTTTTGTTGGCTAATTCCCTCTTTCCATTTCTAACCCCTGACTCCCATCTCCTCTCCAGGGCTAATGCCAGCGGGAAACAACCGCAGATCACCCAGTGCTGTGTGCCGCTCCAGCCAGGGCAGAGGGCCACAGGCCCCGGCATTCACAGCCCCCCTGCAGCTGCCCTCCCGCCAGGGCTCTGTCCAGCTGGCTCAGCTTCCGCAGGGCGGTCGTTCTCAGTGGAAAGAGCATCAGTCAGCGTGCTTCTGTGACCCCACTGCCGTCGGACCAGGGGCAAGTTCACGACCTCTGCATGCACGGGGGCTCCCAGACTGCTGGCCTCCATTTGCGGCCACCATCTCCCCTCCCAGCTCAACCCACAGGCGGCCGCTTCATGGGGGCCTCCCTGGGATGACACCTCAACCCCGAGAGGCCTCGACCACTGCCCGCCCAGCCATCTTCCACTCCACATGCACTTCTGCACAGCACCCCAGGGGGGTTACTGTGTCACCAGAAGTCTATCACACCTGTGAGGAGCTGGGAGTCCACCCTGCCCCCCCCTCGGGAGGCCCCCTGCCCCAAGTCTACCCGCGCTGCACTCCACAACCGACTCTTCCTGCCCACCCGCACGGCTCTGAGCTCACGGCGCCCTTCCAGCACAAGCCACCCCCCGGGACGTGATATCGGCTGAAGAAATGCATTTTTGCGCGTGTGGCCCAACTTAGGCACTAACGGGCGGCATCTAAACGCTGCTGTCTTTTGGCATCCTCAGTAACCCAGAACCGTGGACAGGAGAGATGCTCGATGAGAGAGGGAACAAAGAGAGAGAGAGAGGTAAACAGCGGGTACACATAAGAGCCATTACGGGACGGACGTGTGACGCGCCCTGTGGTCCGCAAGGGGAAGTACAGCCCATTCTTATTTTTCCTAAAGGCTAAATATCCGTCTTTCAGCCTCTAAAGCGTTTCTCCTTAAAGGGGTCGCACGGTTCTCGTAAACGCGGTTGCCTAGGAAACACCGCGCACGTGTGGTCTAACTTCTCCAGGGAGGTGTTCCCTGAGGCGCCTCCGCGTAAGTCACATCCCCGCCAGACTCTCCCGCTGCCCCTCTCGTATCCCCGCCGTGTTCGTGATCAGAGTCAGTCACCACACGTTTGTCTCCGTGACCCCCTGCCTCAGGCCGCCCTTCGGGCGCTAGGCTGGATGCAGTGGGATCGCAGGAGTCACGTGGTCGTCGCGTCCCCTGCCCCGTGGACGCAGCCCCACCGCCAGCAGCCCAGAGAACACTTACTGGACGAAGACCCACGAGGGGAAGGGTCAGCCGGCCCGACTGCACTTGAGGCGGAAGCTTGAGAAGTGGAGCAGCCCCAGAAAGGTGAGTCGTGTGACGTCAGGCCAAGGGAAGGGGCTGCCAGGGACCCTGTAAACGCTCTTACACACCCGCCTCCGCTGGCCAACCGCCCATGCGTATGTTTCCCTTTAAAGACGCTTAAAAGGAATTTGGGGGCTTCCCTGGCGGTCCGGTGGTGAAGACTGTGCTCCCAAGGCAGGGGGCCCGGCTTCGATCCCTGGTCCGGGAACTAGATCCCGCGTGCATGCCGCGACCAAGAGTTCCCTTGCCGCAACTAAGGAGCCCTTGAGCCGCAACTAAGGAGCCCGCCTGCCGCAACTAAGACCCGGTGCAACTAACTAACTAACTAACTAAATAAATAAATATACAACAAAAGATAAAGTTAAAAAAAGAAAACGGGATTTGGAAGAACCTCATGGGATCAAAGAGAGAATTTGTTTTTTGTTTTGAGAGAACTTCAGAGATCATCTCAAACGCCTGCAAGGCCTTCATTAATAAGCAGTGAAATGCAATCCATTCTCCAAAATTTAACTGATCACAAGCCCAACGTCAAAGAGCCCAATCAGTAAGACTTAGAAGAACATGACGCAGAGGTGTCCCCGGAGAGGGTCTCCGCGTGCTCGGGGAGAGGGTGCAGACCTGGCAACCCCACGCACCCCCGTCTTACCACAAGTAGGCACATCTTCCTCCGCTGAGGAGGTCTGTTCATCCGTCGATGGCTTTTTCTTTCCCAAACCGATGATCTTGGTGATCTTTTTCCCGGTGACTTTAGACACAGTTCCCTTGGCCTCTGATTTGGAACTTTTTTTCCTCTTAACTGTGAAGAAAGGTGACGACAAAAAAGCATGTTTCAACGAGAGACTTTAACTGAAAAGAAACATCAAAATAAAGCGTGACTCACGGCCGATTTTCTTTCCCCAAATTTCTACTTACTGAGCACCTGCCGTGCCTCAGCTACTCGTCTAGATACAAGAGGACAAAGCAGAAAACAGGCACTCCCAGGAAGCTTGTGTTCCACAGCAGGCTGAGAACACACGCACACACGCACACACATGTACACATGTGCTCGCGCGCACGCACGCGCGCACACACACACACACACACACACACACCCCTGAAGGAGGTCGGATGATGGAAAGGCCTTTGTAGACCTAAACTAGGGTTACGTGGTACAGTGACCGGGCCGTCAGGAAGCAGAGGAACTAAGTATCAGTACAAGGCAGCATCTGTGCAGAAACCCGAGGGAAGAGCCGTCCGGGCAAGAAGAGCATCAGCTAACACAGAGCCTGTGATGCTGGAAGGAGCCGGACACGTCTGGAAACACAAGACAGGCTCGGGCAGCTGCAACCTGGCCTGCACAGGGAGGGGTCCGGCAGGTGAGGGGGCAGGGGGACTCAGCGAGCCTCCACCAGCCCCTCACTGACCTGTCAGACTCACGTGGGATTCCGCCCCATCCAGAGCTGTTAGACCAGCAGCCTGCATTCCAGCCCCGTTTGGCCTGCAGTGCACAAAATTCATGAATGTTCTGCATGAAGATGCATGACTTCTGGCCCCCCTTGGAAAACGGGAAGGCCTGGCAACTCTGAACCCACATTTTGGTAAGCGACAGCGGGCAGGGACAGAGCCTGAGAAGCCGCAGCCGTGCGCAAGGACCTGCGTGCCCAGCTGACGCAGTCCACGGACCCCAGCCGGCTGAGCGCCAGCGGCCAGCTGCTATCCTGCGCCTGGCCTGTGGCGGCAATCTGCTCTCTCCAGCTCCTGCGGGCTTCGCCTACGACCTCCGACGGAATCACGGGGGTGGGGAGCGGGTGCAGAACCGGAGTGGGTGCTAAGGACGGTCCAGGACTGAGGGACAAGACCCTTCCCGCCAGAGCACTTCTGCCACCTGGGGCCAAGGGCCTCGCTCAGAGGGCCCCGGAGGGACCCACAGCATCAAGGCCGGGCGCCTCCACCTGAGCCCCGAGACCCCCAACGGCCCCTGCTGCTGGGGCCAAGGGCCTCGCTCAGAGGGCCCCGGAGGGACCCACAGCATCAAGGCCGGGCGCCTCCACCTGAGCCCCGAGACCCCCAACGGCCCCTGCTGCTGGGGCCAAGGGCCTCGCTCAGAGGGCCCCGGAGGGACCCACAGCATCAAGGCCGGGCGCCTCCACCTGAGCCCCGAGACCCCCAACGGCCCCTGCTGCTGGGGCCAAGGGCCTCGCTCAGAGGGCCCCGGAGGGACCCACAGCATCAAGGCCGGGCGCCTCCACCTGAGCCCCGAGACCCCCAACGGCCCCTGCTGCTGGGGCCAAGGGCCTCGCTCAGAGGGCCCCGGAGGGACCCACAGCATCAAGGCCGGGCGCCTCCACCTGAGCCCCGAGACCCCCAACGGCCCCTGCTGCTGGGGCCAAGGGCCTCGCTCAGAGGGCCCCGGAGGGACCCACAGCATCAAGGCCGGGCGCCTCCACCTGAGCCCCGAGACCCCCAACGGCCCCTGCTGCTGGGGCCAAGGGCCTCGCTCAGAGGGCCCCGGAGGGACCCACAGCATCAAGGCCGGGCGCCTCCACCTGAGCCCCGAGACCCCCAACGGCCCCTGCTCGGTCCTCTCCAGGACGACCCCTCACGCCTCTGTAGCTCAGAGGGTGGCACGGACCTTTCGGAAAATGTAACGAAAGTCAAGGATTCCTTCCCCACCCCCTCCCTGTGGACACAGAACATGCACGAACATCACACAGGATAACTTCAGAGGAAGAGGATTCAGGGATGTGAGATTATAAACTATGGGCCTCATTCCTAAACCTACCCTCTAAAAGCGTACGCCCTCCCCCCTCCTTTCTACCACATCGGCTGCTCTCAGTGGGGGGCGGGGAAGCCGTCGCCTTCTCTAGTTCCACTCTGCCAGCCGCCCCGCGCCCACGGAACGAGGCCAGCACGCATCCACCCTCGCCCGGGTCTGCCTCATCTGGGCTCTGCAGGTCCTCTTCCCCCCACCCCACCCCACGGACTCAGCGAGGTCCTGTGAGTCCAGTCACTGTGCTTGAACACTTATTTCCTCTCCAGAAAGAAACGACAGTTAACAATGTCTGAGGCAGGAGGTGCTACATTATAATTTTAAAAAGAAGCCGCACTAAACTTCAGGGTAATCAGCACTCCGGACTGAATGTTTGCATCTCCCCAGAATTCACATGCTGAAGCCCTAACCCCATAGTGTGGCTGTATTTGGAGATGGGGTCCCTAAGGAAGCACTGAAGGTTAAATGAGGTCTTAAGGGTGGGGCCCTGATCCGACAGGATTGGTGTACTCGTGGGGAAAGGCCACATGAGGACACAGTGAGGGGTGGCCATCTGCAAGCCAGGAAGGGAGCCCTCACCAGCACCCAACACTGACGGCACCTTGATCTTGGGCTTCTGGCCTCCAGAACTGTGAGAAATAAACTTCTGTTGTGTAAGCCACCCAGTCTGGGGTATCTTGTTATGGAAGCCTGAGCTGACAAGTACAAGCACTTCTATGTTATTTTAAACAAATCAGGTCATATTAGAAACACAGGCCTGTCACTGCCACCTGCTCCTGACACTCTCCCACCACACGCAACCCCTTGTAAAATAAAGCACCAAGAAACTACTTTGATCTCTTGGTCTGAAGGCACATCTCCTCCCCAGCTGCCATCAGACATGGAGTCCGAGGTTGGAATACCTGTATCATTGACTTCAGTTCAACCAAACCCACAGTGAAAGCAGCAGTGGATGACCTTTCTTAGCTGTTTCTACAGAGCCTGAAGTTGATCTTTGACCAGAACCCCACTCAAGCTAATAAGCTTTAAGAAAAGATCCTCTCAACGAGGACACTCAGTGCCCGGAAGGGACCTTCTGTGAAGCTCAGCAGCACAAATCAGTCCTTCCCTGCATCTCAAAGTGACAAGTGAGAAAGCCAGTTGTTAGATTTACTTCCAGTTTTACTAGGATTTGCTCCTGTTGGGAAAGGACTTGCTGGGCTCTGGCTACAAAGAAAGGACATAATGAAGACTTTTAATTCCTTGAATGTCCACTGCTTTTTTGCAAAAGCAAAAGTGAGGCTGTCCTTGGAAGAAAAAGCCAAAGGATGTAGGAACGTGAGAACGAAATCACAAGAATATGTTGATGCCATTCAATAAACAAAAGTCAAAATTTAGCACATATAATAGAATTATGAAGGAAAACCTAAAAACTCAGAACTCTCAACTCACTGAAGTGTACAGCAGAAAGGCTGCAGAGTTTAAATGGCATCACTGTCAACGTGGCGCGCTGGAGTGGAGGCGGTGTTGACAGGCACTGAAGCAAAGCTAATTCACAGCGTTTAAAGCCGTAAATGTCATAAACCCAGAGGGTTCCCTCTAATCCTACATAAGTGGGAGTCTAGGTGTTTTGGTATTTAGGCAGGTGGGAGGAATATCATCAAACTACTGATATGCTAAGTCTACCAACAGACCCGTTAGCCTGTGATTAAATGGTACACGTGCTCAATGCTAGTTGGGGACAGCTGTCACTTCCACACAGCTCAGCCCTAGGGACTCATTGCTCTCTGCTCATGTCAGCTGCAGTATCCGTAGCAGCTCTACTAAATTCACCCCAAATCGCACCATACTGGCTCATTATGTGCCAGGGCCTGACACCTTGATAGAAGAACAGAGTCACTGCCTGCGGCTTTGGTCACAGAATCTGGATCGTGTCCATGTATAGTTGACAGTCTAACATACAGGAGAAACTGCAGGAGTTGGGGATTTCTTCCATGCAGCCAGCAGAGAAATCTGTCTGAGTCACGACTTGGCTGGGATCAAGGGAGCTTTACTAGAACCTCTCAACTGCAAACTAATCAAGACAGCGCAGCAAGGATAAAAGCTAAGGGAGATGGTCAGAATGTATTTAAGCTGTTAGCTTCCTTCAGTGACTATTCACTGGGCGTCTACTATAGGCAAAGCACCATTGCCAGGCAAGAAGTGTCTGAACCAAGGTCACCTTCACAAAGCATAGAAGGCTGCTCTTGTTAAAAGGAAACAGAAGAATATCAGACATATTCACTTACCTGTATATCTAGACACATATATACATCATTCTGTAGAACCTAATTTCATGCAGGGACACTGGGAGAGGAAATCACAAACAAGAAAAGAGACCAGCCAGAGCAATGCCCGCTGAGCCTCGGTGTCTGAGCGGGAACCCTCAGATTGTATGTTCTGTTTCAGGGCAAAACTTAAAGATAGCTTTCCTGGCTTTGATTACACATAATGTGCCCTGTGAAGGCACAGATGATACCTTCCACTGAATAACTTCCGATGGAAAGAACTAAAATTACACTCAAGATGCAACCGAGTTGGAAATCACATGGGCCAAGGCAGAGATCACGACCCTCTGGCGTGAACCTTGAAATATCACAATAGCCCAGATGATTTAGGCTGCAAGGTTCTTCGCGGCCGGGATTGCTATTCGATTTAAGGCCAGGAGACCTCTGTGTGTCTCTGAGCCAGAAGACGCCTGCACCACCCCGGCGACTGAGTGCAACTGAACTGCACAGGCAGAACTACTCACCTGGGAAGCACAGAGGCTCCTGGCCTTGCACAGGGAAAACTTCCTCACCACCCATTAACCCCACCCCTCCTCTGGGCCCACACACTGCATGGGAAACTAGAAGTCAAGCCACAGACTGGGACAAGATGTGTGCAAAAGACATCTGATAGAGCAGGGGTCCCCAACCCCCAGGCCGCGGGCCAGCACCGGTCCGCAGCCTGTTGGGAACCAGGCTGCAGAGGAGAAGGTGAGTGGCGGGCAACGAGCGAAGCTTCATCTGTATTTACAGCTTCTCCCCATCGCTCGCGTTACCACCTGGATCATCCCCCGCCCCAGCCCCGGCCGTGGAAAAACTGTTTTCCGTGAAACTGGTCCCTGGTGCCAAAAAGGCTGGGGACTGCTGTGACAGAGGACTTGCATTCAGAATAGATAAAGAATTCTCAGAAATCAGCATGAACAAAAAAATCCAGTGAGAATATGCAAAGATAAAAAACGGCTGGCAAAAAAGCACACTAAAAAATGTTCGACATTGTTAGTCGTAGGGAAATGTGTTTTAAAGTCACAATTACATAGCACTACACACCTATTAAGATGGCTAAAATAAAAAGAACAAAACAAAACAAAGATGACAATGAAAGGCTGGTGAGAAGGCACACGAATGCCTGTGACCACAGAGTCCCACTCTGCAGTATCAGCTGAGAGAAATAAAAACGTGTTCACACAAAAGCCTGTTTGTGGATGTCTACGACGGCTTTACTTGTAAACCACTCAAACCTGGAAGCAGCCCAGCTGTTCTTCAGTCGGGGCGTGGATAAACTAACTGGTCCATCCACACTGGAATCCTCTCAGCCTAGAAAAGGGGCAGACTACTGACCCACCACGTGGACGCACCCCAAATGCAATACACTGAGTGACAGAAGCCAGACCCAGGAGGTCGCACCCTGTATGATTCCACTTACAGGACAGAAAACAGGCCAGTGGTTGCCAGGGAACATTTTGGGGTGATAGAAATGTTCTACATCTCGATTGTGATGAAGGTTACATGCATGTGTTTGTCAAAGAACCGTACACCAAAAAGGGTGAATTTGACTCTATGTAATTTATAGCTTTATAAAGCTGACTTAAAAAAAAAACAAGAATTCAGGGCTTCCCTGGTGGCGCAGTGGTTGAGAGTCCGCCTGCCGATGCAGGGGACACAGGTTCGTGCCCTGGTCTGGGAGGATCCCACATGCCGCGGAGCGGCTGGGCCCGTGAGCCATGGCCGCTGAGCCTGCGCGTCGGGAGCCTGTGCTCCACAACGGGAGAGGCCACAACAGTGAGAGGCCCGCGTACCGCAAAAAAAAAATTATAGAGACAGAAAGTAGAATGGCAGTTGCCAGGAGCGGGGGGAGGGGAGAATGGGGAGCTAGTGTTTCGTGGGGACAGAGCTGCAGTTTATAAGATGAGAAAAGTTCTAGAGACCCATGGTGGGGACAGTTGTACAACACTATGAAGATACTTAATGCCGCTGAACTGGGCTTAAAAATTGTTAAGACAGTAAATTTCATGTTATCTGTATTTTACCACAATTAAAAAAGAATTTTTTTTAATGAAGGTGAAATAAAGATATTTTCAGACAATCTTTTTTTTTTATTTTGCAGTACGTGGGCCTCTCACTGCTGTGGCCTCTCGCGTTGCGGAGCACAGGCTCCGGACGCGCAGGCTCAGCGGCCATGGCTCACGGGCCCAGCCGCTCCGCGGCATGTGGGATCCTCCCGGACCGGGGCACGAACCCGTGTCCCCTGCATCTGCAGGCGGACTCTCAACCACTGCGCCACCAGGGAAGCCCCAGACAATCTTTTTTAAAAAGATCAGCAATCTGTGAGTCCGGCCTCCTCATTTTAAGGATGGGGAAACTGAGGCTCACCAAAGAGGAAAAACTTGCTCACAATCTCGCGCTCCAGCAAAGGCAGCGTTGGGATGGGCACGGGGGTTCCCGGTCTCATCATCCAAAGCTCTTTTCCCTGAAAATCACGTCTCCCAGCAAGATGCTGGCGGCCCCCCAGGGCAAATGTGTCTCAGTGATAAATCAGGTGAGGAAGTAACCTGCTGTAAGTCATAAATTAAAATATACGCAGGGCCCATATCAAAACAGTAGGGAGAAAACCTAGGCCAACGTTTGGTAGGACTGAAAGACATGGAGGAGGAGTATCAACCAAAGGGGTTTCTCTGGATTTCTGCAAGTGTAACACAGGATGATGACATCTGCATAACTGAACTACCGAGGACATTTTCCATACAGAGTCTACAGACCTGGCCGCAGTGCTTTTGTTTTGGGTTGTTTTTTTTTTTATATCTATTTTTGGCACGAACAGAACTCACCTTGTTCTTTCCCGTTACACACAGCAATTCCATTTTCTGTAACACCCTCCCCATCTGAGCTTGGTCTCTCTGAAGACAGTTTCTGTGAGGATCAAAAGATTAAGTTATTCTTACAATGGCCACACTGACCAAGTGTTGCATCATGGATCAATCAAAAGTCATCTCAGAAGCGAAAGAAAACGTGGGCTACGTTCCTAATAATCTGGAGACAGGGCCCAACTATAACACGGGCTACCTGGGTGGTTTGCTACAATGGCTTTAAAAGCAGCGAAAGAACAAAGAAAAAAGTCGCTGAGGTTATACTAACACACGCTGTAGTACCAAGCTTGTTTCAATCAAATCACTTTTTCTTGCAAATAATTTTGAAAAAAATATTGGGTTGGCCAAAAAATTTGTTCGGGTTTTTCCGTAACATCTTACGGAAAAACCCAAACTAACTTTTCTGGCCAACCAAATATTAGGAGTACATAAAATATTCCCCCTCACCAAGCCACGTTATCCTTCCAGAAATAAATCCGACACCATTCATTTAATTTCCTCCCAGCATTCACCAATAACTGGGCGAGTGTCAAGTATCTGCTCACAGCAATACAGTCAGAAATACAGAGAGAGAGATGAGTTACCATCAAAGCCCTCAAAGGGCACAGGGATACCCGTAACTATTTTAATCCTAATATATGGATTTGAGGAGCCTAATTAGGATTCCAGGTTAGTTCCAGGAGAAGAAACATAGTTCTGAGCAGAACCTCTTCCATTCCAACCAGAGACCCTGTGGAGTCACAGTGAAGGAAGTGGTCTAGAACACCCCTCCTCAGAACCTCAAATTACACCCCAGGGCCACAGAGATTGGCCCGCCGGGAGACAATCAAAATATCTGGATGATACCAGAACACAGGGACACATGCGCTCACCTCGTGATAAGAGGTCCAGGCAGTGCTGGGCCAAGATGGCAGGCAGGTGCCAGTAACCCCCAGTGGTACCGGCAAGAGACAAAGTAAAAGAATTATGGATTTAGCGGGACCCTAGTGTGTGCCACATTCCAGTGATAGAAGGACTAAAAGCCCAGCTCTCAGGCCAGGAAGCACCCCTGGGATCTGGGTCAACAGGTCCGGCCAGGCACTAACAATGCCACCTTAGAAACCAAGACAGTAAAAGAGAACTGCCAACTCCCGCGTGAGTGGGTGAGAGAAGAGCCCCGACGTGTTGCTGATGAGAAACAGAGTAGGATCAAACTTGCGGAAAGTAACTTGCTTAGTCCCATGAATCAAAATCTTTAAAAATTCTATCCTTTGGTCTAGTAAGCCAGCTTCTAGGAATCTCTTCTCAGGTAATAGTCAGAGAAGCAGCAAATATTTACACAAAAGTGTCAGGTTATTTTACACGACTCAGAAAAGAAAAAAGAGAGCCTAGTGGGGGGGTATATAAATAATAGAGTTCTATGAATTTGATATTATTCAGGTGATGAAAATGCAAACATGCTCGTTGCATGTTATGTGTTTTCAAAAACCTGGAAAACTGCTAATAGTATAAAGGTTAACTGAAAAGAAAAAAGGAAAAAGCAGCATAAGAAATTTTATGCATCAGATTATCCAAACTGTAAAAGAAACACACGAATAGAAGAAAACTGGTTTAAAAACATGCAGAGCTTTGAGAGGAGCTCTAGACTCCTAAGTGACTTTATCCATCCTATTTCTGGTTCTTTACTTTCTAAATTTTCTGCAGTGAGCAGGCATTAGTTTTGTAATCAGGAAAAAAAGAGAAATAGGCCTGCTATGTCACAATATCAGGGTGAGGGTTGTGAGGTTAACTTTATAAGTCAACTTGGAGGGCGTTTGTGGATGAAACTAACATTTGAACTGGTGAACTTTGGGGCTTCCCTGGTGGTGCAGTGGTTAAGAATCCGCCTGCCAATGCAGGGGACATAGGTTCAAGCCCTGGTCCAGGAAGATCTCACAGGCCGTGGAGCAACTAAGCCCGTGCACCCCAACTACTGAGTCTGCGCTCTAGAGCCCGCGAGCCACAACTACTGAGCCCACGTGCCACAACTACTGAAGCCCGCGTGCCTACAGCCCGTGCTCCACAACAAGAGAAGCCACTGCAATGAGAAGCCCGTGCACCGTAACAAAGAGTAGCCCCGGCTCGCCACAACTAGAGAAAGCCCGCGCGCCTCAACGAAGACCCAACAGAGCCAAAACTAAATAAATAGATAAATGAATAAAATAAATTTTAAAAAATAAAATAAATAAATTGGTGGACTTTGAGTAAGCAGATTGCCCTCCACAGTGTAGGTGGGTCTCACCCAAGCAGTTGAAGGTCTGAATTAAAAAAATAAAAAACGGTCCTCCCAAGCAAGGGGTGGTGGGGGGCAGTCCTCCCATCACCTGCGTCATCAGCTCTCCTAGGTCTCCAGCCTAAGGCCCCACGATACAGATTTTGGACTCACCTGTCTCCATAACCTCGTGAGCCAATTCCTCACAATAAATCTCTCAGTATGTATATAATTGTATATGTAGAATTTTATCTTTATTGAAATTTTATGTATATTTTATAATATACATACATACACACCCCACTGGTTCTGTTTCTCTGAAGAACCCTGAGTAAAACAAGAATAGACAAAGAAGGATGTGTTCACCGGCAGGGCAGGGGCCAAACAGGGAGCGCTCAGGAAGTTCCTGAGACAGAGGCTACCGACAGAACACGGTGGGGCACAAAGCCAGGGATCTCCATGGAAACGAGATCTCTGCACATACAGGCAACAGAGCTCCATCAGGGACAGACAGCAGGAGTGGCGGGTTCACGCGCTCTGGCAGGAGGGCTAGCCCTACCCACCTGCTGCGTGCTCACGGCGCCCAAGTACAGAGCAGAGAAGGACAGGAAGTGTTACCCGTCTGTTGGGAATAAACCTCTGGGAAGGTGCACTGACGAAGCACCTGCTGTATTCCAGAAGAACACAGAGCTGCCTGTGGATCTCACGCTGCTGTGTAACAGCAGGTGACCTTGATCACCTTAAATCCTGTGCCACGTTTACAGCCATTCCTGCATCTACAGCTGGGAAGCATAAAACTAACCATGCAGTCTGTAAAACAGCCAGTGTGAGCTTCGTACAGAGCAGGCAGAGAGGAAGCAGGGCTGCATTATCTTTCTCCTTTTTTCAACCAAAAGTGCTGACATATCAGAGGTGTTATGAAAACTTCGAGGAAGGTCCAAGTTAACTGTAAGGTTAATTCCTAGAAAGAAACACGCCCCTTACCTTCTCCAGTTCTGCCTTGTGCACCGGGGAGCTGGAGGGGGGAGGACATTCCGAGTCTGCTGGCCCGCTGCAGCCGCTGTAGATCTCTCTGACCACCTGTGGTGAGTGCACAAGGGCAGAGATGGTTACACAAGGGTCCAAGCAGAGGCAGGAGGTGCGGTAGGAAAGTTCTGAGGGGTCAGAGGCATCTGGATTTAAGCTCCAGGATGCCAGGCACTCGTTTGTTCATTCTTTCACTCATCATTCACCAAATGTCTATCCCATCCTGGTACTGACAGAGGTTCTGGGATACAGAAGGGAACGGTGTACGTGAGAGTCCTGCCCTCATGGGGCTTCCGCTCCAGTAAAAGTTAGATACCACGATAAACAATGAATATCACCAAAAAATGGAGGTAAGACAGCACTACAAAGAATAGAAGAGAGTCTTTAACAAAAAGGGGTGGCTGATTTAGATCAAGAGAGGCCTTCCTGGGATGACATGTAAGCTGAAAGCTGAGCTCAATGACCAGAAGGATGCAGCCACGTGAAGAACCGGCGGAAAGGGTTGTAGGCAGAGGGGACAAGGTGCAAGGCCCTGTGGTGGATGTGAAGAGTTTACGGAAGACCCAGAGTACCAGGGGCCAGGAGATGGGCTGGGAGAGGCCAGCGGCAGCCAGGGGATCACTGTCAACAGGCTGGTGCTCATGGCCATGGATGGAATGAGCCAACGGGGGGAGGGTGAGACAAAGCAGGACGGAGACCCAGGAGGAGACCTCGAGCCAGTCAGTACATGGGGTGGGGCCAAAGGAGAGAAGCAGCTGGAAGAGTCTGAGCTGCGATGGACAGGGAAGCCAGAAGCAAACCAGAAGAGCTCACCTCCAAGAAGAGGGAGCAGGAGGGAGGGAGGCGGTGGGCATGGCCGGAGGGGACACCTAGGGAGGAGCTGAGCAGAGGAAGGACTCTGCAGAGACGGGGCGGGCTGGGCTCTAGAGAAGCAGGGGAGGGCGCAGGAAGGCCGGTGCGGGCGGGCGGCAGTAGGAGTCTGAGAAGGCGCCTGACTGCTCTGTGAGGCAGGCACAGCAGTACTGGCTGAGAGGCGTCACCCCTCTCACTAGCAAGGAAGGCGCATCAACATGACGTGCCTTGTATTTACGGCTGAGTGAAGAGAGAACGTGACCCTGCATGCAAGATGCCTCAGCCAGCACCTGCACGTGTACACTGTCACCAGCACCATCATCACTGCCAGTACCTGCACGGTTTACGCTGAGAGCTCAGAAAGGGATCCTGGCCCAGACCCGCAGGTGTCAGGACCATCTTGCGGCACTACTGGCAATCACGGCCACCCCTGCGGCCACCCGCTGTCCCTCCCGTCCTTCCTGAGCTCCTGCAAGGAGGTGGGCATGGTTCTGATCACTGGGGGCGTGCAGCAAACAAGACAGACAAGCTCCCGGGTTGCTGCAACTTACACTCTGGTGAATGAAGAGCTAGCAGGCAAAGCTTTCAAATGTCTTCTATTCTTTTTGGAACTAAGCTGCAATTTGGGTTCAACCCAAGTGCCTTCTGAGAAAAAAATAAAAAAGCAATGCCAAAGCCCCAGCTATCTGTGTAGTAACTTTGCAATACGATCTCAGCAGACACATCCAGATTCCCTTGGCTTGCTCTGGGTTTGGGATGGGAGCCAGGAACGGACAGGAGGCCGGGACAGCATTTCCAGCCATCCTGCTGCCCAGCCGCTTTACGATAAAGCAATGGAGTGAGGTCCACGTTGCAGAATAAAACAGGGAAAAAAGGAAAAGAAGAAACCCAGAGAGCTTGCTGCAATGTTTTTCTCCTTGTTGGGTCTGAGGTGTGAAAACGTAAGCAAAGATGACACCAACCAGGTGACCTGCACCTCCTGAATGTCTCCGAGCAGAAAAGGTTCCCTCAGTTTTGCGTTTCATGCTAATTTCACGGCTGCTTTTTCTACAGCAGGTCTTTATTCCCTCACCTCCCCTGTGTTTATCAAGCCTTCAGCTGACAAGGCACACTTTTATCTGACCTAAGGATGAGACGTTTTCTTCCCTCTTGGTAAAAAGTATAATGCGATGGAAAACTCCTGGGCTTTTGCATCTGATGGGAGCTAGGGCTGAAGCCCCAGTGCCACCACCAGCTGCAGAGGCACGGCTGAGCCACCAAGGCTGTGAGCCTCCACCTCTGCCCAGAACGTGTGAAAGCGACGCCCACTGGGACAGCTCAACGAGGATGCCAACGTGTGCTCTCTTCCCGCGAAAATGCGTTCAATTGTACACACACTGCTAAGGGTCTCGAGGCCCTTGTTTCAGACTAGAAGGCTAAACCCCACAAAACACTACCTGCAGAAAACTATCTCTGGCAAAAACTTTTATGCAAAACACAGTTGTCTTTTTTCTTTCCTTTTTTTTTTTTCTTTTTTCCAAAGGGGGAAGGATCTACGAAGCTCCAGTCAGACCTCAGGTATCTCCTGGAGAAGGTGTGCTCCCCTCTCGGCTGGACGGAACTCATCCTTCATGAGCAGCCTGGGTCCCCCGTGACCAGGAAGCCTGCTTGGACCCTCCTGCACGGGACACAACGCGGCTGCCCCTCCACGGGCCACGCACTGCACTCAGGCCCTCGTCACGGGCATCCTGGACCCGCAGGTCTGCTTCTTCTATCGAGCCGGGCTCATTTTGAGAGAAGGGGCTCTGTCTCACTTAGGCTGGCATTCCCAATGTCTAGCACATAACAGCGACTAAAAAAAAGTTTGATGAAAGAAAAAGAGGAGGGAATGAAGAGATAAATTCGACCTGAAATTCCCTATGAGAAAAAAAAAAAAAAAGCTGTGAGTGAAAAACAGAAGGAAAGAGACTAGGCCATCACATAAGAAAAGTAAAGCCTTGTGACAAAGTTTCCCTAGTCCTCTGCATAGATTCCTAAAATCCTCAGGGATGGGGAAGTTTTAAAAAATAAAAGAGAGAGAGGGCTTCCCTGGTGGTGCAGTGGTTAAGAATCCGCCTGCCAATGCAGGGGATACGGGTTCGAGCCCTGTCCGGGAAGATCCCACGTGCCGTGGAGCAACTAAGCCCGTGCGCCATAACTACTGACTGAGCCTGCGCTCTAGCGCTCGAGAGCCACAACTACTGAGCCCACGCACCTGGAGCCTGTGCTCCGCAACAAGAGAAGCCACCGCAATGAGAAGCCCACACGCAGCAACGAGGAGTAGCCCCCGCTCGCCACAACTGGAGAAAGCCAGCGCGCAGCAACGAAGACCCAACGCAGCCAAAAATTTAATGAATGAATGAATGACTTAATTTAAAAAAAACCAGAGAGAGAAAGAAAAAGAGCATCAGCTAAAAGCCATGCCTGCAGCACAACACATCCCAGCCTCACCAACTTCCTCCCACTCCTGGTCACTGGACTGTCCCCTCCACTCTCCCCCGTCCCATATCAGGTCCTGTTTTTCCCGCAAACAAACGTTTGGGGAACCGAGGAATCTCTGAAGCTCCGAAGCCAGGGGAGCCCACCAAGCCGTCAATGCCAGCTCACGAAATGCAATCACCCTTCTGAGAAGCCTTTCCTGATGAAGCCAACCCAAATACCCTCATGCTTACAATGCTGTACATAGATCAACTATACCCCTGCCTCCCTATTAGTTTCTCCCTTCTAGGACTTGAATTCCTCATTGAGAGAACAGAATGAGGTGGGTTCGGTAGACCAGAGGAGACCCAGCACGCCTGGGGCCAGGTGGGGTTATTCATGGTAGCCCAGCAACATGAGACTGTTTAATAATAGTAATTACATCCCAGGTACAGAGAAAGGCGCTGCTGAAAGGATCAATGACAGAAACCAGTCTTTCTTTCCATGGGTTTTATCAAACGGTTGGATTATTTCAGGTTATCTTCACAGAACTGTCTTTCTTCTCTGATTGCTGTTTATTGCCATATTGCCCCCGCAGAGTTCATTCGGAAGTAGTAAATAAAAGGTTTATCACCCGATTTCTCAAATAGCTGCAAATGAGGTTTTTATACTAATATACTTCTTTTGAAAGAGCCATGTTCTGTGAGAAGTTAAATACGTATTTAAGAGAACTGGATCCAAATTCAGAATCACAAATCCCTCGAAATACAAATTGTTATATGTTCTGTGGTATTTTTGTTTGCTTTTAACTTGAGCCTGCATCTCCAGAAACACAATCTCTGCACATTTTTTAAGGAAATCTGACCACTCCATTTCTGGGAATATTGACTCTTGTCTTCTGAGTGACCCCAACAAGATGGTTCATGTTTTCAGCAACTGCACACACACGCACCGAGAGGGAACTTTGGCAAGAGCTGCTGGTAATGGAAGTTGCAGACCAAAAGGACAGAAACAAATTTGGTAACGATCCTTGAAGAAGCGTCTGTCAAGTCCTGTACTGGCCCAACAAAGGCCCCAGGCTTCTCATACCTGACAGAGGGAGTGCGTGTGACTTACCAAAAAGGTCTTTAATTGTTACACTGAAGCCACGTTTCGAAACACTGAACACCTGGATAATAGGTTTAGGACAGTGCGGGAGAAGAGGAGTTTATATGAATAAAAGACTTGGCATCTGTCTTACAAAGCAATTCATGACAGAGAGTTGTCAGAATTTTCACAGAAGGAATCCTAAGACGTGGTAGTAATAAATCACAAATTTCAACTGTTTGTTACAGTTCTAAGAGTGCGTTTATGTAACTTTTTCATTCTAGCTTTTGGACCATTCTGATCAGTGTTATTTCCACTTGATAGATAAAGGGGAAAGAGTTTGCTGACCAAAAATATCATAATGAGTTAAAGGCATTCTCAGAATATACTCCAGATTTCCAGACTTTTCATTCAATCTTCTGTCACTCTAACACGCTATCATCAAGATAAAGCAGGGTTGTTTCTTTTACGATAGTTCTTTAAGAAGAAGAATCTACTTCAATCATAAAGATGTGGCCTTGACAAGGTGAAATAAAAAAACATGATGACAGCATTGACTTCTTACACATAAAACTATGATTTCAAAGTTTTTAATCGTTTAGAAAAAAAAAGTTGGAAGCCACATCCTAGCTGATTTCAAGGCTCTCTCTAAAGCTGCAGCAATCACGACAATGTGGCAGTGACGTGAGGACATACAAACAGATGAACGAAACAGAACGAGGAGCACAGAAAAGGACCCACACATTACACAATCAACTGATTTCCAATTGTGGCAATTAAGTTCATTCCAATGGTACTAAAACAACTGACTATGCATATGGAAGGAAATGAATCTGGACTCCCATATCTCATCCTGTACATGAAAACCAACATGCATGAATCAGAGACCTAAACGTAAAGACTGAGCCAGTAAAATTCTGGAAGAAAATAACAGGTTCTATCTTGGTGACTTGGAATATGCTAAAATTGGGGGGGGGGGGTGGGCAGGATGCAAAAAGTACTGACTACAGAAGTGAAGACTGGTACACCAGATTTCAGATTTAACAATTCCTGTTCATCAAAAGGTACCATTAAGGAAGATAATTAATCTACAGATTAATCAGAGAGTAATTCTTTAAGGCAAGAAACACTGAGAGGAAGAGGGACATTTCAGGTTTTAACTACCAGTAAATATAACCATTTAAATTTTGTATGCAACAAATAACATAGCCTCAAAAATACTAAGCAAAAACTAACAGAAATAAAAAAGACATAGATAAATTCATAATCAAAGTGGTAGATATTCCCACATCTCTCTCTCTGGGTAACTGATAAAACAAATAAATAAATTAGTAAGGATATAGAAGATTTGAACATGACAATTAATGACTGTGATCTAACAACCATATATAGAAGAGTACACCAAGCAAATGCATAATACACATCCCTTACAAGTAGACACTGAACACTTACCAAAACTGACTACATGCTGAGCAATAAATCAAGTCTATAAATTTCTACTTTGTGAAACCATATAAAGTTCTGTGACTAGAGTGGAATTAAACTAGAAATGTAAAACAATCAGGTAATTTTTTTAAAAATCACTGAATACTTGGAAACTAAGCAATATATTCCCAAATAAACCATTAGTAAAAAGGGGAATCACAACAGATATTAGGAAATATTTTAAATTGAATGATAGGGGACTTCCCTGGTGGTGCAGTGGTTAAGAATCCGCCTGCCAATGCAGGGGACACGGATTTGATTCCTGGTCTGGGAAGATCCCATGTGCTGTGGAGCAACTAAGCCTGTGTGCCACAGCTACTGCGCCTACGCTCTAGAGTCCACATGCCACAACTACTGAAGCCCATGCGCCTAGAGCCCATGCTCTGCAATAAGAGAAGCCGCTACAATGAGAAGCCCACCACCGCAACGAAGAGTAGTCCCCACTCGCTGCAACTAGAGAAAGCCCACGTTCAGTAACAAAGACCCACTGCAGCCAAAAAACAAAACAAAAAAACCCATTAAACTGAATGATAAAAACACACACACAAAAAAATCAAAATAGAAGATGCAGCTAAAACTGTACTTAGAGGGAAATGCATAGCTTTAAATCCATATATATATATATACACACACACACACACACACACACACACACACACACACACACACACACACGTATGGAAAGGGCTAACAATCAATTATCTAAGTACACAATTCAAGAAGTTGGGATAATTACAGAAAATTAAGCCAAAACAAAGTGAAAGAAGAGAACTTAATAAAATAGAAAACAATAGTACTATAGAGAAAAATCAACAGAGGAAAAATTTGGTTTTTTTGAAAGAACTAATAAGATAGATAAACTTCTGGCAAGACTGATGAAGAAAAAGGGGCAGCACATGGTATCTTGACTTCTGGTTGCCACATAGAAAGGCATGCAGGCCACCACTCTCACCTTGACAACTAAAACAAGGTGGGTGAGCTCTAAAAAAATTCAGAGAGAATTTTTCAGAGAGAACAGAGAGAATACCCCAGCAAACCAAAGAGCTGGCCAGCATCAGGCCAAAAAGAAAACCAAGCTGGTCCAGAAAGCTAGCATGTGTCTGTAGCACACAGAGACCTCCAGACTTCCACCACAGCTCAGAACCTGAGCCACACTGATAGAAAATTCCAGATCCAGCCCTGAAACCATGTGAAGGCAATAGCAAAGTGAATGAAAGTAAAGCTGCAGCCCAGTCCAGGTCTGCCTCAACTAGTGAGACGGAGGCAGCCCACCTATGAGCAGCAGACAGGAGAAGGGGCACACCCTTTTCTGGAGGAAACAGTAATTACTTCAGTCCCTACTGTTCTTTTACACAAAGCAGATGGAATACAATGTAAACTCATGAGACAAATTCAATAGAAACAGTCCTAGAGATGATCCAAATATCAGAATTACAAAACACTTTAAAATAACTATGATAGGAAGTCAAAACGGATCGTGAAAAAGGCATTAAGACATGTGTGAAGAGATACAGAATTTCAGAAGAGAGATGGAAACTATTTTTTTTGAAAAAGCCAAAGAAAAATGCTAGAAATGAAAAATAGGATGTCACAAAAGAAGAATTCATAAGATGGGCTTAAGGGCACACTGGACACAGAAGAGGAAAGGACCAGTAAACTTGAGGATGGGTAAATCTAAAGTATCCACCCAAACTGAAACACACGGAAGAGTGAAGAAAAACAGAACACAGAATCCAAAATCCATGGGATATTCCAAATGACCTAACATGTACCAACAAATTTTAAAAGGAGAGGAGAGAAAAAATGAGCCAGAAAAATATTTGAAAAGATAATGGCCAAAAACGGTCCAAAACCAATGAAAGACATCAACCCACAGAACAAAAAAAAAGCTCTGAGAAAGAGAAAAACCTATAGAGCCACACACCCAGACACCTCACAGTCAAGTGCTGAAAACCAAAGATTAAAAAAGCAAATCTTAAAGGGAGCCACGAAAAAAAAAATGACACATCACATTCAAAGGCACAATTGATACAAGTGATGGCTAACTTCTCACCAAAAGTTAAGGTGAAATAAAGACATTTCTAGTCAAAGCTGAAAGGAGAAGAAAAAACCAAACAAACAAAAAGCTGAAAGGAGTTATTTCCAGAAGGTCTGCTCTATAGGAAATCATTTTATTTTATTAATTTCTTTAGGGTGAAAGGAAATGATGACACTACATGAAGGCCCTTCTTCAGGAAGAAACAAAGTAAGGGGAGATGCCTGGGAGAATACGAAAGACCTTTCTTGGGACTTCCCTGGCAGTCCAGTGGTTAAGACTCTTCCACTGCAGGGGGCGCAGGTTTGATCCCTGGTCGGGGAACTAAGATCAACCTTTCTTCAAGGACACACAGGGTCAGGTTCTATGAGCTAAAGTATACGATAAACTTGTTTGTGACCCTCCTTGAGAAGTCTGGCAAAACCACAACGATACTCTCCCAGCACAGTAAATCATGCTGAAAACTCTTTTCAACTGTATTCCTCTAAAACTGCTTGAAACCAGGAGGTGCTGTAAAACCCCTACATTACCCAGCAGGGAATGGGGGGGGGGGAAGCAAGAAAAGGACGGATGCAATTTACCAAGGTCAGCATTAGGACTCTCACGGATTCTCATTAGAAAAGGACAGTGGTGTCTACAGTGCAGCCAATTTCCCTTGAACATTCTCTTTGGTATAGACGTTTAAGAGTTGTTTTGGGATGTTTATTAATTTATTTGCAATAGGGGATATGGCAGATGACTGGCACATGGTTTCCTCCCTATGGGCACACAGGAAGACGTTTCCCAGACTCCCTGCAGGTCTGGGCAAAGGAGGGTGGGAGGAAGGGCTGTGAACACTCGTAGCTCTGGCCCCTAAAAACATCCTGCTGTCATCTTGATTTCCAAACAGATTTCAACAGGAGCTCGTATGTTTATTAACACCACCAATAACAGCAGCTCGCACCTACATACGTGCTCATACAGGCGAGGTGCTCTTCTAAACACTTAATATCTTAACATGGTTGCAGCCTCACAACAACCCTAAAAAGCAGGCACTACTTTCAACCCCTCGCATTTTCATAGACGAGAAAACTGAGGCACGGAGAAGTCAAATAGCTCATCTAAGACACTCAGCGAGTGAATGGCGGGGCTGAGGTCAGAACTCAGCGTCGGACTCCAACCTGAGCTCTAGCGACACTGTCTTTCTACACAGTGCTGGCTCACCACCTTCTCCTTCCCGGCTCCTTTATATTTATTACAATGAACTTCAGAAGCAGTTATAAGAGTCAAATAAAACTTTAGTGAAAATGGCTGTGGAATGCCATTTGCCTTAACAGCCTATCTGCCTGCAGAAACACTTACTTGCTCTCAAATGCTCTCTTCCATGAGGACTTTTATCCGAGTGGAAATGAGTAGGCTGAGCTAGAGCTGTGATTACCAAACCTGGCTTGGCATCGGGCATCGGGAGGTTCCTTAAAAATAGATTACTGAGCAGAATATCTACAAAAAGGGCAAAGGATATAAACAGACAGTTCACGGAAACAGTAATACAGCCATAGGCTCTTGAACCCTATAAAACGATGCTCAATGTCACTCATAATGAGAGAAATGCGGATTAAAACTAGATGAGATATCATTTTCCCTTATCAGGCTGGCAAAAGTTCAAAAGTTGATAACACAGGCTGCTGGCAGGACAGTAGCGGGAAAAGGTACTCACATGCTTTTGGGAGGAAAAGGCACTCACACACTGGTGGGGGGAAACGCACTCACATACTGTTGGTGGGAAGGTAAACTGGTAAACCTACGAAGTGATTCAACTGTATCTCAAAATTACAATTGCTTATAACCTTCATGTAAACAATTCCTCTGTTTGGAAATACAGTCTACAGACTAGCAAAACTGTGAGATGATGCGGGCACAGGATTAACATTATAGAACTCCCTGTCACATCAAAAGAATGACAACAACCCCATATCCACAAATAGAAGATAAGATTTTTTTAAAGTATATTCTATTTATAAAATGAAATGCTATGTATTGTAAAAGGGGAAAAGTGCTCTATCCTCTAGCTTGGAGAAAAAAAATCTCCAAGATACTCTGTTTAGGAAAAAAAAACAAGGTGCAGAACCTTGTTTCTGCACCCTTTTTATGAGGGTGGGGGGACGGGTATTGAAATTTGCATTTCTATTTGCTGCATAGGTACAAAGAAACTCAAAAGAGACATACAAAGTGATTGCTCTCACACATTGCTGGTAGAAGGACAACTGTACAAACAACCCTGGAGAACAACTGGCGAGGCTCTAGTAATGCTGAAGGTGTGCACATATCGACACCAGCAATCCCAACATACGGTCTCCATCCTAGAGAAGCCAGGACACCAAGACCAGGTGACCCGCACGAGAATGCTCACTGAACACTGCCCGTGACAGTGAGGGTGCAAGCAAATGAGGGAAAAAGCTGGATGCAGAACACGTGCAGTTTGAAGCCATTTACGTGGAAATTTTAAACATGAAAAATAATATCATTTCTTGTTTATGAGTACAGACATTGTAAGTAAAAAGCATTTCTAAAGTATACCTAGATAATAATAAAGACCAAATTCAAAGATACAAGTAAACTTGGAAGACGGAGAGAATTTTTATTTTTAATGATTAACATCTTTACTAATGATAAAGCCCTTATAAATGGTTCAAAAAGAATAAAAAGACACAATCGAGGGAGAGAGAATAGGGCAGGCATGTTTCAATTACATCTGTGGCTTTTTGGATCTTAAAAAGGGTAAAAGATATAAAGTAAAAAGAAAAAAAGTTCTTAGGTCCCAAATGAATCTAATCATTAGGGATTAGGATTGTTTTTTTGTTCATTGGTTTTTTTTTTTTTTTAAATTTCCAGTTGATTCTGATAAGGCAGCCAATCTAACAACAATATCTGGATGAAACTAAACTAAAACGTCTCAGGTCTCTGCTGATTTTAAAAAATTAAAATTCTGTAACTGATTGATTGAAAGCAGTTTTGTCATCAGACTTCCATCTCTAATGAAGACTTCTTAGGTTCTTGTATTACAATATGCAATGGAAGTAAAGCACAAACATTAAGTGGAGTAATTAATCAAGTTAAGCCCTTTAGAAAAAGATAACTTACCAAGTATTTACTTCTTTTTAAAGCAATATCAGCAAATGCTAAAAAGTTTTTGCAGTTAAGCTCCCATTGACAGAGTCATCACTCTATAATTAGCTAAGGGCCTGTGATCTGTATCTCACATCTGCTGAAATAAGGTGTAAGACTATTTCGCCCCATCAGCACCTGACATCTTGAAAAAGTTTTGTCTTTGTCTATTTGTGAGCTGCACTGTCCGCTCATTCCTATTTCCCAGTGAAACAGTAAAACCCAGTGAACGCTAGATGACTTCATGTTAGACCAATACCATTCACAAGGGAGCTGCTCGTTAGTACGCATAAAATACTCAACAAACTGCGAGAACAGATGGAAAAGAGAAGAAAGCTTAGGTTTCAGGGTGTCCTTTCTTGGGTTCTCCACTAGGGAACAGGTAAACACAAAAATGCAGAAGGCCAGATACAGGTAACCAAGACTGGGACCAGGTGAAGAAAACAGAATCATATATAAGGCTCCTCGTTTACCTCCTCATTCTCTCCCTCCTTACTGAAGGAATGGTGCTAAGAACCTAGAAGTGAGGAATAAAAAGAGAGAATGGCAAATTGTCAAGATGGCCCAGCAGAATGAAAGTGAAAATGACGCCAGGAAATTCAGAGGTCAACTCCTGGCCCCATCACTGGGTGATCACTGAGACATCCCCTCTACCTGGGACTTGGTATCTCACCTGTAAAATGAAATGGCCAATAGTAACACCTTTTTCAGGCAGCGGTTTTGAGGATTAAGAGATAACAATGATGGAAAAGTACTTTGGTAACACCAGTGGTTGACATGGAACGTATTAAGATTCTGTGTCTGGAAGGCTAAGCAAATTCAGCAGCAGAAACTCCTGATCACAGGACTCCCATTAAAAAAAAAAAATGCTCTGCTCCATCTCCCAAATTACAGAGATGAGAAAAGCCACATCTATGTGTTCTGTGCCAACAGAAACCATCATTGCTGTCATCACAGAGTCTGACCCTTATACTTTCCTGGGGGATGAGAGGGAAGTGAGGCTCAAAGTTTAAAGGATGCTGGCATGTTACAAGAACCATTGTTATAAAATGTCTCATCAGGCTTTCCCACCCACTCCCAACCGGTTTTTCAAAGCACGTACTAGCAGGCAATGATGGACTAGAAGGTTTGGACCAATTCTCCTGATAAAGACAATGAGGAAAGCAAGATGAAATATACACAGCATCTTCCTAAGAGCAAGAAAAGAGCTATTATCATAGTGTGGAATTACCTGGTCATGATCCAAAAGTATATGGGAATCCAGAGAAGTAGCCCAGCAGCCAGGACTGCCTTTGATTCCCCCCAGAGGAGGGAGCCAAGAAGCTAGGTAGCACCCTGACAGCTCTGGCGGAATAGGGACCGAACGCTGGAGTCCAGGGCTCGCCAAGGATGAGGCCCCTGGCAAAACCCTCACGCTTAATATTAGGGCCCCAAGATTAGTAGCTGGAGTAAGACTGAAATAAAAATAAGCCTGCCCGGGCTTCCCTGGTGGCGCAGTGGTTGAGAGTCAGCCTGCCGATGCAGGGGACACGGGTTCGTGCCCCGGTCCGGGAAGATCCCACATGCCGCGGAGCGGCTGGGCCTGTGAGCCACGGCCGCTGAGCCTGCACGTCCGGAGCCTGCGTCCCGCAACGGGAGAGGCCACAGCAGTGAGAGGCCCGCGTACCGCAAAAAAAAAATAATAAATAAGCCTTCCCTTGAATGGACTGCAGGCTGACTTCAAGTCACCTGGATGGCTCTGAAAATCTCAAGCTCTGAAATTAAATTAAACTGATTTTGGAGACCTACTGCCCCCTCAAGCATGTGGCACAGGCAAATGCTCTTGGATAGAAAAAAGCACTGTGCTGAGAATCAAATTATTTCTATAAGGAAAACTAGACACACACAAGAAAAAGAATGAAATTGGACCCCTACCTCACACTACAAGCAAACACTACATCAAAATGGATCACAGACTATATTTATGAGCTAACACCATAAGGCTATTACAAGAAAATATAGGTGTAAATCTTAAGGCCTAGGATTAAACAATGGTTCCTTAGAAATGACACAAAAAGCAATAAAAAGGAATGAGATACTAATCCATATACAACATGGATGAACCTTGAGAACATTATGCTAAGTAAAAGAAGACAGTCACAAAAGGACATATGTTGTATGAGTGCGTTGGCAAATCTGCAGGGACAGAAAGCAGATGAGTCGTTGTCTGGGGATGGGGCTGGGGGAAATGACCGCTAGCATAGTGAGGACAGCTTTTCTCTTTGGGTTCATGAAAATGTTCTGAAATTAGATTATGGTGATAGTTGCACAACTCTGTGAATATACTAAAAACCACTGAATCATACGTTAAAAGGATGAATTGCATGAAATGTGAATTATACTTCAATAAGCTGTTATTAAAAATGATTATAATATTTTTTTCCAAATATAATGCCCAGCATGATCATTAGATAACCCGGCATGCAAGAAGACAAAATGACATGAACAAGAAAAGGCACAACAGATAACAGAACCAGGTCCAAACTCAACCAAAACCACTGTCAAAACAATTATGTCTGTTATGTGCTTGTTATTGGAGAAAAAAGCCAAACAAACATTCCTAAAAAGAAACAACCAGAAATTCAAGAACTGGAAACTACCATAAACAAAATTAAGAATCCAGTGAATGGGAACAAACTTAACAGCAGATTAGATCCAGCTAAAGAGAGACATAGTGAGCTGGAAAGTAACAAGAAAAAATTAACCAGACTAAAGGGAAAAAAAGGATAGTAAAACACAAAGAGAAGATAAAAGTGGAATATAGAAAAAGTCTAACATATATTTAAATTAGTTGGGGGAGAGGAGGAAATGGGCAAAGTTATATTTTAAGGGAAATGGCTGAAAATTTTTTCTAAAACAGAAAAATACCAATCCACAGATTTAAAAATCCCAGGGAATCCCAAGCAGAATAAATAAAAAAGAATTGACATCCAGATACAATAAAGTGAAACCAGAAAATCAAAGTAAAAGAGAAAGCTCTATCCTTCTTGGAGAAATGTCAATTTAGGTTTTCTGTCCATGTTTGGATTGGGTTGTTTGCTTTTTGGATATTGAGCTGCATGTATACTTTGGAGATTAATCGTTTGTCAGCTGCTTCGTTTGCAAATATTTCCTCCCATTCTGAGGGTTGTCTTTTCGTCTTGGTTATGGTTTCCTTTGCTGTGCAAAAGCTTTTAAGTTTCATTAGGTCCCATTTGTTTATTTTTATTTCCATTTCTCTAGGAGGTGGGTCAGAAAGGATTTTGCTGTGATTTATGTCATAGAGTGTTCTGCCTGTGTCTTCCTCTAAGAGTTTTATAGTGTCTTGCCTTACATTTAGGCCTTCAATCCATTTTGAGTTTATTTTTGTGTATGGTGTTAGGGAGTGTTCTAACTTCATTCTTTCACATGTAGCTGTCCAGTTTTCCCAGCACCACTTATTGAAGAGGCTGTCTTTTCTCCACTGTATATTCTTGCCTCCTTTATCAAAGATAAGGTGACCATATGTGCGTGGGTTTATCTCTGGGCTTTCTATCCTGTTCCACTGATCTATATTTCTGTTTCCGTGCCAGTACCATACTGTCTTGATTACTGTAGCTTTGTAGACATTTCTCCAAAGAAGATATACAGATGGCCAACAAACACATGAAAGGATGCTCAACATCACTAATCATTAGAGAAATGCAAATCAAAACTACAATGAGGTATCACCTCACACTGGCCAGAATGGCCATCATCAAAATATCTACAAACAGTAAATGCTGGAGAGGGTGTGGAGAAAAGGGAACCCTCTTGCACTGGGAATGTAAACTGATACAGCCACTATGGAGAACAGTATGGAGGTTCCTTAAAAAACTAAAAATAGGGTTTCCCTGGTGGCGCAGTGGTTGAGAGTCCACCTGTCGATGCAGGGGACGTAGGTTCATTCTCCTGTCCGGGAAGATCCCACATGCCGCGGAGCGGCTGGGCCCGTGAGCCATGGCCGCTGAGCCTGCGCGTCTGGAGCCTGTGCCCCGCAACAGGAGAGGCCAAAACAGTGAGAGGCCTGCGTAACGCAAAGAAAAAAAAAAAAAAACTAAAAATAGAACTACCATATGACCCAGCAATCCCACTACTGGGCATACACCATGAGAAAACCATAATTAAAAAAGTCATGTACCACAATGTTCATTGTAGCACTATTTACAACATCCAGGACATGGAAGCAACCTAAGTGCCCATCAACAGATGAATGGATAAAGAAGATGTGGCACGTATATACAATGGAATATTACTCAGCCATAAAAAGAAACGAAACTGATTTATTTGTAGTGAGGTGGATAGACCTAGAGTCTGTCATACACAGTGAAGTAAGTCAGAAAGAGAAAAACAAATACCATATGCTAACACATATATATGGAATCTAAAAAAAAAAACGGTTCTGAAGAACCTAGGGGCAGGACAGGAATAAAGACACAGACGTAGAGAACGGACTTGAGGACACAGGGAGGAGGAAGAGTAAGCTGTGACAAAGTGAGAGAGTGGCATGGACATATATACAGCACCAAATGTAAAACAGATAGCTAGTGGGAAGCAGCCGCATAGCACAGGGAGATCAGCTCGCTGCTTTGTGACCACCTAGAGGGGTGGGATAGGGAGGGTGGGAGGGAGACGCTAGAGGGAGGAGATATGGGGATATATGTATACATATAGCTGATTCACTTTGTTATACAGCAGCAACTAACACAACAATGTAAAGCAATTATATTCCAATAAAGATGTTAAAAAAAAAAAAAGAAACCTCTAGAAGCAGCCTGTAAACAGGGGGTATATTGCCTTTTGAAGACAAAATTTAAAGTGATTAACCTCAAAGTAATCAGAATATTCCACTATCAAAGACAAAACTATTCAGGTTAATCCATTGTTCACCTACGCTTGGAAAAAAGTACAAATTCAATAAAACAGATCTCAGAAAGAGGTTTGGGAAAGAAAATGTCTCAGAAACAAAAGCAACAAGTTACCTTCAGCCACTGTTCGGCCTGCTCCTTGCTCTGGACAGCAAGAACAAGTGGGTCTGTTCCCTGCTGAGTAATTTTCAATTCGTGCTTCTTCTTTTTGCTGTCTTTTGGGATGTATGTAATGTTGCAACCTTGGAGCGGCAGTTCCATCTGGGGCTGCTGGTCCTTGGAACTTTTGTAGCACTGCATTGGACAGGAGAAATCAAAGTTAGGCTGTAAGGAAGTCCAAGGAGAAACACTGATAAAACTCCGGCACAATGAAAACAGGAGTACTGGCGAAGCACCTGGAGGTCCGACTGAAGGGTGGAGATACTCAGAGATTGGAAGAGCGACCTGCAGACACTGGGACTCACATACAGAGCACCGCTCCACACCAGCACCTCCCCTCCATGTGCGTGCAAAAACATCTGCTCGTTAATTCAGCAGAATTTACCAAGCACCCAGGAGATGACTCGGTGGGAAACAAAGTCCCTGCTCTGATGGAGCTTATGTTCTAGTGGAGCTTCCCCATTAAGCGACACGAAGATACTAGATTTGCTGAAATGGCGCTGCCGCCCTACTGGCAGACAGGACCTTGGATACTTTACTCCACAACCTATGTTGTTTGGTGTCCTCCTATCCCATCCCTATCCTCCTTCTGAAAGACAGGTGAATGATTTTATGAAGAGTATACATATCAAAATATAACGGACAAAAAAGTCTGCAAAGCTGTGCTTTCTGGTTGAGTAGAGGGTCCAAAACGCACGCTGCTCCGTCTGCATCACTGACATTCGCCCTAGAGCTTTCAGTGCTGTGGGGACACGGACACTGAGTTCCCATCACTCTCGCCTGATCTAGACCTCTCAAACCAGTTCTTTGTCCAAAGGCTTCCCCTCCTGCCCAGGGCTCACTGCATTACTGGGGACCAAAAGCACAGCCCATAATGGCAATACGTGCTCTAAGAGTTCAGGTATCTGGGTCCCAGCTCTGCGACTAATTTAATCCGGGTTCTCACAAGTCGTTTAAGCCTTCTGAGCCTGCTTCCTTTTTTGTGAAATGATTGATTGCTGTTTTTATTATTATTTTATTGAATTACATTATTATTAAATAATTAGCAACAATAACAGTGGCTACCAAATACTGAGTGTCTACCTTATGTGAGGCATTTCATACATCTCATTTAATCGTCACGTTTGTCCATTTTGCAGATTAGGAAATTGAGGTTCTGGTGCTTGGGAAACTAGTCCAAAATCAGGCATCCTGAACAGTGGCAGAGCCAGGGCTCTAGCCCCAAACTTTGTGAGTGCAGAGCCTGCACCCAGGACCCTAATCCACCTACTGAAGAAGGAATGAATGAACAGATACTTCTTTTCAGAAATGCTTTCTAGAGCCCTTTCCTGTTTTACAGTTCTAAGACCTTGGCTCCTAAATGGCACCGGTATGGAAGATACCCACTTTTTTAAGAAGTAAAACTGATGGCCACCCTGCCTAAAAAGGAAGAAAAAAATACACCAAAAACAACTAATCTCAGGTTGCTATGAATGTTTACCATTTACCAGACTTTTCACATTCTCGGTATGTGCAAAAAAAAAAGTGAAAAGGAAACTAACAGTAGAAGGAATTGGAAAGGAAATTTTTTTTTTAATTAAATGAATTTATTTATTTATTTTTGGCTGTGTTGGGTCTTTGTTGCTGCACGCGGGCTTTCTCTAGCTGTGGCGAGCAGGGACTCCTCTTCGTTGTGGTGAGCGGGCTTCTCACTGCGGTGGCTTCTCTTGTTGGGGCGCACGGGCTCTAGGCTCGCGGGCTTCAATAGTTGTGGCGCTTGGGCCTCAGCAGTTGTGGCTCGCGGGCTCTAGAGCACAGGCTCAGTAGTTGGGGGCGCACGGGCTTAGTTGCTCCGCGGCATGTGGAATCTTCCCGGACCAGGGCTCGAACCCGTGTCTCCTGAATTGGCAGGCAGATTCTTAACTACTGCACCACCAGGGAAGTCCCAGGAAATTTTATAGCTTATATTTTTGCTTAAGTTAAACACTTCAAAATGGACGTGTTATCAGTAATACCATACAGTAACGTCTGGAGCTCCCTGCAGGTTGGTTTCCCAGGGAAGATGACTGTGAAACAGAGCAGCACACGGGATATTTATTAAGGGGCATTTATTTAAGAGCTATACCTGTGGGAGGACGGGGACTGGGTAGAGGAAGAAGGTAAGCTTCAGTGCAGTCCAAATACAAGGCCCTGAAGAACCCCACGGGAGATCTGGAGCTGGACCGCGCCTGCAGGCTGGTCCCATGAGGCGGGGCATTCACACTCAGGATCACAGCGGATGCAGACGCCCTGGGAAGGGACGTGACCTTGGGTAGCTGTCTGCCGGCAGCCGTCCCCACAAGTGAGGGAACCGAACGGGTCTGTCCACCAGAGAGCTGCCTGGGCATAGAAACGAACAGGTTCTGGAAGGCTACTCAAAACAGCTGGTCATGGTGGTGCCTGTGCGAAGACAGGCCGGGAGCACTTCGGGGAAGAGGCTGGCTTTCTGTTCTGTCGATTTTTTTTTTCACCATCAACAGGGGTCATTTGGGCGGTTGGATCATAGGTCATTTTTGAACGAAAAAATGCTTCTTAATGAAACTTTGATTGTGCATTTCATCAAAGACGGTGCTTTCACATGGCTTTCCATTAATCTCTTCTTAAATATTTACGACTCCTATAACTGGCAGGCATTATCATCCTGGTTTGGAAGATGGGAAACCCGGTAGGTGATGCAAGAAACAGAAGATGAGGAGGGAGGGAGGGAGGAGATGAGAGCAGGGGTGGTGGAGTGGGGGCTGGGCAGAGGGTCCGATGTCCGCTAACCCTGCCCTCCACCACAAGCTGCCCACAGTGCCTTTTACATGAGAGTCGACTGTGTAGTTTTAAAATGTTTTATAATATATCCACCTCTTGCAGCCATTATGTCAGATTGTAAATACGGACCATATTAATCTTTTTCTTCTTTCGTTCTTTACTTTAAAATTCCCCCATGGCATCATCACTTTTGGCATATTCTAAATTTGGGAGAAATTCAGGCCACACATGTGGAAAAAACATGTACTTGCGCTGTTTAAAAAAAAAGTTTTTTTTAACAAAACCATTAATTAAAAAACATACAATGTCCTAAGAATCTAGTAAATCAGATTCCCATAATTCACAGATGAGACTGTTTTTTTAACGGGGCTTATCTGCTCCACTGAAAAATGAGTTACAGAATCATACATTCTCATGTGTTCTGTTTTAATATACTTTTGAGTGATTTTTTTTCCTCAAGGTTAATTTGAAGGGAAAACAAAATACAATAACACACTCTTAACATTCACAATGCCAATAACCAGCCATGGTTTCTACAGCTGGCAAGGAAGGAGGAGGGACAGATGCTGTGTCTCAAAGGCTCTTGCTTCCTTACTGGGTTCCCTGGTAGACTAACACCTACAGCAAAGGGTCTCTGTCCTCCTGTCTCCGTTCCTCTGTTACTTACTCTGTCTTTCTATTCTGCCTCTCTGAGTTACAAGAAAAGAAAAAAAAGAGTCAGCCTTTTGCTTTCCAAAAGAATTTCCTTTCCTGGGCACTCTCCCCCAGACCTCGCCTGGCCTGCCCGGCCCACTTCGATGACCTGGCTTTGAGGAATTCACTGACTCACTACAAATGAGAAAATCCACCCTGCGACCTCTGGCAAGTTAAAGCAGCGTGCATTTCCACTGACATGAACCGCAGACGCTGGCTCCAGATGGGGATGGTTTTGCCCGCTGGTTGCTTCAGGGGGGCTGGCGAAACCAACAGCGTTAAAGCCATGGTAGCCTCGGTCAGGGCTCACTGACGGCCCATCACAGGCCAGCCCTTGACCACTGTTCCCTCTCCCTCCCGCCACCCGCCTGGGTGTACATTCCATCCGGTTAGACGGCCGACCACATCTTACCGACTCTACACAAGAGCAACCAAGTCGCAAGGCTTTACCAGTAGTTTGGTGTCTTTGATGACGCAGAGTAACTTGGTCCACTGCCCGAAGCGTTTCTTCCGCAGCAGGAAGGCACAGATCTTGGCGTCCTTTACCAGGTCCATGGAGGCCTCCTCCGAGGGCCACTGGTGCCGCGTTTTCTTCCCCTTTCCGTCTTCCTCCTCTTCGTCATATGATTCGTAAGAGCTACTCATTGCATCTGAGTCATAATCTGTCAAAAGTAAGAAATAAAAGTAAAAACGCTGGTTACAAAAGCCTTACCTTGAGAACCACCTACGGGCTGCAGGCCGCATTATTATATTCATAAACGAGAAAGAGGCTTCTGCCTTCAAGTAACTGGGGAAACGTTAGTTAGCAAAAACAGGGGAAAAATAACTAAGGCTTGGGCAGCGGAAACTCAACAAAGAGCTTTCAACTGAAGTGACTAAGAATGCCATATTTACAAAAACCACTTCTGGACTCTTCTACACGGGCCCAGCACCTGCAGACCCTACGCTGTCGAATCCTTGCTGCATTCTTGCCGGGCACCATGACCCCCATCTCGCAGAGAGTTTCGCCAAAGAAAACTCCCACCCACGCCTTCACGTTAAAGTCCTTTCAAGTCTGCAATGTCCTCGTCCTTCCTGGCATCGCCACGCGCACAAACCCTTCCTAAGGTTCGAGATCCAGCCCGAGGCCACCCCTCTCCTTCAGGTCATCCGTGGGATTTTCAGAAAGGTTCACACCTCCTTCTGGCTCTGCCATGCACCCACACTTAAATACCGGGTTGTCTGTAGTCTCCCAGCTAGATTCCACTTTCCCTCACCTCGGGGTCTCACACGCAGCTCTCACCCAGGCTTCGCACTCATCCCACTCAGACTCCTGCCTTTGCCTGGACACGTGCTCTCATCACTCAGGACTTAACTTACAGCACCTCCTCCCTGAAGCCCTCCCTGGATCACCAGCACTGACTGCTATAGACTGAACTGGGTGCCCCCCAAATTCACGTGTTGAAGCTCAAACCCCAATGTGACTGTATTTGGCGACAGGACTTTTAGGAGGTAATTACGGTTAAATGAGGTCGTAATCCCCTTAGAAGAAAAGAAAGAGGGAGATCCCACGCTCTCTCCCTGCCATGTGAGGACACGGGGCGAAGGCGGATGTACATAAGCCAGGAAGAGAGCCCTCACCACAGGCTGACCATGCCAGAGCCCTGATCGTGGGCTTCCAGCCTCTAGAACTCTGAGAAAATAAATGCCTACTGTTTTATCACCCAGTCTATGCTATTTTGTTACGGCAGCCTGAGCTAAGACACCAGGTGAAATGCCCCTCCCCTCTGCTTCCACACTACCCAACACAAAACTTATCTCACTGTATTGTCACCTCTGTTTGTCTGCCTGTCCCACATCAGGCTGTTAAGTCCCCTGCAGGAAGGGAGGCCACCCTGTTGCAGGTGATTGTCCCAGCACTTAACAAACTACCTGGCACAGGGCCAGTAACAAATATTTATAGAAGGGAGAACTGTTAGATCGACTGAAATTCAATGCAAAGCCCTCAGAAGGATGGCTGGCTTCTTAAAAGTGATGAATAAATACTAGTGACTATGAGTGATCTTATTAATTTCAGCCCTGCTGGATCATAAGGTCCTGGAGGCCGTGTCTGATTCATCTCTGCACTCCCCTCAACCCCCGGACACATCTGGAATACATTTGCTTTCATAACACACGTGAGGAATGAACACCTAAACGAGGAATGAGCGACAGATAAGGAGAAACCATGGATGAAGCAAGCGGTTGCACAGACGGGAGAAGGGGCAGAAAAGGCTGACCTTGCACAGGGCAGAACTCACTGGAAACCGGGCTGCAATTTGTACTGTGTGGTCACACTTGCATGTTACTCTCCCCACAAAGATTTATTTACTAAGGGGGGGGAATGGAAAGACTGGTAGTTTAGATTGAATTTTAAATCCTGATAAAGTAGTCAAGGAAAGATTTTAAGCAAGAGACTAGGATGACCGAAGAGGTAACTCTGGCAAGTCATATTTTATGCACTTTTTTAGAAATATATTTTATAATAAAAGGTTTTTTAAGTTTAGCACAGTGGGCACGTAGCACATGGGGAAGGAAGTACGAAACCATGAAAGACCACATGCTGCTCCATGGCCCAGGGTTCACTGAGAGATTTCAGACGGACGGTGGAGCAAGTCCTAATTTATCCTGGAAAGATGCTGCTCACAACAGCTTGGGGGGCCATGAACCCCTCAGCGCTTAGCTCATTTTCTAGAACATCAAATTCAGTAAACATTGAATGAACAAATGAACAAAAGAATTAATGACTAAATCAGTCAGAAATGGGAACATTTCATTTCATTCATGCAACAAGTATTTATTGAGCGCTCACTATGTGTCAGGCAGTAGTTTTTATACTTGTATCTGTACGCCGTGGGATAAGGCTGTGAAAAGAGGAAGCCAGCTCTGCACTTACACCCTCTGCCTTGCTGGCCGTCTTAGCCGCCCGGAGGCGGGCACAGAGCAGTATCCTTATCTCAGAGGAAAGGAACGAGGATGCTGAGAGATCAGGTGACTCATCCGAGACCCCATCCTGATGAAGGATGAAGTGAAAACCTGATTCTGAACTGAAAACGTAGACCGTGCCCCTGGCTACCCAGGGGTTGAGATCCACGCCTGGAATCCATGGCCCACCTTCTTCTGAGAGAGCAGGACTGATGGAATGACGTTACAAGAACGTCAGCCAACTTAGCAGCAAACCAAGCAGTCTGAGCCCACAGGATGACCCGCTCACTGGCAAGTCTCTTGGGACCAACAGAGTCCAGGGTTCCTCCTGGGGGCTGTAACAGGATGTCAAGGGGTCCGGTGTCAGGGCTGGGGTCGGGATTTCGTTAGGAGGTAACGAGGGCCCCGTGGAAAGCTAAGAAAGACACAGAGCTGGGGAGGAGAGCAGAGAATCACCGACGGCGTGTCCTTATCTCCTCTAGCTCTCTTCCCGACGGCCGTTCTGACCAGGTGCTCGGGCACACCTTCAACAGCTCCGCCATCGTGTGAGGTCGAACCCCTGGAATCAATCTCCCGTTCCACCTCGTGGTGCTGCTTCTCCTCTGCTCGAACCCTGCTCTAGAACTTGGAAACAGAAGCCTTTGGCAGGCTCTCACAGGTGCAGCTCAGTGCTGATCCGCAGGATCTCAGGGCGCAGCGTTGGCAGCCTCTGCTGAGAACCACTTCATTTTGAGAGATGGCCTTGGGCGCGCCGCCGCCGCCCTAGTACAGTCTAAACACCTGATCGCGGAGCACCAGGTTACCATCAACCTAAGCTGCCCCGCAAGGGCTCCGGGTCATCCAACCCACTGAGGAGCACGTGGCATCGCATCGAAGCAGGCGTGTGTCCACTGGGCTCCATCAGGCCCTGAAGACGTAAGCGAGGGGCGTAAGCAAGTGGCTCGGAAGCCTGTGCCCCTATTCTCTCCGCACTGGTTCGTGGGCACGCCTGGCATTTGCTTGGACGGTCAAGACTCGAGAGGGACTGGCAGCAGGGAGGTCTGCGGAAGGGGCTGTGAATAGGGCTCCCGAGGTGAGCACCTGCACGTCGGGTGGATGCTTAGCAAGGGGCAACCTCGCCAGAATCACCAGCAGGTAACCACACGACCCACTACATAGACGTCAGTGAGCTTCTTTGCCCAGATTTCTTGTGCGAATGGACTCCTGCACAGGCAGCTGGTGTCAGGGGCGGAGGTGACACATGGAACTCGGCAACATGGACTTCCTCTCAACAAGGGCCATCCGACTCCTGGCACTTGTGAGTGTCCTGCCTGCACACGACACTGTTCCCTGGGCTGTCAGCCAGCCGCCTACTCACAGGTTATGCCTGGACCACGTGCACCATGGAAGGGGCAGCGCTTTATTCTCACTGGAGGGGATAAAGTAAACCCGCTGCCCACGACGCTCCTGCAGAAACCGTCATGCGTGGGCTGGAAGCCTTGCTTCTGACCCCGGAACTCATTTTACAGCAACTGAAGTTGACGGCAATGGGTTTGTGCTCATGAAGCTCACTGGTCTCGCCTTGTCTTCGTCACCCTGAAGCAGCCGACGCAGCAGAGACCAGCGCAGTCCCTTCGGAACATTCCGTTTCAGGCCCGGCCTGACTGGTCACACCTGTGGGGCTGGGGGTGGGATCTTCCAGAATATCTCCGAGCACAGGTCTGGGAACCCAGGGGTGAAACGGTAGTGACTCCACTCACTATCACCCCTAGGCATCCGCTCACTAAAATTCTGCTTCCATTCCTGGAAATTTTGGCTCTGCTGCACACAGGTCTTACTCTCTAGGGGCAGAATGTCCCCTCTAAGGGACACAGCGATGGCTCCACTGGCCGAGAAGTGGAGACAACAGACAAACTAGTGGTCCCTGCAGTGACTGGGTGACTGGTCCCGCCCACCAAGAAGCTGTGACCACACATGGGGAGAAGAGCACGTGCAGGTCCAGCAGATCCCTGCGACGTCCTTAGCACTCGAGTCAGCGGGACGCTGCCACTGTCCAGTACAGGCAGTCCTGCTGGAGCCCAGGCCTTTCAGGAAGGAAAGCTGAGCCACTGTATTGGACCATCAACCAAGGTGCTTGCTGAAGGCAAAGGGGACATACAGGAAGTTATAAATACCAGCTGGGACCAAGTGAGGACTGAGCCCTTTACGAGGTTCTTGTCCATATTCTGATAGGGCTCTATGTGTGTACGTATAATCGAGTCCTTTTCTTCCCCTCTCACGTCCCCTACCATCTAACAGAGAAGTGCTAACAGCAGCTGACCCTGGCTTCATCTTCTAGTGGCAGGCTCCCAAAGGGGAGAGTGTGACTTGGCCAGAAGAGAACGAGGTCACCCCAAAGTGGACAGAGGATGTCATACCCTCTGGGGAGTCGGGGAGTTTCCGTCACACCAGTCACAGTTGAACCGTGTTACGCTGAACCACAACTCTGCCCCCGTCTCCGTTTGCAAATCCACCGCGGGTAAAGAGAGGTGCGTGGATGTCAAGCCGACCCAGGAGCAGTGGTGGTGCTTTTATGCTGTATCCACTCGGCAAGGCTCCCTTTGCTGGGTGCTTCTGGGCTAGGACTGGCCACAAGAGAAGTCTGTGAGCAACCTGGACATCGGGAGGGTGCCAGGCGCTGCAGCTTGCGCTCGCGAGTGCTGGGCTGCAGGCCTTCCTCGTCAGCGCTCCCGCAGGGTCCCCTGCCCGGCCGCCTCTGGGTCCCGGCCAGAGCCGCGGTCCGGCCTCCCGCACGGGGCCCCGCGTCGGGGAGTGAGAGGCAGGGGGGTTCCCAGCATCCTTCCTCGCCCCCGGGCCTCGTGCAGCTCCCCTTGATGCCAGCCGGCCCCCCGGCACGCGTCTGCCCCGGTTCCCACGACCATACAGGGTCTCGCGTCTACAACACGCCCCTGCCCCACGACGTGGTTCTGCTTCTCCAGTAAACTGGGCCTGACTCGGGGCTCGACAAAGCGGCCAGAAACCCATGCATAAGCGAAGGCGGCGCGACCCTGGCCCAACCCGGCCGCAGACCCCTGCCACGGCTCCCCACGCGGAGGGTCCTGGCCGGCAGCCGAGGCTCAGGCACAGACGTCTGGGCGAAGTGCTGGCGCTGCGGACCCACTGTCCCTCCCCAGGCAGCAGTCCTTCCATGGCCCTCCCTCTGGGCTTAGCTCAACCAAAGGGGCCCGACCTCAGCAGTTAAGGACACGACACACCGGTCGCGTGGGCTTTCTCGGACCGAAGACGACCAAAGGTCCCCGCAAGTCAAACAGAATTACTCTCGGTCTCTAGTCTTGAAAGTATGTTGGAGCGGGACAAGGAAGGTGGGAGAAGGCTGGGACCCAACGTTCCCAACGGTGGGAGATACCCTCATCAGCAACTGTTTTTCCTTTATTTTGTTTTCAGAAAGAGAGGAATCCACTGAAGTTTTGAATTATATCAAGCCGTTTAATTTTTCGTGTTTTCTCATTAATTTACTATCTTCTGAAACAGTGGACACTTAGAAATTACTTGAATGCATTTTTCCCAAATGGTTCTAAAATGAAAGAGAAATTTAAATATTTAATATTCGGATCTCAAAACCCAGTATTTCACAGCCTCCTTGTCAGAACTGTCCCTTCTCTCATTCAGAATTCACTAAGAGGCCCTCAAGTCTCTACTGATGCTGGGCCGAGGCTGTGTCGGCCTGCTCCAGAGCAAACAGGCACAGGAGAGCGGGAGAGGCCACTGCCCTCCAGGGCCTAAGGTCCCGCTCGCCTGGCTTCTGTGTGTCCCCCTTCACGGTCAGAAAATATCCTGCGGGTATTTCCTGGAACGATCAAGTTAGATTCCGCTTTGCTGAAATGGCCCTGCTTGTTTGCTGCCAGGGGAAAGAAAGATCAGAAAACTCCAAGTCTGCACGAAGCAGAGACTTCAGGGGACAGGCCGACGGCGACAACGGAGAGCGCTTCCGTGAGCAGAGGGAGGAGGTGGGAGAACGGGACACAAGATGCGGAGACACGGAGGCCTCTCCGTGACACGAGCAGCTCACGCCTTCACTCCCCATTTTACGCATGTTTCACAGGAAAGGCAAGCTGGATTCCCTAAGGCAGCACACTCAGATATGCCACATCTGCCGCATGGCGAGACACAGCACGCTGCCTGCTGCCAGAGTATCGGGAGCAAAAGCAAAGGCAAGGATCTAAAAACAAACTCCAGAGGTAGTTACAACAGGTGCTCAACGCCACTGCCCTTCTGTGCCTGTGAAGGCCGGCTGCCTACAAAGGGGCACTTCCGAGTGCCGGCAGGCAGCTAACGATCGTGTCACGACGGCCCTAACGTAGGCCAAAGCATTCTTGTAAAACCTGTATGAATGGGGAACAAAAAAAGAAACAGGAAACAACCTAAGTGTCCGTCGACAGATGAATGGGTAAAGGAGATGTGGTGCATACACGCAGTGGAATATGACTCGGCCATAAAAAAGGGCAAAATAATGCCATTTGCAGCAACATGGATGCAACTAGAGATGATCATACTAACTGAAGTAAGTCAGAGAGAGAAAGACAAACACCATGTGACATCACTGACATGTAGAATCTAAAACAGGACACAGATGAACCTGTCTGCGAAACAGAAACAGGGACGTAGAGAACAGACCGGTGGTTGCCAAGGGGGAGGGGGGTGGGGGAGGGCTGCAGTGGGGTTTTGTGATTATAGATGGAAACTGGTGTATACAGGACGGATAAACAACAAGGTCCTACTGTACAGCACAGGGAACTAGGTTCAGTACCCTGGGATAAACCCTAATGGAAAAGAATAGGAAAAAGAATGTATATATACGTATAATGGAGTCACTTTGCTGTACAGCAGGAATTAACACAACATTGTGATTCAACTACGCTCCAATAAGAAATAAATTGAAAACAAACAAACAGCTACGATGAGACGCCTGCTTGCTCTGTGTTTATTTTACAGACACGCTTTCTCGGAGGCACCATGAATGCAGCCTAAGAGGGACGTGCCCTGGTCAAGGCGGCGGGGAGGGACCCCATGAAAACATGCCTCAGAAAGTCATTCTCTTCTGACCGCAGGGAACACGTTTCACTGGCTGACGCATGCTCCCACAGCAACAAGATTTCACAAGAAATCTGAGTCACAAGAAAGACAACGATCTGAAATTACCGAAGGTACTTGGTGGACACCTTAGACTTTTCGAAACCCTTTCTGTAGCCCCCTCTCCTTGGGTTCAGAATTTCCTGAAGTCCACATTTCCGTGGTGTTGTGTAATGCCCCTACCCCCCCTTCACCCGAAAAGCGGGAGGGCTCCCCAACAGCCCGGCAGGTCGGGGGGCCACTCACTTGAGGTGATGTATTCCGGAGCCTTCCCGGGACTCAGCGGCACGGCCTCCTCGTAGTAGCCTTCCGGGAGAGAGGATGTCGGTAGCGGTGGTGGCCCGCTGTCAGGCGGCTGAGCGAAGAAAGGAAGAAACAACAGAGCACGATCGTTAGGGGGAAATTCTGGGTCTGCACCTAACAGGTGTCGATGGGCATTTTCCTCCCTCCTTTGTAAAGTCTCTGGAGAAAAAGAACATCGTCCAAAGAGCTCCCAACGTTCGGCTCGTGGCGGGATCTGCGCTGCCCGCCCACTCACGGCCACCCTCAGCCTGGCCCTGTCCACGCCACTCGATCCACACGACCTGCCGGCTGTCACCAGACGTGCGCTGGCCCTCGCAGACCCCTCCCCCAGAGCAGAGACAGGCGTCTCTCCCCGCCTCTGCCCCACGCCACCGCCCTCCCAGATGCCCAAGCTGACTTTCCCCTTCCCGGCCTGCGTCCTACACTGGAGACCCCCGAGGGGCACAGCAACGGCTCAGGTCCACCCATGCTCATCACAGGGCAAGCACCAGGGACACAGCGACTGAACACGTGAGTACGTTTGTCCACAATCTCACCACACTCCTCGTGTGCGCCAGGGAAACTTCTCAAAAAAGAGAAGAGGAAATCACCTATGAGCCCACCTCTGAAAGGAACGGGAAATTATTCTCTGGAGAAGGAATCTGACGGACTCTGAGACGGAGGCACCCTGATTTTGAAGCCGTAACTTCAGAGCATGGAGAGCTGGCAGGCTCAGGACCACCCAGACTCAAGCAAGACCGGCTGAAGCACCACTCCCTCAGAAGTCCCTGAGGACTCGAAAGCAGACCCACCTCTTCTTCCCGTGAACACGTATGGGATCTGCTCGTTCCATCCCTCACTGGTCCTCAGGTCAACAGAAACAGGTGAAGGGCACGAAAGCCAACATCCTCCAAACGCCTGCTATCTGCCTGGCACTGTCCTCTGCAGCCTCTGCACCGGTTACAAGCTACATCAGTCATCCACCCAGGGACCCTTCAAGGTCGATATTACACCACCCGATGTTTTACAGATATGGGAAGTGAGGCTCGGAGTCCAAAACCTCGTGCTCAAGATCAGACACTGTCCACGACCAGCTGGGGTTCTCGAGCACCAGGTCTGTCCAGTAAAGAGCTTTTTCATGATCATATTCTCTGTTTCTCGCTCTCTTTCCCTTTCATAACTAGTTCACACCACCTATATCCCATAAGCTAATGGGAAAGATGTCGCTGAGAGTGGAAGAGAACAGAGGCCCCAAACTGAGGATCGACCAAGTGCAGTTTCCAAGAACAACGCTCCACAGAATGTGAAACTCCACCACTTTTCCTGTAACTCAAGTCTGGAGCCAAGAAGTCCTCTGCGAATGACTAATCGCCGCTGTGCGCTCAACCCACTCCTTCCTCTCGCCAGATGAAGGAAGATAACTGACTCCAGGTCATCTGCGCAGCGTTCCTCCCCGTCCTCGAAGGCAGTTATCCCCTTGCACTCCCCTCCCCGGGCTGAGGCCCGCCCGCCATCACCCTGTGCTCTCACGCTGGACCACATCCACTCCTATCATCTGGAGGGGAGAGGTGGTGCCTACAATGTAATCTGACACACTGTCCTCCCCGGGTGAGGTCTGAACAGGAGTCCACGCCAGGGTTAAAGCCTCCGCGTGGTGCTTTTGGAAGGGGGCTGTTTGATTCCCTGAGTGTTTTTACTCATGAAATGAGGGTGTTTCAGCTTCCCCTTAGTATGCTGAAACAGTTGGATTATTCACATTTCTAGAAAAGCATTACAAGTGGCTGGATCGAACAAATGTTTACGAACTAGCACAGGCCCCTTCCTAGTGTTGCAAAGGTGTGTAAGGCAGGCGCTGACTCTCAGCTGATGGGACTTAGCAGACTTTCAGACCCTGCTGGTGGTCGTGCATTCGACACAACCACTCGATACGTATGCCCTTAAATCCACAATTCCACTTCTAGAAACATATGCCAGGAAGGTCAACTGGTCATACAAGCAAAAACGTATAAGGATGTTCAATAAAAGGTTTTCCCTCCCAAGTTAAAAACAATCTAAACATTCCCTGAGAGAAGAATGCTTAGGTATCCTGACACAGCCAGGTGCAGACATGTAAAAGGACAGTGCACATCTGCAGTCATTTACTTGAAAAATCTCTACCAGCTACTGCCAAGTGAAAGAAAACAGGTACACTATTAGCCTTTCTATCAGAGCTGCGCTTACACTCACATCTATACAAGGGCAGGTCACTCACCAAAATGTTAACACAAGGTTACTGATTTTTCATGCACATCCATATAGCTTGCATTTTCTACATAATATTGTTTTTAAAATCAGGAAAAAAAATGACTTTCATTTGAAGTAATACCCCTCAAAAAATAATACTTATAGAGAAGCACTCTCTTTCTCCAAAAAGGATCTCACACTCCACTCCCAAATACCATTTGCCCTTGAAATTCTGCCACAGGGGTTCCAGACAACGGGCAGAGGTCTGATGGTCTGTTAAAGGGCAAATGAGGGAGAGACAGAAAAAATGTTTTCCCTTTCCTAACTAGTTCACACCACCTATATCCTATAAGCTAATGGGAAAGATGTCACTGAGAATGGAAGAGAACAGAGGCCATGGGTGGATCAGAACCGCTATTTAGCACCATTGCTTTCAGAGGAAAAACTTCTGTCAGATCCTGCCCAGTAGGTCAGAATTCGCTGAAATCACAATTCACAGGAATTTTAAACAGTACAAAATGAGGAAGGCAAGTTTCCAAAGGGGGTCATGGAAACCAGAGCACAGGCAGGACACTAGCGTGTAGGGTGAAGAAGACCAATGTTCCAATACTTGGCACGTGGTAGGCCTAGCTCCAGCCTCGGCCTTGTTTATGCAGCCTTCCTCTGTATCTGGGTACCAATCTCCTCCCTGTACGTGAGGGCGTGGGATCATATAACCTCTGATGTCCATCCCGGCTCTAAGATTCCAACTGTTGTATCCTTATAAGGTTGCAGGTCATCAGTCAACAAAGCCAACTTTACACATTTCTAAACTGTAGTGAGAGTTGACTTTGGGTCCTCGCTACCTGATTGATGACTCTGTCATCTCTGGCCAGAGCACGTACTCAAATGTACCTTCTGACAGCAAGGCTACACACCCACGTGACGCCACTCTACTTTGGATCTGACAGCTTCCCTTCAATGCTAGAAGAGACCCAGTCCGCGCACAAAGCTCGGCACCGTCTGGCACTGGTCACCAGAGTCTTCCTGGACTGGCTCTCAGAAGACACATGCTCACAGAATACGGGACTCAAGTCTAACCCTCACAGCCTTCTCAGATACTGACAAAGAAGGATGAGAAACTGTTTTCCTCAAGGAATGACTGATCTGTGCTGCGTCCTAGACAGGAAAGTAGAAACGGCATGGTACCGGTTACTAGATAACCTTTAAATTCACTGAAATATTTCTCCCATGAATGAATGCTTACGTGAATGTGACTTTTTTTTTCAGGAAATCTTATCTGCCTTAGGCATTGTAAATTTCTCTTTTAAGGTGTCAGCGTCTTATTAGAGAAGACCAGTACTTACAACTGGATAGGAATATAGTCGACAGGCTTGCTTGGCTCACAATACTGGCCATAATTTAATCTCTACCTTTTTGGAAAGAAAAGCCCATTAGTATTGGGTTGGCCAAAAAAGTTCGTTCACGTAACCCAAACGAACTTTTTGGCCAACACAATATTTGTCTTTGCTACTTTAAGGAAAAGCCTCATAGAAAACTTTTTCCATTAATAATAATAAATATTAAGATATAATTATATGGCATAAATACAATGATTGTTATTGCTATTATTCCAACAAAATAATGACTGTTTACGGTCTGCCTTCCGTGTGTCACGCATTGTTCTGGAACACTTTATATATTTTTTCTCTTGTTGAGAAAACAACGCTGAGAGATTGGTATTCTGATTCTGATTTTACAAATGAGGAAACTGAGGGGGATGCAAGACCCTGCCCAGCACCCCCGTGCTGCAGAGCTGCTTACTGGAGAAGCCAGGAGTCGGCCGGGTCGGCACAGACGAGCACTTACTGCTGCGGCGGCCGAGCCAGACAGGATGCAGGGAAGGAACCGTGCAACCCACCAAGGCCACTGGATCCAACTCGATGCTCCCGGCTCCTGCAGCATGGCGGGATCCGTGCGTTCCTGAGGAAGGCACGTCCACACCGGCTCTACCTCCATGCCCACTCTGCCCTTCCTCCCTCTCCTCTCTGCTGCTGCCCCCCACCTTCCCCTCCTCCGGCCCCCATTAATCACTCAGTCCTTTGCACCAGACACACCAATGAACTTGAGACCTAATTTTAGCAGAGAAAAACACCAGCCTAGAATTTGGAATCGCTTTCTGACTTTAATTCTGTACCTACAGTGATACATCCAGATTCTATCTTTCTGGTTACAGTGATTAAAATCTGTTAAGAGTAGCAGCTAAAAACGACATGATCTGACAGAAGACAGGGAGGGTTCACGCTCTAGCTCTGCCACGTATCGGCAAAGCCCTTTTTGGCTGAGAGAATACGGTAGCAGCACTCCACAGCATCACCTAAGCTTCCCGAGGGCGGGAGGGAGGGATTGTCAACAGATAACAAAAGCTGATGGCCTCAAGTGCAAAACATGGTTTCAATCCTAACGTCAAGAATTTTGAGCAGATACTCTTCTTGGCAAAATAAAAGTTTTTATCCAAATGACACCCCCTTCCATTCTGATCACTATTTAATTTGCATTCCAACAGCACTTGAGTAAACACTGGGAAATTATTCACACATATTTTCTCAAGTTTTATTTATACACGACTAAGAATAAGAGCCCATGGGGCACATGTTCTTCCCTTCCTTCTCTACCCGGAGGCGGGCTCCCACAGGGAAGGCAGGACAGTGCAACAGCAGTGGCAATGGGACACGGAATAAATCCAAGATGAAGACGCCACGGGAATGAGACGTGACACTAAACTCTGCAATCGAAAGACAAGGAGAAAAGGAACAGGATGGTTCACAGCCACTAAAAGGATCACATCTGACTTCTCCGGGATGGTTTTGTTGTTTTAAATCTCGGGCTTTAGTCGAAACTCTGCAACTGACAAAATACCTGATTTTGTCAGTCAATCTCAAAGAATCTCATAATTCCATCTGTCAAATAGAGATAATGAAGTTGCTGTGAAAGCACTTTAGGAAGGATAAAATGCCATCAGCAGGCAGGCGGTAAGGGCTGGGACCAAAACATCATTGTTTCCTAGAGACAGGAAGTAGGATGCTGGCTACCAGGGGCTAGGGGGGTGCGAGGCATTGCTTATTGCGGACAGAGTTTCAGTTTGGAAAGATGAAACGTTGTGGAGATGGGTCGTGGCAATGGTTGCACAACAACGTACGTACTTTACACCACTAAACTGGATACTTACAAGTGGTTAAAATGGTAAAGTCTGTGTTATGTGTATTTTACCACAATAAAAAAATGACCTGGGACTTCCCTGGTGCAGTGGGTAAGACTCTGCACTCCCAGCGCAAGGGGTCTGGGTTCGATCCTTAGTTGGGGAACTAGATCCCACATGCATGCCGCAACTAAGGAGTCTGTGTGCTGCAACTAAGAGTCCACATGCTGCAACTAAGAAGTCCACATGCTGCAACTAAACATCCCGCATGCTGCAACTAAACATCCCGCATGCCGCAACTAAGACCTGGCGCAGCCTAAATAAATAAATAAATATTCTTAAAAAAACGACCCTGCTGCTATCTGCTGATATAATAAGGCATCACATTTACATAAGGTCTAGCCTTAAAATAGCAAAACACTAAATTGCGTCTTCTACCCCATCTAAACACATCTAAACTGTCTGCCGTTTAAAAGATCAAATAAAGATATTTCTAGAAAATGCCTTGATGGGATATCATACAGAGCATATACAGCCCCCAAAGGGGTCTCCCTGCTCTCTTCTCTCAGCCAGGAAGGTCTGAAGTCTCCCTGTCCCGTAGACCCACTGTTCCCCTAAGCGGAGGAGGGGAGGGCAGGAAGCACAATTCCCGACTGTCTGGATCAGAGCCGGCTGGTGGGCTGGGCGGTGGGGCCTGGCGGCCAATGTCAACACAGATGGGACCCATTTCCGGATGAACCGGCCGCCTTCGCAAATGCTCCCTCAGCACGGGCTGCATGCTAACTCAGTACCGTCCCTTTGATAGCTGCACAGCTCTCGGTGTGAAACAAAACCCAAAATCTGTCGAGAAGCACAGCCCTTCCCGGAAATGTTTTCATTATGCATATGCATATTTTGGCCCGCTCCAATCTCCCCTGGAAAGCAAGGGAGGCGGATGGGTCTGTAAACACGCTGCACACTGTACCTCGCTCTCAAAGGTCAAGGGAAGTTCTGAATTCCACGGAGCGCACACCCACACTCGCGCCGCCCGGCCCAAGCTCCACCGGCCACACTGAAGGGGTCGCCGGTTCGCCCAGGACCCTGGGCTGCAGCCGCATTGACTCCAAGAGCAAAACAGAAACACGCACTATTCCCTTCCTGTACAGAAGCGTCATCAACGTTACAAGACGGACTTTTTGATGTGGCTCCTGACCTTGGGCGGCCGTCGGCATCTTCTGCTTTGTCATATGAGGAACACAAAGGAGGAGAGAAACAGGCATCATCTTCAAAAGGTTAAAGTTCAGTTTAATTAAGAGAGTGTCAAAATGAGGCGCCGCTGATCAGTGGGTATAGAGTTTCGGTTGCGCAAAATGGAGACATCTTAGAGCCCCACCGGGCCCCTTTGTTTTCTTTCACTGCTACCACCTGAGTGTAATTCACCAGCCAACCGGGGCACAGAGACCTGTCCAGTCTCTGCCACACCTGTGTGGGGGGCCCACCTGGGTGTCAGCCAGCAAGAGGGGAGCGCTGATGCCTGAGAGCGCCGCAGAGAGCCGGGTGAGGGCCCTCAGCCAGGGGTGCGCCAGGCCCGAAATGGGGGGTGAAGGGTGCCGAGCGTACTCGGGAAAGCGGCCAGTGTGACCCCACCCTCCTGCCCAGCCTCTCGAGGGTCCAGAAAAAAAAAAGGATGTCAAGAGATAGTTAACAATAACTGCATAGAGCACTGTTCGGCACTAAAAGGGATAAAAAGATAGAAGCGGACTCATTTCTCGGAGATTGTAACACACATAGCTGTGATAAAAGGCAGTATTCCTTCAATACATGCCATGAAAGAGTAAAAAATGCAATCGTGGTTCAAATGAGTAAGAAATAATACCCGGTTGGAGCATCCTAAGTCTTACACTAAAAACAAATCCTTCGGTCATTCATAGTTGCCTTGAGGACCATCCCAAACTGCTCTGCAGGCCCACGGGCCCCTCGAGGTTTAACCCCTGCGGCGTGTTCCGGCCTCATCCGCGGACGACTCATCCAAATCCTATTATTCAGCCGCGCAGAGGGGCCTGTAATGCTCTAGTCCGTCGGGGTCTTTCTCGGGTCTGTGCCTTAATTTGTGGTACGCCCTCTGCCTGGCGTAGCCTCCTACCCAATCCCACGTCTTGTCCACTACCAGCCATGCCAGCAGCGAGTGACCAACTGGACAAAAGCCACCTCATCAAAGGCAACTTACTGAAAGACAGGCTTACTTGCTGAATGACGAATTCCCTGATAAACTACCAGGAAAATACAGCAGAGCTGTCTTAACCCCTCTCCACTTCACTGACTCACTGAGCTGACAGACGTTCTTCATTCTGTCCGTAAAACGCCCTGACGGGTATCCACAAAATGCTAACCCTTCGTGGCCAACGGGCTCCTGTCCGAGCGCCTACGAAACAGTGCCGTCGGCTGAGGCTGCACCATCACCAACAGTCAGCTTTGTTCTTTACATCCTTACGCTTATGACTATTTAGTTTACTCTATTTGGTTAGCTACTACATAAATAAATCAGCGAAAAAACAAGTGCAAGAGGAGAGCTGACGATTCTCTGAGATGCCTTAGGAAGGTTCAGTCAAGACAAGCTGCAAGAAAAGAAAAGACCCAGCTATTCAGTTAGGAGTGGTCACGTCAGCTACGAAAGGCGGCCCTGGTAAAATTCTAGGGGCTCTGAAGACCAGATCGTTTCGCAAGTGTCAGAATTTAACTCCACTTTAAGGAAACAAAAACTGGGAATTGTTAGTCCTGTATCGCAGGTATGGCTTATGCAGAAAAGACAACCCGTAGCCCCACATTCAGAGGACGCAGCTCTTGGCCCTACATCAAGGTCTTAGGAGTTTTATATCAAGAAACAGCATTGGCTTAGAGGCTGAGTTTGGAAAACTCTCTCGACACCCATGTCGGGCACCAGTAGGGAGGAATTACCCACTGGTCAAACTCCTACTCAAAAATGACTGGTTTAAATCGGAAATGTTTAAAGCACCTGATACCCTTTTAGAATTCCTCACTTGAACCAACATTTTTAATTAACCAGCTACCAGTTCCAACTCCACGGGTAGGACAGCTTCTCGTCCACCTTAAAACCACAGCAGTTTGCTACGCTGCAGCCAAAGATGGGCAGGAGACAAGGAGAGAAGAGGGAGAGAAAATAGTGGATGAAGAATAAACTGCATCCGAGGAAAAATCCATAGAAAGGGATTGACTATGCAACCGTCAAAAATGGTACAAACTGTTGACCATCCACTGGGCACTGTTTGAAACTGGCACTGAAACTGAGACTCACTCGCCCTGGCCTGGCGCATCAAAGACAAGCATTTTAGTCCAGGCCGGCTGGGTGCCACTAAAGAACAGTCCATGACATTCCTATAACCACCACTACTGTTCCGGCTGCTTCGAGAGGTTTGCATTTCACCTTCAGTCTTGAAACACCTTTCCCAACCTGCATTGTGCTGATGAAGTACGAGACACAGCGTATTGAGACAGATCATGAAGTCAGTTCAGAAAGAAAAATACAAGTAAACCAGAGCACAAAGACCAGGAGCTTCACGAACCACCGATTTCTCACATCTCGTTCTTTATCTTGTAGACAAACAATACATCAGTAAACAGGATTAATACTATGATTCTGTACTAAATCTAAAAACATCAAATGAGCAATGAAAAAGAGCTATAATTGAGTCACAGTTTCTACAAGAAACAGGAAGAATTTCTTAAAAAAGGAAAACAATTATTAAAAATAAGTTTATAAAGGAAAAATACATAATGTTAAAAAAATAAAAACAGCATATAAAAATCATATATTCAATATGCTTTCCACAGTGGAAAGAGTAAATGTATAAAACAAAAGAAAAATAAAGCAAGCTACATATGTAATTTAAATTTTTCTAGTAGCCATAGAAACGGATGAAATTGGTCTTATTAATACATCTTCTTTAACTCAATATATCTAAAATATAATTCACGTTACCAGCATATCAGAATGTCCATTTTTAACACGCTCCCCGGAAGTCTGAGAAGCACAGCCCCACAAAGCAAGAGCCGGCTCTCACACGGGGCTTAACAGACACAAGGCATCTATTCCAAGCACTGGAGGCCCATCAACTCTTTTCATCGCCACAAGAATCGCACTAAGTGGGCACTATTATCACACTCGTTTCAGAATGAGGCGTCTCAGGCACAGAGACGTGAAAGCCACAGTCTGAACTCACACAGGAAGTGTCGGAGCTGGTGCCTGGACGCAGGAGCCGTGCTCCCATCCACACCCTGGACCCCGCGGCCTCCCCAGAGCCCAGCTCGGGAACAGGCTTAGGTTCCTAAGAAAACCTTCTCCCGTCGGTGAGTCACGCTGGCATCGGCGTTGCTGCCATACCTCCCCGAATAGTATTGCTGAGAAAAGGCTGGATTTGAAATCAAAAGAATACGTTGCAAAAAACTGTACTTTTGCCTTTCCTACTGCCCTTGAGCAGTCACATCTTCACTGGACCCACACTTCCTTTTCTGGAAAATGGAAATACACACTATTCACATGTTTAGGGGTATTTTAGGGGTTCCCTGAGGTCAGGTTGTAAGGATTAAATGAACTTATAAGGGAAAAAAAGAGCAAACATGATCTGTGACAGGTGGTAGGGACCCAGTAAGCACTGATTTCCTTCTATCTCCTTTACAATGATAATTACTGAGTCCTCGCTGGACATCAGCCATGTGCTGGGGCCCAGGCAGAACAGAAACAAATGAGATGGGGCCCTGCTTTCCTGCAGTTCCTTTCCTGGTAGAGAGAAAATCAGATGATTCATAGAGAAAGCAAATGTTAAGAAGAGAGTTGCTAAGTAACTGATTTTGCTCTGATTTTGAATAAAAGCCTAATTTCCCTGAGTAAGCAAATTAGAAAATAGCAAAAGGCAGGAAAAGCCGAATGGTCCATGAAGAATGGCATAGGTGAGTACCCCAGATTGCAAAAATAGTAAAAGAACTCCAAAACCAATTGTGAATGCAGAAAATCAAATAAAACACACATTCCTGGACCAGGTACATATTTTTCTTCTTGGGGGGAAGAAAAGAATATTTAATCCCAGAAGAAGCATGAGCGTTAAAGTTTCAGGCTAAGGTATTCAAATTCAGAGTTAACCCAGAAGGAGGGGCAAGTCCCTAGGCTCTACTGTCATTGTTTTGCCTGCTAAATCATCTGAGTTTTTTAAAATCCAAGTTAACACCAGATTTCCATGGACCTGTAGCTCCAGCGATTTTCAGAGAGCCATCAGCCTCCTAAGAGAAGGTACATTTGCAGCCTCCCACTTAGCCATTACTAGCATCCAAAACACACACTCAAAGGAGTGCCTTGGGCAACACGTGGCCTCCTTTCTTCCAGAATTGGGCTTTTATCACCTGCCCCTGGAACCAAAAGTAACACAGACATCTGGTGATTCTTGTGATGGTGGGACTTGAACTCACCAGCCACGGCTGCGGGATCTCTGGCAGAGGCATCTGGGGAGGGGCCGGCAGGCTGTTGGGGGTCTCTGGCTTCGCAGCATGATCTTTCACTTCAAAACCTGTACCAACCAAAACCACAGAACTGGATGAGGAGAAGAAGGAAGAGAAAGGTGGCAACTGCTGGCGGCTATCCCCTCCTTGGCCCCACACTGAATACATCGCAGATACGTCTTTATTTTCTCTAATCCTTCACAACAATCCTGCGAGGTAAGTGTTCTTCTTCTCCATTCTACAGGTGAAGGATCTATGCTGGAACAAAAGGCTGAAGTACTTAATTGGAACACGGACAGGTAGGAATGATGGAGCAGGCACCAAAGTCGACATCCTTTCCAAGGCCAGGCAGCCTCTCAAAGGCGAGCGGCCTCTCCTGAACGTCCACTCAGGTCAGTATAGATGCTACCCACGTGCTAAGGGGGCAGACGCTTTCCTGGGAGTCAGTAAATCTGCATCAAGTACCCTCCTGAGGTCCGATGCTGTAACAGACACGCTTATTGTTGACAAGGCTGATAATAAGCTCATACCCTCAGGGCATCATGTTCACAACAGACTCTCAGAAACCGTGGGGAGCACTGTACCAGTGAAGGCAGGAAAGAAGAGGAAACTACTTTAATCTGGGCACAGTGTTATTTACATGCCAAGGACTCACCTTTCTAGATCTAGAAAAATAACTGCTCAACAATGACCACCTATGATGGGTCAAGCACGACGCTGCAGGCTGGGAAAAGACAAAGACCCTGACCTGCGGAAGCGACAGCAAGACTGGAATTTTGGCAGAGGCCTGGAAACAATAAGAAAAAGAGAAGAAAGAAAGAAAAAGAACAAATGGAAACTCTACCATCAAACCATCAGTGGCTGAGCTTTAAGCAAATTAAAGAGCTGAAGAGACAAATCAGTGAATTGGACAATAACATCCAGAACAAAGCCTGGAGAGAAAAGGGGTCGAAACTCATTGGGCAGGGCAAGAGCGGAAGGGAAATCACGAGAAAGCAAACGGCAACGCCAGAGGCAGGAGGCCCTAACTGCAGTGTTCCCAAACTCCTGGCTGGGAAACAGGTGTACGCAGAGGAGATGAGGTCGCAAGAAATGCTCCTTCTACCAGTAAACTCAACAGGAGGAAACAGCAGCCAATAGCTGCTGAGCGTCTGCCATGCGTCAGGCACTGCTTGGAAATGTTTTATATGATCTCGTCGATCCGTACAGCATCCCTCCGCGGTGGGTGCTACTGTCCGCCCTTCTTACAGGTGAGGAGGCTGAAGGGATTAAGTAACCTGCTCGAGGTCACAGACTGGGTAACAGGCAGAGACAGAAAGCAAAGCCCCTTTGACTGTACAGTAGACAGGCGTGACCACACGTCATAGGGGCCTGGGGTTCAGCCACGGGCAACGGAAGATACTGAAAGGGTCCAGGCAGGGAAGTGGCAACATCATCTCAAAGCGAACTTTCATCTCCGTCTTTATCTTCATCTCTATCTCTGTCACTGTCTCTATCTATCCTACTGCCCCTCAGACATGGTCCTCATCCTGCACTCCTACCTCAGGGATTGGTCCCACCATCCACCCGGGGCCTCACATAGCTCTCATTCAATCTGCAGCCAGATCTTTGAACCCACTGCCCAGACTGACAAGGTGAGCTTTCTGGAACGCAAATCTAACTGTGTCAAATCATGGCTTCGTAGGCTAAAAATCAACGAATTGTACATTCAAATGGGTGAAGTGCACGGTATGTGAATTACATCTCAGTGAAGCTGCTTACAATAAACCTCTACGTCTCATCCAGGTGTCTGCTACCCAGCCGTCAGGATTCTAACACCATACCCTCCAAGAACTGCCCCCAGCCATCCCCCTCCCCACTCTCTCTCTCACTAAACTGGTTTGGACACTCCTCTTGGGTGTTCTCTTAACACTGATGCCCTCTCCCTGCTATTCTGTCTTACCCACTGTGCACAAAAGAGTTAACACAGCAGGCCTGAGGCTGCTGTCTTTACCAGGGCTGGCATCTGGGAATGTGGCTTTCAGAAGTGTTCCCACCATTCCCTAATCGATAAGGTTGGTCTACTCTGCCTAGACTGTTTGGGCAAACAACATGACCTCACGCCAAACACCTGCTGTGATGGCGAATTCTGTGTGCCAACCTGACCAGGCTCAGGGATGCTCAGAGAGCTGGTAGAATGTTATTTCTGGGTGTATCTGTGAGAATGTTTCTGGAAGAGATTAGCATTTGCGTTGTGGAACTCAAAAGGGATGGTCCTCCCCAGTGTGGGTGGACATCATCCAACCTGTTGAGGACCTGAACAGAACACACAGGCCGAGGAAGGGCGGGTGCACTCTCTCTGCTTGAGCCAAGTGGCCCATCTTCTCCTGCCCTCGGACGCTGGCGTTCTTAGTTCTCTGGCCAGCACTTGAACCATCAGTCTCCCTGACGCTCAGGCCTTTGGACTCGAACTGAACTACAGAACTGGCTTTCCTCAGTCTCGAGTTTGCAGAGGGCAGACTGCGGGACTTCTGAGCCTCTGTAATCACAGAAGCCAATCCCCACAACAAATCTCCTCTTTATCTCTATCTCTATCCCTCTATCCTCTCGGTTCTCTTTCTCTGGGGAACCCTGACTAATACACCTGCTTTCCTGGGTGTCTGGGATTTTGGTACGTGCCAGGCGGAGGGTGCCTATGTGACCCGCCCCCAGTAAAGTCCTTGGGCACTGAGTCTCCAGTGAGCTTCCTTGAACAGAAACCTTGCACACAGGCTGCTGCATTTCTGTTGCTGAGGGAAGACTGTGATCTGTGTGACCCTCGTGGGAGAAGGAACATGAGTAGCCTGCACATGGGCCCCTCCAGGCTTGGCCTGAGTCTCTTCCCCTTATAATCTTTTCTTGAATCCTTACTATCCGTGTGATGAATCCCAGGCACGAGAAAGTACAACTCCATGCTGAGTCCTGCTAGCAAATCCCCCAGTGTTGGGGCGCTCTTAGGGACCCGCCCAACACACCTACTTTAAGCCTAACCCCTTAAGGTCTTTATCTTTCTAAACGCAGAGACTAACACAGTACCTGGCACGTAGTAAGGCCTTCGATGACAACTTGATGAATGAATACATTCATTCATTCATGAATGTGTTCTGAAAAGATGAGAATTAAAGATGGCTTCGAGGCAAAAAGAGACTGGAAGAAGAAAGACTTGAGGTTTGAATGAGACGTACCTTTGGATGACTGTATCCTCAGCAGGATGTCTGTGATAACTGCCTTTTTCTCCCTGACAGTTGAGGTTAGATATTCATGGTCCAGGAGTTCAAGAAAGAGACGAAGTTCAACGATTAACTCTTCCATTGCTGAAAACAAAGGAGAAAGGGAAGGTTCTATGAGACCCACCAATCTGCAGATGTCAAAACAGGAATGCTAAATTTTACTCAAAGTATTTCGTTTTTAGCTTGATGGCTGAATATTGTTTTCCAACAGGAAACACAAGTTAGCTGAAACCGGGGCGTCTAAAAGATTCACGCATCATCTTCTAGACAAATGTGCTCCTCCATCACTTCTGCTCTGAGGCAGAGGTGTTCGGCTGGGAGAAGCCCCAGAGCCACACTGCCAACAGATGGAGTCACGACCCAAGAGCCTGACAGCATCATCTGCTGTCAACTGCATGGTATTAAATTTCAGTGTCAGGAAGGAGACGGGAGTTTAAAATGCCAGAGTCTTCAGATAGCTACTACAGGACGTGGGAACCCAACACCCAACTCTGTGCTTTTGCAGGGCTGGCTCCCTCCCCAGGAAGATTGTGAGCGCTTTACAGTTACCACATGATGCTGGGTGCCGGGGAGGACCTCGATGTAAGTTCAGATCCTGACTTCCATCATGTCTTTTCTTTCTGGGATTACAGCAGACTTCCCCTCTGACACCCGTAAGACTGCACCATGGGGCTGGTGTCAGCAATTTTTACCCCAAGATGTGAACCTCTGAGTGATGCCAACGCCCTTTCAGGGTGTCCGCGAGGTCAAACTATTTTCATAATATATGACATTATTCACTTTTTCCTGCGCTAATGGTGCAAATGAAGGGGTGGTTAAACTTCTGGCATCTTAGCGCAAGTCAAAGCAGTGACACCAAACTATACTATACTGTACCCTTCACTTACACTAGCAGTAAAAATAAGTAAATAAATAAAAGTTTTAAAATGCTACTTTCACTTAAGAGTGTCTTTGATGAAGCAGTAAAAATCATTGCTTTCATTAGATCTCAACCCTGGAGGATACACCTCTGTCAGGTGCTGTGTGGTGAGGTGGGAAGTACGCATGAAACACTTCTCTTGCGGACTCAAGTACCACGGTCGTCTAGAGAAGAAGCACGTGTACAACCTTCTGAGCTGTGAGTTACACTAAGCCACTGTTTTCATGCAGCACCAAAGAAGAAATGATAGACAAAACGCGATTATTCAGAGTTGAGTATGTGAGCGACATTTTCTCAAAAATGAACAAAGTAAGCTTATCACGTCCAGGTAAACAATGACAGCATTTGTTGCCAATGACACAATTTGAGCTTCCGCAGGAAAAGAGAATTTTGAACACGTGTATCCACCACTAGGAACATGACAGCTTCTCAACAGAGACTTTTCCAATGAGATCAGGAATGACACTGAGGTACCTGATCTCCTGGTGCATAAAGCAGTGTGTTGACAGTTGGAAGCTCTACACAACTCAGGAAACCATGATGTCATAGAAGCCCACCTGGGTAAAGGTCCATCTAATGTGTAAAATAAGCTGAAATATCTTCATGTAACAGAAAATGAAGTGTTCTTTGATACAGCGCCAGATTCCACGTTGCAACTAACCTTAAGAAACTACCACGTGTTGAGTTTCGGTGTAGTATCAAAGAATATTCACCATTTTCTGAAAAGGCACTAAAATACTCTTCTCTTTTCCAAGTACATAGCTTTGTGAGGCCAGATCGTCTTTATGTACTTCCACCAAAACAGCGGTCCATCACAATCAGAATGCAGAAACAGATGTGAGAAGCCAGCTTCTTCTGTTAAGCCGGATACTGAAGATACTGGTAGAAATATAAACAATGCCACTCTTTCACAAATTATCTCGTAATGCAGTTACTTCTCATAAATATATTAATAAATATCTTAAAAATCTGTCAGGTTTAAATTCTAATATGATAACCATCTACAGATATAACCATATAAATAAAAGCTCTTGGGGTCCTCAATATATATTTTGAGGCCAAAAAGTCCTAAGCAAAAAAGTTCAAGAACCACTGGTCTATGGAATTCTTCCCAAATTTACAATTCCACACGTCTACAACACACTCCAGAATACAAGATCCTAACTGAGGCCACCCTTTTATAGCTACCAGAGCTCTCATAATTTTAGACAAGTGGGGAGAGAAATTGCAAATGAGTTCGGAGTAGTTGAGATGTGTTCGAGGCTGTGCACTTTTCCTAATTGGGCAATCTCCTAATTTCCCCTCTATGAAATGAAGGGGCTGGATTAAGTTAGCCTTTAAGGTCTTTTTCATTAGAACAATTTCCCGATGATTCTAAGTGGAAAACAATCTCATCTATACGTTAAAAATGATGGGCTGCTAGTGTTATTCGTAATAACAAAATGTGGAAACAACCCAAATGTCCACTGATGGATGAATGGATAAATAAAATGTGGTCCATCCATACAGTGATATATTATTGGGTCTTAAAAAGGAAGAAAATCCTGACACGTGCCACACCATGGATGAACCTTGAGGGCATTCTGCTGAGTGAAATAAGCCCGACACAGAAGGACAAATCCTGTGTACTTCCACTTCTGTGAGGTCGCTAGAGTCACCAAACTCATAGAGGAAGTAGAACGGCAGGTGCCAGGTGCTGGGGCAGGGCGGGGAACGGGGAGTGAGCGTTTGCCAGGGACAGAGTTGCAGCTGGGGACGATAAAAGTTCTGGTGACGGATGGTGGTGATGTGAATGTACTTAACGACCCTGAATTGTATATTCAAACAGGTTTAAAATGGTAAATTTTATGCTATGTATATTTTACCACAATAAAAACAAAATCAACCTTGTCCAAAAATGAAGGGCTGCTGAAAGCTATAAGCAAAAACGTTAAAAATGCTTATGGGTCTATGTTAAACTTCCAGAACCCATTCTCCATCCCCATTCGTATACTCATCAAAAATGCTTCTCTTGCATGTAGCCAAATCATATTTATCCTGCAGGATTTCACCTGGCTTTCACCTAGCAGCATCAAAATATCTGCAGAGGACCAAAGACTGCATGCATCTGTCCTATCTCGTCTTCAACCTGAGCTCCCATCGGGGATTTTACGCAGACCCCTCTGGGCTGGGAGTTTATCCTAACCACAGTCAGCTTCCCGCCGGCCCACGCTCCTCAGAGGGCAGCGCCCTCAGCTACAAGCTGGACCCTCGGCAGCTACAGCTACACCACCGGGCCCTGCAGGCCACCTCCTGCTCCCAGGTCATAACTGGACCACCTTAACCCAAACTGGTCCATCAGAGTCTCCTTCCTGTATATACTGCCTGGGACAGGAACTCTTAGTCAGTTGCGATCTCTTGAACTGAAGACGAGTAAACTCAGGAGCTACGGAGCTGCCACGTTTCGGCATGTATGAGCCAGCAGGGGAAAGTCATTAATAGAGGAAGAAAGAACGAAGTTAACACCCTCAGGAGCACACACAGATACTCAGAGGCAAGAGAGAGGAAGCGCCGCACAGACAGGGCACTGGATGGATTCCTGAGACCTTCCTGGACTTTTCTCAGTTACCTGTGAACCTGGACCGCACTGAATTCCCTGAGGTATCTGCATCCTTCTAATGATTTTTCACTTCATTGTTTATTAAGCTACTGTGTGGTTTTCTTTTCACCTGAAACTGCACCCAAAAGATTGTCAAACAAAGCTCTTTGCACCTCAGAAAGCAAAACATCCCCAAATCAGAGAGATGCAGTTGTTAAAAAAGTTCCTCCTTTCCAGGACCTGCATGGACTAAACAAACCACATTTTACCCTCAACAGGCCCTTCAAACACCTAAACTTACATCCCCTCTCTCCTAGCCTTCTCTAATTCAACATCCTCCACAAGCTCCTCCCCAAAAAAATCCTCCCAAGTTACTGAACTCTTTTGTCTCTTACCAGCTGTACTGATAACCGGGTACTGAGTGACCTTAAGGTGCTATTTTTTTTTTCTTAGTATAGCTAGTCAGCTGGTTAAGAGTAGGCTTTACGCTTTGCTTGTCTCCGAGTACCTTACAGCAGCCTAGCAGGACAAGCCACTAGAAAGCATGCAAGGATTTTTGATGAGCAAATTAATAAAGTAAGAGAATTAATATTTTCTGAGAATCTGCTGTGTCAAAGGCATTGTCCTAGGCATCTACACATGACACTTTATTTAATTCTCACAATAATGCTGCAAAGACGTGATCGGCCCCCTACATGGGGGAATTAGAAGCCACGGCCCGTTTGTTTGCTTGTCTTTAAGCAAATGTTTACACGGCAATCACAGGCATGGGACACTTCTAGTCCCTTTACACGTATGACTTCGTGTGTGTTCCCAACAACCCCAGGAGGTAGAAGCTGGTCTTATCCCCATTTTACAGGCGAAGAAACTGAGGCTCGGAGAGGTTGCCTAAGGTTGCTAAGCAAATAAGTGGCTGAGCCTCTCCAGGTAATAATATGCTTGCTTACAGCCACACGGCTGGAACGTAACAGAACGAACCTGAACGCAGTTCTGACTCCAAAGGCCCTGCTTTGACTATTTCATGAGAATCACTCCATGGATTACGTTGAGATAACGCTGGCCTGGTGAGTGGCTACGGCCATTTTTTAAAACTTTTTATGGAAATGTAGATTATATGTAGTTCCCTGTGCTATACAGTATGTCCTTGTTGGTTATCTATTTTATATATAGTAGTGTATACATTTTAATCCCCAAACTACTAATTTACCCCTCCCCCCTCCCTTTCCCCTTTGGTAACCATAAGTTTGTTTTCTCTGTCTGTGAGTCTATTTCTATTTTGGAAGAGTGGGTAACTCCCCCAAATTATGTCATCCTTAAAATGAGATGATTATTAGGTATCTCAGGATTGTAATGAGGCTAAAATGAGCTGATATCCATACAGAGGCAAGCATTTCACAAATGGTAGCTATTACCATTATTATAGCATATGCTCATCTTATTAGAACTTTACTTTAAGCCTTGGGATCCACAAACACAGCAAGCGGACATGACCCATGACTTCTGTCTTCTAAAACTAGCAAGTCCTTAAATATCTACCTCCGCCTTAAGAAAAGTCATGAAAGACTATTCTGTACAACTCTATGCAAATACACTTGAAACTAGGTGAAACAGACAATTTCGTAGAAAAGAATATAATTTACCAAACTCTATTTACCAAATTACAGAAAGCTTACACAGAGAAAGCAAAGAAAGTTATCAAAGAATTGTCCTCACAAAAAAAGTACCAGACCCAGATGGTTTTACAGGGGAATTGTACCAAACCTTAAACATCAAGACTACTATCAATACATAAATTGTTCCAGAAGATGGAAATAGATAAACAATTTTCTAATTCTTTCTTTTTTAGGAGTAGGTATAAAAATGATGCCTAGGGGCTTCCCTGGTGGCGCAGTTGTTAAGAATCCACCTGCCAATGCAGGGGACATGAGTTTGAGCCCTGGTCCGGGAAGATCCCACATGCCGCGGAGCAACTACACCCGTGCGCCACAACTACTGAGCCTGCGTGTCGCAACTACTGAAGCCCGCGCACCTAGAGCCCGTGCTCCGCAACAAGAGAAGCCACTGCACTGAGAAGCCCACGCACCGCAATGAAGAGTGGCTCCCGCTCGCCACAACTAGAGAAAGCCTGTGCAGCAACGAAGACCCAAAGCAGCCAAAATAAATTTAAAAAAAAATGATGCCTAAACCTAGTAGAGATAGCACAAAAAAGAAAACCAAAGACCAATCTTACTTATATCAAGTGCAAAACTCCTAAATAAAATATTAGCAAACAGAAACCAACACTACCTTAATGGCACACATGACCAAATGAAACTCATTCCAGGAATGCAAGGATGATTCCACATTACAAGATCTACTAACATTCATTCACCATATTAATAGATCTAACAGGAAGATCATATGATTCTCGTCATCCACAAATGATGAAAAAGCCTTCAAGAAAATTCAATACCCATTCCTGATTTTCTTAAGTCAACACAATGGGAACTGATATGTACTTCTTTAGTTTGATGAAATACATGCACTAACTGTTATAGGCTGAGTGCTTGCATCCCTTCTGCCATTCTGTTGAATCCCAACCCCCAGTGTGACAGCGTCAGGACGGGGGCCTCTGGGAGGTGACCAGGTCATGAGGGTGCAGCCCCCATGACCAAGATCAGTGTCCTTACAAAAGAGGCCCAAGAAAGCGCTCTCACCCCTTCTACCATGTGAGGACACAACGAAAAGACAGTCGTCTGCAACGACTGTAGAAGAGGGTCTTCAACAGAACTTGGACCATGCTAGCACCCGGACCTTAGACATCCAGCCTCCAGAACCGTGAGAAACGCACCTCTGCTGTCTATAAGCCACCCTGTCTGTGGTATTTTGTTACAGCAACCCAAACAGACTAAGACATTAACATAAAACAAAAATTGCATCTTACTTAATGAGGAAACACTGCGGGCATTCCCAGTAAGGTTGCAAACAAGTCAGGGAAGCCCATTTCCCCCACCACTTCTAACACTGCACTGCAAGTATTAGCCAATGCAATTAGAAACTTCAGAATAGAAAAGAATAAAGTTATCTCTATGTGCAGCTGATGTGAAAGTATACCTAGAAAACCCAAGAGAATCAATGATAAAACTACTGCCAAAAAAATGTTAATAAAGTCGGATACATAAAAACTATTGCTTTTGCACGTGATGTTTATACCAAACAATAAACAGAAGGTATAAATGGAACAGAAAATTCTGTTTAAAAAAGCAAATAAAAAAGTGAAATACTTAAAATAATTTAGCAAGAAACATGTAAAACTTACAGAAGAAAAATTTTAAAACACTCCTGAAAGACAAAGAAGGAAACTTGAACAAACGGAAAGTACCCCTTGCCTTTGAACAGAACAACTTAACATCCGACAGATGGCAACTCTTTCCGAGGTAACAGCTAAATCTAATGCAAGTCCAATAAATATATAAAAATTTTGTTTTGTTTTGTGTCTCGAACTAGACGAATTGATTCTAAAAGGTTCATAGGGAAAAATAAGGGATGCCTGAGAACAATGAAGAGGGTCCAGCCATATCCTCTGTTAAAACATAATATAAAGGGTCTATCATTAAATGGTGTTACAGCAATACATAAATTCCCAGTAAGATCAACAGTATAGAAAAGAAAGTCCAGATATAGACCCAAATACATATAGAAATATAGCCTATGATAAAGCTAGTATCTCAAATCAGTGGGGAAAAGATGGACCTCTTGATGACTGGGGCCAGGACAACTGGTAGCCATTTGGGGGGGAAAAAAAAAAGATAAAATTAAGTACATCTTACACCAGAAAAAAACACCAAAGATACCTGAGAATGTAAATGAAACCATTCCAGTCCTAGAAAAAAGAGTAGGTGAACTCCTTTGTAACCTTGGTATGGGAAAAGATTTTCTAACTCTGACTCAAAATCAGACATAAAAGACAAGACTGACTGATGAGACTATAAGAAAATAAAAGTCTGAGCGCCCAGAATAAGGACTGAATTACGGACTGCATCCCTCCACCCGCCCTGCACAGAACTCACAGACAGTGCATCCCATAAACTCCTGGGGCCAATGGAAAATCCCTGGCCCGCCATGTACCTGCCCTTTATGCTGACTGTCTCCAGAGGCTGGGTCCAGGGTCAGGACCCTGGAGAACTGGTTTCATAAAATCCCATCTCATCCCTCTCACTGAGGACCGCTGGGCTACGCTGCAGGCGCCTCAGAAACTTGCCCTGACTCCTACACTCATTCTTCTTTTCAATGACTTCTCCTGACCTTGGAGCGGAATCTTAACTCGCCCTTGCTTATTTTTCCAGACGCCTCTTTCCACCTCCCACCCGCAGCTCTTCTGAACGACTCAGTTTCCCACATACACCAGGCTTGCTTTTGCCCTGGACCTCGGCTCGCACTGCTGCTCTCTGTGCCGCGCCTTAACCCTGTGCGTCCCTGTCTGGTCCCCGGTCTCGTCCCCAGTACACCCCACGCACGTCTTTTACCAGCGACCTCTCACCTAGTTACCCCTGGAGACTCTAGGCCACCTGCATCGCCATTCTCACCTCATGCTGTAACGACGGGTTAATCTGTCCCTCCCTCCACCCGTCACGAGGCAGGCTGAAGTCGGGGACCACGTTTGACTTCTCTCTGTACCTAGAATGCTAAGCACACTGCCTGACACGGAAGCTCGAACACAGCAAACACTCAGTACGCGTTTGGTGAATGAATTCACTTGCTTGTTTCTAGATCTCCATAATAGACAAAGTTCCTGAGATTTGTTCTGAGGAGAAAGTTGCAGAGGAAAATGCCATGCATCGTCCTCTCACAGTTAGTAACTGCGTCTCCTGGGATGTTCTTAGAGGGTGCACATCAAAAGCGGTTAAAAGAATGGTTCCGACAAGTTCACGGTCTCAGTTTGACCAGCACCTGGTCAGGGCCCTGTTCTGCTAAGGTTGCAGAGACACGGCAGGAGAGCACTTGGAAGAGGCTTAGGGACAGGACTGGCGTGGCACTGGGCCAAGTGGCCAACACTCAGGCAAAGCACTTGCGTATTTTCCCTTACAGGGTTGCAGTTAAGACCCTTCATGCAGACTCTTCCAAATATTTCCACAGCCTCCGCAGATAATCCAAGTGGGCTGCCTAAAAGCTGATCTGAGAAATCTCCAAAAAGCCGCACAGCTGTAGATGCCGTCTGGCTGGAAAGTTTCCCTCGGCTAGACTACATCTAAAATTCCTTCAAACTCTAGACGACCACTGTTGGAGTGACCAGATGACTTGAAGCACAAACCACTAAGCTTCTTTGACTCCTGGGGTCCTTGTCTGTAACTTGGGGATAATAACAGTTCTGTGTCAGCAAGACTGCAGCGGAGAACCCAGAAGCCACTGTGAATAAAAGCCCCTGAGTTCAGGGACATTCGATCAAGGCTAGTTTAATCTGAATCTGCAAAGAGAAAGTAAATAAGGTCTCTTCTCTCCTTGTCAGGTTTCTGAACAGGACTTAGGACAAACACAGCTTCGTTGCAGCACTGACTCTGAATCTTTAAAAGCTTTATCAATATCCTAAGGGAAAGTCTGTGCCTTTAAAAGGGTAGGTGCGTACACGTACGTTCTGAGTCCTGAGACTCCTCCCTTCTGGGTTATACGCAGCCAGCAAGAAGTCCCCAAAGGCACTGGTATAAAAACCCACAGAACAAATTCTTTCCGGAAATTATCATGATTCTCAAAGGTCAGAATAATACAGGGATGGATGATGCAAGCCTTAGCAGAAAGATCGTGCTATTGTTTTGTAGAAAGTAAAAGACAAAACCTAGATCTGGACACGTTCTTTATTAATCATAATAATCTGTGTAACCTGACAACACCACAGGAACCAGATTTCCTAATACATGAAGCCTGATTCCTTGGCTGCTATAAGAAGACTTGACACAGAAACTAACATACCACTGTAAAGCAATTATACTCCAATAAAGATGTTAATGAATAAATAAATAAAAAGAAGACTTGACGAAAACCAAGCTGGTTGCTGACAATAGTTTCAAATAAGATATCAAGAGCAAATAGTTTCATTCCACTTACATCGGTTCAAGTTAATTTAGTAACAAGTTGTTAAACGTGAGCTTGTTTAAGACACTGTACTCAATGTCTTCAAAGGCAAGTCTCTGACACACAAGGGTTCACAATCTAGAGCAGCAGATAAACATCTGGACTCACAGAACCATTATCCTATGAAAGACAGAGTCACGGGTTGTCAGGAAAAGTGCCGCTGATGGAGCTCTATCCCTGAAAAGATGACGTATTCTGGCTGCGGCACTAAGGATGGACTGGTGCAGTCAAGGGCTTGAGAAGGAATAGGCACACTCCGTCAAAAGGATATGGAGAGATGGGGATATATGTATATGTATAGCGGATTCATTCTGTTATACGGCAGAAACGAACACACCATTGTAAAGCAATTATACTCCCATAAAGATGTTAAAAAAAAAAAGGATATGGAGAATGACAGCAATAGGAGGATGGAAAAGAAAAATGCAAATGGATGCTCTATTTATTGTAAGATATTTAAACTATTTACTAAAAAAAACTCGCAAAAATACCTGAGGGCATAATTGTGGGGTATACAATGTTATTAAGCAAGACAAACATGATCTTATGTTCACATCAGAGAGACAAACAGTATGCAAATAAAAACAGCCAGAAATTATGATGGAAACTATGAAAAAAGCTCCCACCAACAATTCTGTGTCAGAGTTTCTGGCTCCAAATCCCTACTTCATGTCAGAGGTCCCCTGCTTTTAACAACGGCTCTGTATGCACGACAGCCAAAACGGAGAAGCAACACGAGTGTCCATCAGTAGATGAATGAGCAAATGAAATGTGTTTTATCCAGACAATGAAATACGATTCAGCCTTAAAACGGAAGGAACTTCTGACACATGTTACAACAGGGGGGGACCTTGAGGACATAATGCTAAGTTAATAAGCCAGTTACAAAAGGACAAATACTGTAGGATTCCACTTATATGAGGCCCCCAGAGTAGTCAAACTCCTGGAGACAGAAAGTAGGATGGTGGATGCCAGGGGCTGGGGGAGGGGGAATGGGGAGTTACTGTTGAATGGGTGCAGTTTCAGTCTGGGTAAGATGGAAAAGTCCTGGAGATGGATGGTAGTGGTGGCCTCACAACGACATGGACATACTTAACGCCACTGAACTATATATTTCAAGATGGTTAAAATGGTAAATTTTGTTACATATATTTACTATGATTTTTGATAAATAAATGAAAAAAAAAAGAATGGCTTATCTCCTGGGCTCACAAACACACAAGGGCTCCCAAGCACCCGCTGAATAAAGTTTTAACCTTGTCCAGCAGTAAACCTCTTGTCGATCTGGCCCCAATGTCCTTAGAAACTCATCACCTGCCATATTCCACCTTTCGTGCTTTGGTGTGGCCTGATCCAGCTACCACTCATTTTCAGAACATTCCTTGTGTTCCCGCCTGACCGTAGCGCGCGCTCTTCTGAAACACCCTCGCCCTGGCACTCACCTTCTCTACCAGCCGAGACTTCTGTAGGTGCAACCAAATGCCACCTCTTCTGCAAAGCCTTCCCAAACCAACTCAGTGGAGAGGGACTGCCCCTCATCTGTCTACTTATTTTTCAATTTGTCTATAAAACAATAAACTCCTCACTAGCGAGGGACAACTGAAAAGTGAAAGAAAAAGAAAATCCAGTACTACTTATAATAATAGCATTAAAATACATGAAGTACTTAAGGATAAATTTAACAAGATAAGTGAGAGGCCTATAAGCTGACAACCATGAAACGTTGTTGAAAAAATACAGTGAAGATCTAAACAAAAAGAGAGATGCCATAGTCATTGATTTGAGAGATTCTCCCCCCAAATTAATCTATAGACTCAACACAATCCCAGTCAAGATCCCAGCAGCTTTTTTTGCAAAAGTGCACTGACCGGCTGATTCTAAAATACATGAAAATGAAACAAATTAGAATAGTCAAACGCTGGGGAGAAAAAAGAACAATGTTGGAGACCCCAAATCACCTAGTTTCAAGGCTCAGTACAACCTACGATAACCAACCAGTGCGGTTCGGCGTCAGGACAGATGAGCGGAACAGAACAAAGTCCTGAAAGACATCCCCACACAAACGGCCAAATGACTGCTGACGAAGATGCCAATTCAACAGGAGAGGACAGTCTTGGAAGAAATAGTGCCCACTGAGTGGATCCCAAAGTGGGAAAAACTGAGTTCACCCCGTGCATCACACCATACACAAAAGTGAACTCCAATGGACCAGAAACCTAAACATAAGAAGTAAAACTTCAAATGTCTAGCAGAAAACAGAGGAGAAATTATTTATGACTTTGGAGTGGGCCAAGATTTCTCAGGACACCAAAAATACTCACATTTTAAAAGAAAATAATTAATAAATTGGACTTTTTGAGAGAAATCGTTAAGAGAAATCGTATTTGCAATGCACGTGGCTGACAGAGCACCTATATCGACACATACTCGCAATTCTGAGAATGTATACAGATAAACAACCTCATTCTTTGCCTAAAGAATCAGGCAAAGGAGCTAAATACATTTCACACACACAAAAAGACACAGATGGCCAATACACACATAAGAAGATGCTAACATCATTAATCATCAGGTTAATGCAAATTTAAACCACAAGGCACCCCTATACATCCACCAGAATGGCGGGAACTGGAAGGACTGCTCATGTCAAGCTGTATCCTCACTCTCCTGCTGGAAGTCCACGAGGTACAACTTTAGGAAAGTTAGCAGTTTCCTATAAAGTTAAATGGACGTTTACTATGTGATCCAGTAATTCCCCTGCCAGGTATCTACCCAGGAGAAATTACTGCACGTGTCCACACAAAAACATTCGCAGCTTTACTCATCATAGCCAAAAACTGCACAAAACCTAAACAGCCAGTAACAGACATACGGGTAACAGATTACAAAGGATTCATACAACGGAATATTTCTTAGCAATAAAAAGAAACAAACTACCCAATGCATAACTCAGAGGAATCTCAAAAAAGAATCTAAGAGAAAGAAGCTAGACACACAAAAGGCATACTTGCATGATCCCATTTTTATGAAATTCTAGAGCCAGCAAAACTAATCTGCACTAACAGAAAGCAGGTCAGTGGCTGCCTTGGTCTGAGCGGGTGATGGACACGTTCCTGTGTCTCCATGGACGGAGACCCTGGGCTGAAGGTAAGCACATTCGAGGTGGGAATTAAGGGTCAGAGGGAAAAAAAAAACCTAACTAGTGAAGGTGAAGTAAAATTAAACAGAAGACGCTGCATATTTCATCGGATAATGCTGGATAAATGGAATTGTAAGAAAATCTAGGTAAATGGAACTTTAAGAAAAGATTCTGCCACACAACAGCAATCAACAGGGCATAAGAGCACTGGACTGGCTCAGTACATGGAGAGCTAATTCTGCGTTTACAAGGAAGAAAGCGGGGTTAATCTTAGGCAGAAACTCGGAAAGCTCTAATGAGCTGAGTTCTCTTCGTTACCATAAAGTTGCATTGTATCTTTATTCATGAATGAGTTTTCCTTCTCATCAGAAGAAGGAATACAAACAAAGCGCGAAGGAAAGGAAGGCTGGACGTACAAACATGGTCTCGTTGAAACAACAGGCTTTACGATCGTGTTACCTGTGAGGTGGATGAACGCAGCCTACACCCCTGGGAGGAAGGAACAAATTTCACCCCAACCAGTTCTATCTCCTTCCAGAGGTGACAAGACCCTGTTGCAGTGCAAGCCTCTCTGCTGGGCAGGTGGAGGGGAGACGTCTGGCTACATGAGTTCACGGTCCCTCTCCACCAGGCAGGGAGACAGGCCACGTGCCACCCCTGGGTCCCCAAAGACCCGGCAAGGAAGCGAAACCCAGGCCAGGTGTGCAGGGAGGGAGACGCTTCCCAGCCCCCAGCCCTGCACCCCCCGCACGCATCCCTCCTGTGATCAACTTCACACAGAGGCAGCGAGGGGCTGAAGCATTTCCTAAGCGTCTGCCATCCTACTGGCTGAATTCTCCCGACACGACAAGGGCTCCTTACCTAAAACTCTGGGTTCACAGATGTAGTCCTGGGAGCTCAGGGAGGAACAGGGACTTCCAGGCCCCAGCCCAGCTGACGGCACACGCTCCGACAGTGCGCTTCCTATAACACCGCCCTGCCCCTAAAGCCCCTGGGGACGGTGCTAATTCAAGCCCTCGGGCACAAAAGGGGCCCTGGCACCACCTCTAAATGGAGAAGCGTCATTTAAAAAGACACGGAGGCCCCTCTGCTCAGAATGAAAGACTGCCCTGCCCGCCTGCACTGCGGCCACCAGCTGCCCAGTCGGAACACCTAAGGCTCTGCAGATGTCCAGAGTGACCACTGGGACAGCGGGCTTTGTGGAGGAAGGAGCCGCAAGAGGTTCCAGGGTGAGAAGGCTGCTCACAGGGCTCTGCACTCCCTGAGGGCAGAGGGGAGGGGGGTCCAGGGTCACTGGGATGCCCTGCCAGCTGTAAGATATCGTGTTGCCCATAACTGAGGCAATAGGTATTTCCTATAAAACGCCGTCACTTCACACTTCCAACTGGATGATAGCATCTCTGCAGCCACTACTTTGTTTGAATCAAAAAGCCCGCCCTAATTAAGTCATCTGAAGCTAGACCTTTGGATCTGGTGGATGAAGTCGAGGCAGAGGCTTCCTGGATGCTGACGATACCTCCAAGACTTTAGACCTTCCCAGTGAGCAAGCCTCAATCGCCTGCAACTCCCCAGAACTATGTCATAACGACAAACGGAAATGGCGACTCCTCGGCGTGCTGGCTTTTCCTTTCAGCAATTCTGAAGCTCTACAATTACAGCCCATCTTAGATCTCACCCTTGACCCCTGCCAGCTGTGCTGAAATTGCAGAGCATCAGTCAAAAGTGGGAAGGGAGGAGGGGGGCATATATGAGAACAGGGGACGGAAATCTCCAAATCTCCCCGAGATGGCGGGGGCAGGAGAAGGATCAAAGCACACTGCCTGTAAAAGACAAAACAGAATACCTGCAACCAATAGGAGCTTTACACATCGGCCTGTCCTGACGGTCGTGCACCACGCAGGAGACACTCAGGCCCAGAGAGGTGGAGGGATCTGCCCAGGTCATGCTGCGAGGGGGGTCCTTTAAGAAGTCTAGAATTTTTACACCACGCCACCAGTGGGCCATGACATCCCCTTCTGGTCAGGAGAAGAACAGTCAATTATGACACTTATAGGATGTCTGAAAAGACGTAAGACTGCCTTCACAGCTCTACAGTTGATTACACTTTCAATACTAAAAAGCTGAAGACGAAAGGGTCTTTTTCAGCGCTTCCTTTCTGTCCTCAAGGCAGGAATACTGTAAACTGGTTCCTCTCAAACTTTCATGGGCTGCAGCTCACCGAGCGGACGGGTGAAAGTGCAGATGCCAACTCAGCAGGTCTGGGGTGGGGCCTGAGAGCCTGCATTTCTCAGGAGCTCCCAGCCCCCGGGTCCCACTTAGAGAAGCCAGGCCCTAAGCCACACTGAGTCTGACGCACCCAGGAAAGGGCGTGTCCAATGCAGACACGGAGAGCAACAACGCTCCTGAAAGAGACAATGGAAACACTGCTGCCTCACTCACCCTCCCGCCACAGCCTCCGCGAGCACCAGAGGCCTCAAAGAACCCTCATCCAGAGCACCAGCAGAGCAGGCAGGAGAGGAGAGAGTGCCACAGAGAACAGCCCCCCACGGACGGGCTTGCATCTGGGTGACGTTCTCCAAACCGTCAGGTTCAACCGGATCTAAGATGACTGGATACCAGGCTTCAATGTGTGCATAAGCTTAGCCTCAGCCTCATGCAAGGTACGGGGTGGAGGGGAAACTGCCCAATCTGGCCGGAAGCCTATTTCTGTAAATACGGTTTCACTGGGGCACATCCACGCCCCTTCATTTATGTATTGTCTAAGGCTGCTTTCACGCCAGGAGAGCACAGTAAAGTGGTGGCAACAGCGACCTAAAGCCCAAAACATTTACAATGTGACCCTTTATAGGAAAGTTTGTTCACCTCTGACCTGGGTATTCAGGGAGATAAACTCCGAAAAGGAACACCTGAAATCCAAGACCCTGGAAACACTTCCAACATTGCAGAAGCAACTAGACCAGTGCAAACTCGGGGACAGGTAAGAGTTGTATTTTAGGGGGCTTCTCCTGATAGGAACACAGCATAATTGAAGCGCTTAGTCAACTTGTGACGGGTCCAATAAGAGGGACAAGAAAAAACTCATTTTAAAAAATCATGGTGCAGTAATTTTAAAAATTCAATATGTACCAATATTTACAACCAATAAAGCATACATGAAATGGGCGGGGGGGAAGAACTGTATTTTAAGGCAAGCCTAGTAAAAGCTAGAAAACAGGGATGCCAGTTAGAAATGAGAGGCCCAGTCCACTGCCCAAGTGCAGTCGTTTTCCTGCTATTAACGCTGACTCTGCATCACAGGGAGACAGAGGATGATCTGTGTTTGAATCCACCAGCCTCCGTAACTGTTTCCACTCCTTATGGAAATCTGGTCCATCATCCTTTCCTTCACGGCCCCCTTACGTGACAGGCCTCCAATGGACAAGCCTGAAGTTGGGCTTCTGAATTAATCTGGTTCCTACCTCATGCCAGCATGAGACGCTGAGGCCCCAGGCTCTTCTTCCATCCTGGTCTCTGACAGCAGAAGAGGGCAAGCCTCCAGGGCTCCTGACAGCAGGTACAGAAGGAGGCTCAAACTGGAGGGGAAGGAGGGGCTGCCGGGCTCACCCCCAGGGAGGCGGCAGGACGGCCGTCTGTCTCCCGGCCCCTGCTCCCCTGGCAGATGGGGCCCGGCACCGTGATGTGCGGATGGGGAGGGAGTGGGCACCCACGTCTGGGTGACATATGTCCATGTGTTAATGGAAGCCAATTAAGGAAGGCGGGTGGTCTCACAAGAGCTTTCAGGGTTTGGAGCCGCGGCGCCCAGAGAATGCACGTGATCCAGGAGGGATCCACTGAACTGGGGGGACAGCGTGGTCCCCGTGCAGCGAGAGAGCACGGACTCTGGTGCTGAAGGGACTGGGGTGAAATTGTGCTCCACCACTACCTGGATGCGGCCTTGCGTACACGGGGACATTATCATCCCTCCCTCCAAAAAATGAGGGTGAGCAGAGCCTTGTCAACAGGTTTTGGGGTTTTTTTTGTTTGTTTCTTTTTTAAGTAGCTTGCCTAATATAGAGCATTCACAGCACATAGTAAGCGCTCAATAAACTATAGCTGCTCCTGCCCCAGAGAAACCAAATCGACTGTCCCTTGTATATTTCACAAACCACCAATAAACCTAAGGAGAACTGCTCTTCCAAACAAGTCATTAAAAAAACTTAATAACAATCTAATCTGCAGGGTAGATACTGTCATTTCGTAGCAGACAAAACTCTCACAAAGGATAAATAATTTACCTAAGGACACAGAACCAATATATAACAGACTGACATCTCATTAACAACGTCTCTCTCTCAAAACTATTAGCAGTTTTAACAACTACCAGCTCAATAATCTTTGCTTCAATTAAAAACCCCACTCTCTTGGGGCTTCCCTGGTGGCGCAGTGGTTGAGAGTCCGCCTGCCGATGCAGGGGACACGGGTTCGTGCCCCGGTCCGGGAAGATCCCACATGCCGCGGAGCGGCTGGGCCCGTGAGCTATGGCCGCTGAGCCTGCGCGTCCGGAGCCTGTGTTCCGCAATGGGAGAGGACTCAGCAGTGAGAGGCCCGCGTAGCACAAAAAAAACAAAACAAAACAAAAACAAACCCACTCTCACCTTACCATTTACATATAAAATGTGTATCCTCCTGCAAAATATTTCTTTTTAGAATTAATCCAAAGAGCCCGTTTCTACAGAGATAATTTTCTTTGTAAAGCCCAAAACACCTCCAGCCCACAATTAAAAGAGATTTTTTTAATACACATTTAGCTTTCTGGCTAAAGGATGTTGATCTGCTCCCCAGGGTGAGGGTCCAGAGGTTAAAAGATATACTAAGTCATACTTCACACCACCATGACCAAGCATCTAAAATAAGCCTTACTCAGTCAAACCAACCACCTTCACAGAGACGTCTACGTCACGTCCCCCTCTCTGTCCAGCTCCATCATCCCTCTGTCCCCACCCTCCCGACACAGCTCTTGTAGAGCCACCAGTGGCACCCACCACAAGCCCCACCCTCACTTCACCCGCCTGGCGGCGTCCGACGGCGTACCCGTCACCCGCCCTTCTGGAAACACGTCCTAGCCTGGTTTCCGGGCACCCCTTCCTTTACTTCTGTCGCCTTGCTTCCCCTGCTGTTTTCATCTTTCCCATCTCCAAATGTTGAAGTGACCCAGGTTTGGGCTTTTCTTCTCCCCTAATTACACTCAGTCCCTGGGTGATTTCCTCCAAGCGCATGATTTTAACTACAGTGGTCACCCCTAAATGTCTGCCTTCAGTTTAGACCTTGCCCTCAACTCCAAACTCATATTTCCAGCCGCCTTCTGTGGGGAAACTAACTGAATCTAACCTTCCTGCGGGATGCTCGGGATGCTGAAGGAGATGGCGCATCACATGTGTGTGGGGGGGGCAAAGGACAGGCGGTGGTGGCAACAAATCATGAAAACAAGAGGTCAGAGGAAACTGATGGCGACTTGCGAAAACCAGGAGGTCAGAGCGAGCTCAGTGCGATGGCAGATGCAAGCTGAATACCGGCCGTTTACTACTGGAGGGAAAATGCATAGAGACGGCAGCTTTCACCCCAGGTAACCAGAGCTGAGCTTTGGAGCCACTCTACGTGCAGAGTATTGTTTCGCTTAATGATAAAAGCAGCTGATTCTATCTTTATGAATTGCTCGTGTTCTTTGGCGTCCTGCTTTCTGTCTTCTCGCCCCAACACTTCATGGCCTCTGCACTTGGACCTCCGATTTAGCATGCCCCCCCAAAAAACTGCCAAAACCCCCTCCCCTCCCCCATGTCTTCTGCATCCCAGTAACAGCATCTCTGGTCTTCTGGTTACTTAGGCCAAAATTCCTGAAGCCATTCTCAAAACTTCCTTTTCTCACTCGCGTCATCCAACCCATCAGCAAATCTTACAAGGTCTCCCTTCAAAATATGGACCAGACCTAACCACTTCCACTTCTCACTTCCCTTGCTGTTCCCAGCCAGGCCCAAGCCATCACCTTCTTGCATCTGGAAAGGCTCCCGACTCATCTCTTCTCTTCCACCTCTGCACCCCACCCCTGTAACCTATCCTCCACTCTCAAACATCTCAGGGAAAAAAATATAGACAGAGAGACAGACAGACAGACGGAGAAGGAGCAAGTGTTGTAAAATGTTTGCGGAATCTGGGTGAAGAGCACACAAGAATTCTTTGCACTGTTTTTGCAGCTTTTCCATAAGTCTGGATTATTTCAAATGGAAGAGTTGTGAAACAACCAAAACCCACTATCTCCCTCTGTGAACCCATCCTGTGTCCCCCCCAGCCAACCTGGGGACAAACTCCCTTAAGCCCATCTATTGTTTCATGAAACACTAACAAGCCCTTGCCTATCTTGTCTTACTGTGCTAGGCAGTATGAATAAAAAAACAACAACAAAAAACTGGATCCAGAGCCCACAGCCTGTCCTTAGACAGTTCTCAACTGAACAGAAAGGAGCGATACATGAGCAGAGAATTTCAAAACAACGTGTTGAGCACTTTACAGGATGTGCAGAGCCATGGAAGCATGCTGACAAGATGTGCAACCTCCTCGATGAGGTGATACCTGAGCTGTCTTGCACCTGACAGCATCCCCGCAACAGCACTTACAAAGACCTAACCGTTGTGCATGTTAGTTCCCTGCACCGATGGTTTCATACGGGTTGGTCCTAGAGCCTAGCAGAGTGCCTACCATGGGAGGACCACACGCACTGCTCAACAAGCAGTGGCTGAGTGAATGACGAGCTCAAGAATAGCTGTCAGTCAGGTGCAGGAATACAGGATGTGCTGATACGCAAATCGCATTTTTCTTGTGGGAAGCAAGGGTGGGTTCACAAGCTCTCTCTCCCTAAGAAGGGCAGAAGTCAAAACATTTCCCACCCTACTAAGCACATTGTGAGTTTCCTGCACAAAATAAAAAATCTCATCATTAACAAATAGCACATGCACCTAACAAGCCCCAGCCTCTGATGACTCCCGCCCATCCCCAGGGCAGGATAAGACCCTGGTAATCGTGAAGGCGCGCCCAGCCGGCCTCCCCCCCGCCCCCCCCCCCCCCGTGGCTTCCAAGAGCTGAGGACAGATGTCAGAGGCACGCTGACTGGTGAGACCAGGGCAGTGGGAGAGAAACAGAAGGAACACTGGGCTTGGGATACGTTTGAACCAGAGATGGCAAATAGGGGCCTGAATGATAGTGGCCACCCAACAGGCTACAGTCGTTTTTAAAAAAGTGTGTGTGTGGGGGGGGCTATGGTCTTTTTTTAAAAAAGTGTGTGTGTGTGTGTGTGTGTGTGTGTGTGTGTAGGAGGGCTCAAGAATTCATCAGGCCTGTTAGCCATAAAAAGAAACAAAATTGAGTAATTTGTAGCGAGGTGGATGGTCCTAGAGACTGTCATACAGAGTGAAGTTAAGTCAGAAAGAGGAAAATAAATACCGTATGCTAACACATATGTATGGAATCTAAAAAAAAAAAAATGGTTCTGAAGAACCTAGGGGCAGGACAGGAATAAAGATGCAGACATAGAGAATGGACTTGAGGACACAGGGAGGGGGAAGGGTAAGCTGGGACGAAGTGAGAGAGTGGCATGGACATATATACACTACCAAATGTAAAACGGATAGCTAGTGGGAAGCAGCTGCATAGCACAGGGAGATCAGCTCGGTGCTTTGTGACCACCTAGAGGGGTGGGATAGGGAGGGTGGGAGGGAGGGAGACACAAGAGGGAAGAGATATGGGGATATATGTATACGTATAACTGATTCACTCTGTTATCCAGCAGCAACTAACACAACAATGTAAAAGCAATTATACTCCAATAAAGATGTTAAAAAAAAAATGAATTCATTAGGCCTGATTGAGAAGCATGACAGTGATTAGTAAACAATATGGCCCAAAGCACCTGGCTGTGTTTCAGTTAATAAACTGAGTTCAAACTCACGTACTTCCCTTAAGTCTGAGCCATAGTGAACACCTGCAGCAGCCCTGCCAGGAGAACATCTAACGTACACATCTGACCAGGAATAAAGCTCTCAATACCAAGTTAACACGGAATAGATCCTGACCTCCTAGAACCTGCAAGAAGGACATGCTTGATGATTATAAGTATCACTGAATCGTGTAACTCTGCACGTGACTATAAGGCAAATTCATAAGTAAGATGTGAGATGGAGCAATCGTCCGTGTCTACCTCGTAGGAGGCGGAAGAAGGGCTCATCTAATGAAGTTGCTGCACCTGTTACACCGGAACTTTCTCTATTCTCATTCCACATCCCTGACTTCCTTCTGACATCAAATGTCGGGTATCACAGACTTTTCCATGGCTTTCCACCCACGATTAAAATACCCGGAGCATTGTGATGAAGAGATCCATTCCCACCACCTTCCTCTCTCATTTTGAGGAATGCTTACTGTGCTACACAAGGACCAGAGGCAGCAGCAATGGCGGGACTGACCTCCGCCGGGTCGGCAGGCGCTGCAGCAGCCCCGTGCCTCACCCCGCGGGCCTGCAGGGCCTCGGAAGACTGCGGCAGCGCCATCCCTCTGATGAGAGCGCAGAGGTGGAGGGGGAAGGTGCGTGGCCAGGAAAGGACCTTCAGTGACTGAGCCATCCAACTCTGCGAGGCAGGGAAGGCGCCACCCTGCAAGCTCCTTTGGATTTTATGGAGGTATGAGCAGGGGGCTGGACTACTTCTATTGCTGTTTTTTAAACACTGACGTAAACTGTGAACACAGACAAAACAGAAGGAGATCTCTTTAATAAACGTATGTCTCTGGTGCACGGCGTCATGCCCGGATAATCGTTTAGAGAATCCAGTTTATGTTGGAAGTTTCACATCTTCGTGTCAACAAAGTCCCAGGGGCTCTGCAGTGGAGTATACCTCACTCACGTCAATAATATACACAATTAACGAGTAAAGAAGACTTTTGTTTGCTAATGTAATTTTTAAAAATCACCCAGATTTGAACTACACTAGAGAAGACAACCTTTGCATAGCTCTGCTTCGGAATTTGGGGTGGTGCAAATAAACTTGCATGCTTTCAAAACGATCAGCAATCTATCTTTACTAACTACTACAGGAGCAATCCTTCTGCACCCAGTAGGCGATGAAAGAGCCCAGCTGGTGAGGGGACGGATAACCACCAGTGCTCCGTGGGCTCAGCCAGTCTCAAATCCCAGTGCAATGCATGGAAGTAACAGCTAGCGATGGCCAAACAGCTAAATACGCACCCCCCCCCGCCATCTGCTCCCCCGTCATCCCAATTTAAAATTAATAAGACCACTGTTAGAGGGCGGGGTCGGAGCCGCATCTGCTGTTCTAGAATCGTGTTGGATGACCAGCCACACAGTAGCTCCTCATCAGGTCCCAGCTGTGCCTCAGACAGAGCCTCAACTCTAGATGGGGGGAATAACAGAAATTGTAACTCTCTGATCTGATTATTTTCCTTTTTCTAAAGTTGCTGTTCCCCCAACTCCTTCTTTGGTCTTATTTGTTTTATAAAACTTATGAGAAAATGAAACACATTGTGAAATGTAAAGGAATTGTGGAAAACCACCACTCACTCTGGATACAAGTTTTGTGAACATTATTTTAAGCTGCTGGGTTTTTTTTTTTTTCTCTCTCTGCATCCTGGGACACCTGAGAACATTTTCTCCCTTGTTATTACATATTCAGAGTCAAGGCGGATGGCTTTAGCAGTAAAGAGGGCGTGTGGTGAGCAGTTAAAAGGTTCTGGGAAAACAGGCATAGGTCCTGGTCCCAACTCGACCTGGGTGACCTTGGGCAAATCACCTTCTTGTGCCTCACGCTTGATTTTCATCTGCACTGGGTTGTTTTTTTGTTTTTTGGGGGTTTTTTTGCGGTACGCGGGCCTCTCACTGCCGTGGCCTCTCCCGTTGCGGAGCACAGGCTCCGGACGCGCAGGCGCAGCGGCCATGGCTCACGGGCCCAGCCGCTCCGAGGCTTGTGGGATCCTCCCGGACCGGGGCACGAACCCGCGTCCCCTGCATCGGCAGGCAGGCTCTCAACCACTGCGCCACCAGGGAAGCCCTGCACTGGGTTTGATAAGCCTGAGATTCTAGGCTCCAGCAGCTCTTCACGTAACACAGACGGCAACATCACGTCCGTACCTGAAAAGCTGGGGCACTCAGCTCGTTTCCCACAGGTCCCCTCTCCGTGCTCATACTCCAGACACACACCTTCCTCCAGGTGAAGTATTTGGGATGAAAAGCCATCCGGCAGCCACCCGCAGAACCCCAACTGCTGACACTGCTCCCCGTTCCCTTTCAGACAGCTTTGTCCAAAAGCATTTTTCATGACGTGGCAGAAGGAAGAAGAACAGGTTTTTTTCAGCCCATTCATTCAAGTGTTGATTAATCTACTGCCAGGCACCGTGACAAAGCCGTGAACACAACAGACAGTGATCTCGGCCTTCAGAGAGGCGGAGACAGACAAACCAAAACACACCCTAGAGAGCGAGAGATGCTCTAGGAAAAAACAGAGCCGGAAAGGGGAGAACGAACGTCTCTACCGCCGGACAAGACACCGAGAGGCTCACAGTGTGAAATGTAAACAGGGTACCAGAGGGAGGACAGGACAGACTGACTGGAACAAAAGCCTTTGCAAACTGACACTCTCCTCCCCTCCATCCTTCCCTCCTCATAATGGAAAAAAAAAAAGTGAATGTGTGCTGAGGCGGTGGCGGGGAACTCATCAAAATTAGGGCAAGGTTTTAAAACAGCTTCAGATTTCAGATGTCTGACAGTCCGACTCACACGTTTCAAGGAAAAATCTCGAAACCATATGGTCGATGGCTGAATGCCTTTTTTTTCTTTTTAAGAGAAACTTTTAAATAGGGGCAAACGTGTTTGTTTATCTCACTGCCTCGTGCCTGTGCGCGTGCAACCCGGGCTAACAGACGGTCCGTGTCCTGCTGCCTTTGCCGGCTTGCGTACACAGGCTTCCGCGTCTTTTCTAATTGTTTATAAACAGCACAAACACCCAAGTATGCAGATCAGGGCAAGCTGTCCCTTCGGCAACTGCTGCTCTGATGACAGCAAACGACAACTGGCCAAATCAGACGGCTGTCAGATGGGTTCCACGAGGCCACCCCTCTTCCCTTGACACGCGAAAAACAGGAGGCAGCAGCTCGCCACACACACAGGCAACACTTTGCTCTCCCGATAAATACTGCTTCCTGCGTTTTCTTGCTCCACCACCTCAGGCAACTTTCAGGTTTGTCGCGTGTCCTGTAACCCTCCCCCGCGGTCCTGCAACACAGACATGCTTCCCTTTTACAGGTTTTACAGGTGAGAGAACAGGGGAGCAGGGAATCCAGAAAGCTGCCCAGATTGCACAGCTGCAGTCTCCTGATGCCTAAAGCGATGCTTCCTCCACCACACGATTTATACGGCATCGAGTTCAAGTTCCTTCCAACACAGCAACAGCCCATAATACGTTTTCCTCTAAAACTTGAAATAATAACAACGTTTACTGTGCACTGACAAGGTGCCAGGCTCTGAGTTTCCTCTCGCTCCAACCCTATTAAATCAGTCCCACATCATCCCCACGTTATAGGTGAGGAAACCAAGGAGGAAAATACGAGGCAACCACGTATTTTCTCCATGGTCACAGGTTATTCAGTATTTTTTTTCAAATTTTCAAAAGTAAATCTTGCTTTAGTTGCAAATGTTATCAAAACTTAAAAGTAGTCGAGACTCAGAGAATTATAAAACAGCACAGTAAACATTCAGACCTACACAAGACAGGGAACTCTCCCCCTTCACTGTAATCTCCAATCCCAATCCCACCCTCGGAAGCAGCTGATGGTAACCGAACGTCACATGTCCCTCCAGCGCGTCCTCCTCGCATTCAGGAACAACTGCACACACGTGGGATGAACACTACATGCTACCCCTGCTGTATCACCCAAGGGGCCTGAGGGGGCTTTAGCTGCGACACTCCCACAACCCACGAGGCACCTCCAGACCACCTCAAATGAGCACAGTAACAGACGGTCCGTGGGGACGGACGCCTGTCCCCCGGAAGGAGGTAAAAGGCCAGGCCACTTTAGCCAGAAGGAGGCGCTGTGGCAGCTGGTCCAGGCCTGCGTCGTACTTTGCCGCCGACCCTAACATCTTCCGGCAGCCACATGTGCCTCCGCAGAACCCAGCCGTAACGGGATCTGTACTCCCCCTGAAGACATCCTCAGCACAACTGACTTTTCACTTCTGCCCTCAACCATCTCCTGAGTTGTTTTCACAATTCTGCGGGATTAGTTCACTTATTCAGGTTCTCCCTTTGTGGGTCTTTTTCATACTTCCTGATAAAGGCGTGGAGCCGTCCTGGTGGAGACACTGACACCGTTACAGCCACAGTGACATGTAGAGGGCCTCCTCCTGTCCAGTCTCTTCCCAAGAGCTGCCACCGCCCTCACTGCCGTCCCCGGGATTTCACTGGCTCTTTCCCACGGCAGATACTAACCGCGATGCACACTTGCTGCCTTCTTTCTTAAGGATGCGCTGAGTCAGTGGGTGACAGATGCCACGCTTCTCATCCTAACCAAAGCCCACTTCTCCAGCACCGGCCGTGGACGTCCAGCTGTGCAGGCATACAGCAGACACAGCAGAGGGAGGGTGTAGGGCCTTCAGCCCAGAATAAGAGGCAGAAAATATCTGGGCAAAAGGTGGAAAATCCCACTACTCTCGATCCAAAAGATCTGAACAGATGAGTTAGAAAAAAGAGCTAACCAACACATGACAAACCACTCAACCTCGCTGACACTCAAAAATGCAAGTTAAAACATACCATCAGTTATTTATCAAATGGACAAATAACTGTTTTAAATGATCATATTTAGTATCAGCGAGGATGCATGGAGAGCGCTGCCCGTGTGCACCGCTCACAGGGGTGTGGACGGAGACCACCATTCTGATGAACAATGTAGCGTGTCCATCAGATCGCACACGTGATCACCTCCTGTCACCTTCTCACTCCAAGAACAATCTGTCCCAGGAAAACAATCACAGATGAACACCAAGTTCTACAAACAAGGATTTTCATTACCTATAATAGCGCTATGAATTGGAAAATTCCAACTCCTAACATCGCATAAACCTTTAAGACACAATTTGAGATAAATTATAAATCATGTTTTGAAAGAATATTCAATGATATGATAAAATGCTCATTGGTATTTGTTGAATAAAAGAGATCTCAAAAAGATACAATACCCATTTTATTAAAAACATCTACATATTTATCAATGCTTAGAAAAGAAAAGGACCTCCCTCTGTCAACCACCCCCAGGGCCGACGGTCGGCCAGGAGGACTCGCGTGAGAGAGTACAGGCATGCTCAGAGCTGCGATTCGTTACAGCGGGAAGGTACAAAGCGAGTCAGCAAACCGACAAGGCACACGGGGCGAGACGCAGAGGAAACCAGGCACAAGCTTCCAGAATCCTCTCCCCGTGGAGTCACACAGTGACAACACAAGTGAAGTACTGTCCCTCAGGGAAGCTCGACAGAGGCCCAGTGCAGAGCTCAGTGGGGGCTGGTCCCACAGGCCCCCTCGCCTGGTGTGTCCAGCTCCAGACGCCCAGACGGAAAGCAGGCGTTGAGGCACGAGCCATACGGTCTGTCCGCACAACAGCTAAGGCCCCGGAGGCGCCCTTACCAGTAGGGAGGTGGGACTGTCCTGAGATCCAAGTGCCCAGAGCCCAGCCGATTACATATGCTTCAAAAATACACACAGGCTTGACATTTTCCAAAATTTAAAAATACACGTAAGCACAGGGAATTAGAGCCATTATCTTCCAATAACTTTTAATGAAGTGTAATCTATAAAAATACTGAATCACTATACTGCACATCTGAAACTAATATAATTGTGTTCATCAACAATACTTCAATTTTTTAAAAAGTACGAAGCACTTTCACACATATTACCTCACTCACTCTTCCAAAAAACCCTTCGAGGAAAGCACGACAGAAAGGGAAGGTCACTCAGTGACCCCAGGTGACTTATCCAAAGTCAGAGATCCGGGCGGGAGAAAACCAGGACACCTTACTTCCTACAGCCTGTGTACACACACCCATTCAGCTCCTCAAAGCTGAAAGAGATGCCAGCTTAGAGGCAAGGGACAGCAATGGGGAAGGATCAGGATGCAGACACGTGTCTTGTTTTTCAGCTCTGACAGCATCCCTCTCCCTTCGGCTGCGGAGGCGGAAACCAGACCCCATTCCCAGAGCCCAAAGCAGTGTGCCTGGTTCTTGGCGGGTCGTCATCTTTCGGGTTGAACAAGCAGGAGATCGTCCCACAAAATTACTGTTAGACTTCTCAAAAAGGAAGTGTGATTTTATAGAAAAAAATCTTCTGCATTTGGGAGAAAGGTCCAGTAAAGCCACAAAAGGATAACAAAGTCATACAACATCGAATTAAGTTCATGTGTCACGAAGTGAAACCCCAGAGCCCTCTGGGCATACAGCTGCTTTTCGGAGCTGAAATTAAATCCCAACCGAAAAGCAGGTCCACTTTTCTAAAAAGATTTCTTTTGCAAAGTCTTTAGTAAAAATTCCTTTAACTGACTTGCCGTTTTCCAAATTTACTACCTTTGCTGGCCTTACACTCAGGCATAGCGAGCACTGATCGCACGCTGACTGCGACCCAGACACCAGGTAGCACTGCGGCAGTGACACAGATGAACGCGACCCGGCCATGGCCCTGAGTAGCTCACACTGGGGAGCGGAAGATTCTACATCACGATTTTAAGGCAGCTCGCTCACTGCCATCACTGGTTTCCACTTTGGCCCTCACTAGCTTGAATCAAAAAGAAAAGAACCTAGCACACACCAAACCCCATTCCTTTAACGAGAGTGATGTTCAGGTCAGTCCAAGCCGGGCATGTGGAGGTGGGCACAGGGTGGGGTCCCCTGTCTACAGCTCTTTCAGAAGGTTCACACAGCCCCACACACAAGGTCAGCCTGCGGCCTTCAGGGATGGCCATGCATCGGGAGGAAGGAGACAGAGGATGGGACATCGAAAGGCTCTGAACTGAACTGAAACCTCCCAGAACCCCTCCCCAGATATAAGGGACCCACAGAAGACCAACCCGAACGTGTGCCGTTATGGGGTGCAGAGCACTGGCGTGACAGCAAGGAAGGAACGGGGTCACCAGAGGTCCGAGATCTACTCCCAGCTCGGCCGCTAACTCAGCCCACGACCTCGATCAAGGCTCTCAACTTCCGCAAGTCACGGTAAAGTCACTGGAAAACAGAGGCATGAACGCGGACCTGCCTTTTTCACAGAACTGCTGAGAGGATAAGATGAGATAATGGATTCAAAAATTCCTAGTGAACTATGAAGCAAAACACAAATGTAAGAAACCATGGTTACCATTAATAACAAGCATGTAAAACCGAGTTAAGAGGAGAGCCTCCCCTCCCTCACCCCCGCCTTCTCCCAACCGAAAGCAACGGAACATGCAGCCGGGGTCTAGGGCTCGGGTGCAAACAGCCCGCGACTGGCACTGTGTCACACCCTCCAAGGTCTCCAAGAGAGAAGCAAGCTGACATACAAGACCACGTGTTATCTCCTCCGCGGGCTTGAAGTCACCCAAACTTAGAGCAGGGCTGAGCAGAGAAGGGGTCTGCCTCCGCTAGACTCAACGGCTGTGTTTGCACATTCCTGCAGCGAAGGTAAAAGAGTGTTCGAACGTCACATGATGATATTCAATTTCCTGTGCTGAATCCAGAGACATCACGCTGGGTGGAATCCCGAAAACACATTCAGGGCGGAGATTCCGTGAGTTCTGCTTCAATGCGTTCAGCACCCGCTAACGCCCGGACCTCAACGCTGCTTCCACTAACGCCGAGGAAAGTTAAGACACTGCGGACCCCTCGCAGCTGAGCTCCAAGCAGACAGCTCGCGGATGCTTCTCCCCGAGCTCGCTGACGGCGACCTTCACCCAAAATTAGGCTGCAGAGTCCCAGGAGCGGAGGTGAACAGTTCCCAAATTGCCCTGTCCTTTCTCCACTCCCGAGGAAGATGGATTGAAAGGATCAGACTCAGAGGCAGAACTCAAAGGTGCTTCGACATCAGATGGCCCAGCCCTCCTGGTGCCCAGGTAACGGAAGCAAATAGTCTGGTTTAGTGACAGAGCCAGAAACAAAAGCTACTCGCCTAGCCTCTGGTCCACAGCTCCTGCAGCAATGCTACCCTGTGTTTTTTTTCCTAGCGAATGAAAGAAAAACGAGACCCAGCCAAAAGCCATGCTATCCATATTAAAGCCATCAGAGTTTATTTAGCACCTACTTGAGGGCAGGTGCTTCCTGTAAAATATACAAGCATGAGTATGTAACAAGTGACTTCCATCGTGTTTGCACTTGTCACCCGTGTTCACAAAGCACAATCCCTACCCTCTGCTCCAAGGGCACACGGTGTGCCCCGTACCATCTTATATCACAGCTGTGCGTCCATCCACCTCACCAGACCGCTTGTTCATGAGGGCAGGGATCAGATATCGTCCTTCTATCCCCAATGCCTGGCCGGTATGACCCTCAATAAATGACTACTGAAGTAAGTTAGCTACTAAAGCATTTTCAACTTGCATTAACAAAACCAATGTCCTAAGTTGGGTGGATGTCAGATTCATACCACACAGCTTAAATCTTCACTTGTGGATTTATCCTGTGTTCAGCTGGATTATCATTCGCTAAATATTTAGTGAGCACCTACTATGTGCGAGACATTGCTAAGCACGGAGGACCTGGCGGTGACAAGAACAACCAGAGTCCTGGTTCAAATAGAACTTCGAGTCTAATGGGGAACGGACAAAAAAAATATCAGCTTGATGAGAGAGAGCTAAGAAGAAAAAGCACAGGTAGCCATGGGAAGCACATAACTTTGCCCAGATGGCACATAAATGACACCACCTCAGCGCTTCCTACAGCATAAGATCATATTCCCTAAGGTTACTAAGGAAGCTGCAATAAAACCATCCCCTCAGTACCAGAACTCACCGCAGACGAGTGTCCAGGAAGAAACCAAAGAAACAAATGGAGCTCCAGGACTGGTCACCCATATGGATTAAAATCAGCTCTCAGACGCAAGGTTCCAGTTGTGAAATCCCTTGGCTACACTCGTTTGAAACAAGGTGCTAAAGAGGCCCGTGTTTAAGTGGTGAGTTAACCCTACCAGTTAAAACTAGAGAAATCCTTGGTTCAAGGGCTAAGGATGAATTATCTTTGACAAATTTATTAACTTTGAATACGTACACTGAAAAACTAAACTATTAAAAAAAACCTAATAAAAAAAGAAAAACTACGATGGGATGACATAATCATGACAACTTTACTGAGCACTTACTATGTGCTAGGTACAGGCGCTACGCTATGCACTTACATACATGTTTGCACTTAAACCTCTGAACCATCCTGTGAGATGATAGTGACACCTGTTTTCCCATTTTATAGAGGAAGAAAGTGAGGTTCAGACAAGTTTAACAACTTTCCCCAAATTGCACGGCTGGTCAGCAAGACCGAGGCAGCCTGACTCCACAGCCCTTCCTTAGAGGTGATATTTATCAGCTGCTGGGCACAGAGCTGGACCAGACAGGAGTGCAACAAATACCTACACAGCACTTCACCCCAGGTCATTCCATGCCAATCAAACCAGACTTGTAGTAGCCCTGCATAACTAACTGTCAAATTGTTATTTCATGAAGAGAAAGTAGAATGCGTAGACATCAGAATAAACTGAGGGACTGGTAAACATATCCACGGCAGATGGTAGCAGGATACGGCGTTTATGTAAGTTCCACATCTATTTGCACAATGTTCTTTAATCACCCCAAAGCACCCAAAACCCTTCTACGCTGATGAAAGCAGAAAACACTTGTGTCACCTAGGACTCTCACTCACCTTGGACAGGGGTTTTCAACCCTCACTGTCTACCACAGTCACCTGGGGCTCTTTTAAAACTTACAGCTGCCCAGGCACCATTCTGTTTCAACAGGTGTGCAGTGAGCGTGCACCCTCCACTTCAGGAGAGGCGGTGCAACCCACCGCCCTGACGCTCGCACACTTCTGCCCAGTTCACCAACACTTATTGAGACTCTAAGCACTAGGGACCCAGGTCAAGTAAGACAAGTCAGGCTCAACCCCCTAAAAAATTGTTTACAGTTCTTTCTGCTTTTAGGATAGAGAAACCAGTGCCAGAGATGTATTCCAGGCCAAACCAAATAAACTCCCAGGTGGAAAAATACTCTTGTATAAGTTTACATACAAAACAACTTCCTTTATCTTCCCCGTCAGTAGCCAGGGATTAACTCTGAGCCATGAGAACACAGCATGAAAGAAAAATTCAGGTCTGGGCCACCTGCCATTCTTAAAGTGCACCCTCCCCGCTAAAAGAGCACAGTACAATTTAGATTTACCGTCTTGTCAAGGATGCAAACAGAAAAGCAGCACAATACAGAAAACAGAGCTGTTGGGAATCAAGGGGCTGGGGACTCTAGTCCTGGCCCCGGGGCCAATTTGCAATGTCACCTTAGGTAAGTCCATCCTCCTCTCTGATCTCAGGGTGGCCAACAGTTAAATGAGAGGGTCAAGTATAAAAGAAGACAGGTGTGACTTCAAGCTCCAGAGCCTAACAGTGATAAAAAGGAGCTTCTGCCACTGACCAGAAAAATGACTCAGGGAAGGACCTTTTCCCATTCTTAAAAAGTCCAAAGGGAAAGCAGAGAACTAAGCACCCATCCTACTTAGTAGCCTGGGACAGCGGGACACACACGCTCTGGTTCTCACCCCAACAGCTGAGGGATTATCATTCATTTGCACATTCATTCATGCATTCATTCATTCATTCCTCCAATATCTGAAGTACCTTCTATGTGCCAAATGCTCCCCACCGCCCCTAATTCAAGCTCATTTCCTGCAAGCCTCCTAAACTCCCACATACATTACTGCATTATCGCATCTAATTGTCAGAGAAGCCCTTTGCTGTTACCGATGAAAATTACTGCAGCCTAAAGTGGTTAAGAAAAGTACTTGAGAGATCCCACTTAGGCGTCTCTTTTCAGTAACCACAGCCAGGTCAGAGCAGCAGAGCATGGACGGTCTTCCCTCCCTTCCCCAGCCCCTTGGCTGACCCAGCATTCCCCAGAAAGCTATCGAGTCCTGGCAGCTCTGTCACGGGCTGTTTTGAGGCCACAGAGCCATAAATGTACGGGGCTATTACAGTCCATCTGCCTCTAACGGATCTTTGACTTTCCATGCTGGTCCCTTCTGTGCGCAGCCGGGTTCAGAAAGCCTTTGGCAAGTTACCATGAAGCGACTTCCCCTCCCCGTTCTCCCCGCCCCGCCCCATCACCGTGGGGTGCAGGCTAACTGGCTAGCGGGCAGTGAGCTCTCTTCTCCACAATCCACTGCTCGTTCCCGTCGTCCCTAAAGCACTGAGCTGATGCCACCAAATATAGGCAGGAAAGAGCCGCCTCTTTTCTAGGCAGAGGGCGGGGGAGGGGCATCCTCTTGGGCATCTCTGACTCTGCAACAAGAGGGACTCTGAGCTGAGCTGGGCCTCCCCTGTCATAGGAGGCACCCACGGGTGTCATCAGGCAGGCACCCACGGGTGTCATCAGGCAGACCTACGACTGTGCTTTAAAGCGTTTCATACAATTATTCCAGAAATGCTGTTGACACCGCTCCGCCCCTCACATGCACGGAACGCTTTACAGGCTGCAAAGGATTTCCGCCCTGCATCTCCTCTGCTCCTCCCAGCGGCCCTGTGTGACTGCAGAGTATGTTTCATCACAGCCCTATTTTAAGAGAATGAAACCAAAACTCACAGAAATCAAGTAACTTTTCCAGCAAAGAGGACAAGAACCAGAACAAAAGGCCTCTTTTTTTTTTAAGTTTTTATTTTACATTGGAGTATAGTCGATTTACAATGTTGTGTTAGTTTCAGGTGTACAGCAAAGTGATTCCGTTACATTGACACATATACATGTATCTATTCTTTTTCAAATTCTTTTCCCAGTTAGGTTGTTACAGAACATTGAGCAGAGTTCCCTGTGCTCTACAGTAGGTCCTTGTTGGTTATCCATTTTCAATACAGCGGCACGATGTGTCAATTCTAGAACCAGTACTGTTGCCAACATCCCACATGGTCCCTCCAGGGATTCTTACATGATCTTAGACATGAGCACGTTTGTCTCCCTAGACTCCTTGGGCTGCCCAAAGATAGGTAATAAAATTTCTAACAAAAAGCATACACTTGTTGAGATGGTTACATAGGCTGAGCTCCTCTGCGTTTCAGGAAGATCATTCTAGTGGCGATGTGGAAACGCAATGCGGCAAGAATTCTCTGATGAGGCAGAGAAGGAATTAAATGTTTATTACAACAAATGCAACACGATGAGGTTCTAGCCCGGGGCCATACCAGTGAGGCTAGATAGAGGAAAAAAATACAGTTGAAAGAAATGTATGGTGAGGTCCAATTAGACCCAGAGGTGAAAGAAGGGGATTAAGAACATGGAGGTTTCTAGTCTGAAAGACGGATGAGTAAGGATGCCATAAACTGAGTAAAAACAAACCAGGCAGGAGAAGCAGGTCTGGAAGAACGATGTGGATAGGTTGCATTTGAGATGCAGGAGCAACTCCAGGTGAGGGACACGTGCGATCATTTTTGATTTCCCAAGTCCAGCACAGACCAGACTGGACACTTAAAATCGTGGAAGGGAAGGAAGCCACGTAAATGAACTCAGTGGCAACCACCATTACGTGGCTAGTCTCCAGATGCTGGAGGCTGGGACAGAAACTAAGCGATCATCAAAATGTCAGGTTCACCGGCACCTTTATCTAGTCAACAGCTATCTGAGTGCCTGGATGACCCCGCAGAACCTGTTACACAACCTGGAGCTCAGAACCGAACAAGAGACACACATGACCAGACAATCCATGAATCACAACAGAAGTAAGCACAGTGAAGGAGCAGCAGAAGCAGTGGCAAAAGTTCATTCTTGTTTTCTGGGGGGTTTTTTTGTTTTTATTCTTGCGGTACGCGGGCCTCTCACTGTTGTGGCCTCTCCCGTTGTGGAGCACAGGCTCCGGACGCGCAGGCTCAGCGGCCATGGCTCACGGGCCCAGCCGCTCCGCGGCACGTGGGATCTTCCCGGACCGGGGCACGAACCCGCGTCCCCTGGATCGGCAGGTGGACTCTCAACCACTGCGCCACCAGAGAAGCCCTGGAGTGATTTTTAAAACATTCACGCGTGTGCTTTTCTGAATTGTTTGATTTCTTTACAATAAGCAAATAAAATCTCAGAAGAGCCTTAATGATTTTCAAAAAGCCAAAAGCTCTTATTTAAATTCCTCTAGAGGAGTTTTCTAGTAAAGAATGAAATCAGTTGAATGTGTAGCAGCCAGCATGCTTTTAATAATTAAACTTTTTATTTTGAAATAATTGTAGATTTACATGCAGTTATAAGAAAGAAATCCCATACACTTTTCTTTTTAATTTTTATTTTATATTGGACTACAGTTGATTTAGAATGCTGCGTTAGTTTCAGGGGTATAGCAAAGTGATTCACTTATACATACACATGGAATCCCACATACTCTTTGCCCAATTTATCCCAGCAGTAACATCTTGCAAAACCGTAGTACGATCTCACACCAGGATGCTGGCATCAGAAGAGTCAAACTACAGACCATTTCCAGCACCACAAGGATTCCTCACGTTGCCCTTTTATAGTCACTCCCACTCCCCAACCACCTCCTCCCCCCCTCTTAACCCCTGGCCCACTAATCTGTTCACCATTTCTACAGTTTTGTCATTTCAAGGATGCTATATATAAATGGATTCCTATACTTATTTAAACTCTGGGAATTGGCTTTCTTTTTCACTCAGTATAATTCTCTGGAGAGTCATCCAGCTTGTTGTGTGTATTAATATGTTCCTTTTTATTGCAGAGTAGTGTTCCATGGAAGTGGATGTGCCACAGCCCTTCAGGGATGAACCCACTCAGCCCCTGAAAACATCTGGGTTGCCTCCAGGTTCTGGGTATTACGAGTAAAGCTGTATGAACATTCACGTTCAGGTTTCTGTGTGAACATCAGTCTTCGCTTCTCTGGATAAATTTGTCCCGGGTTGTAAATACTGAGTCCTATGGTAGTTGCATGTTTAGTTTTTTGTTTGGTTGTCTTTTAACTTTTTATTTTATATTAGAGCATAGTTGATTAACAATGTTGTGTTAGTTTCAGGTGTACAGCAAAGTGATTCAGTTACACATATACATGTATCTATTCTTTTTCAAATTCTTTTCCCATTTAGGTTGTTAACGTAATATCGAGCAGAGTTCCCTGTGCTATACAGTAGGTCCTTGTTGGTTATCCATTTTAAATATAGCAGTGTGTACATGTCAATCCCAAACTCCCTAACTATCCCACATGTTTAGTTTTTTATAAGAAACTGCTAAGCTGTTTCCCAGGGTGGCTGCACCACTTCATGTTCCCTCACCAGCATTTGGTGGTGTCGCTGTTTTTTATTTTAGCCGTTCCTGGAGGTGGGTCGTGATACCTCACTGTGGTCTTAATTTGCACTTCCCTGATGGCTAATGACGTTGAAAATATTTTCATGTGCATACTTCTCATCTGTACATCCTCTTTGATGAAATGTCTCCGTGTCTTTTACTCATTTGCTAATTAGATTGTTTATTTTACTGTTGAATTTCGAGTTTTTTTTAATATATATTCTAAATACTAGTCCTTTATCACATGTGGTTTGTAAATATTTTCTCCTGGTCTGTAGCTTGTCTTTACATCCTCTTAACACAGTCTTTTCTTTTCCCTCTGCACAGATAACTGACATGTTTGATTTATTTATTTTTATTAAAGTATAGTTGATTTACAATATTAAATTAGTTTCAGGTGTACAACATAGTGATTCAATGTTTTATAGATCATACTCCATTTAAAGTTATCACAAAATATTGGCTATATTCTCTGTGGTCTACAATATATCCAACTTACCAGTTTTTCCTTTTATGGGCTGTGTTTTCTGTGTCGAGTCCAAGGAAGAATTCTTTGCCTAGCTCTAAATCTCAAAGAGTTTCTATGTTTGTTTCCTCAGAGCTTTATAGTTTTACATTTAAGTCTGTGATCCATTTTGAGTTAATTTTTGTATATAAGGTGTGATGAGGTTTAGGTCAAGGTTTTGTTTTGTTTTGTTTTGTTTTTTTGGTCTGTGAATGTCCAATTGCTCCAGGCAATGAGCTCCATTTTTTTAATGAAATTAAAAATATGCGAGTGTGTCATCCATATTACAGGTAAGTATTGTTTTGTGAAGCTTTAATTCCAACTGTATACTGAACAATGTAAAATGTCTAGTTTGAAAGTTTGAAAAATATAACTCTAAGTATTTTTTCCTAAATATTCTGATTTCTACCTATGATATCAGATCCTGTTGACATGCGGACCACAAGCAAAGCCTGAACAACAGCTAAAAATGTATAAAAATTAAAATGATTAGTATGTGTGTCTATTAATTAGGGTTTTATTTCCCACTAATTGTGGGGGAAAAGGTCATCATTGTAAAGCCCTGTGACTGGATAATAAATATTTATATCCAAAGCAAACCTAAAGTGTTATTTCTCTATCTTACAAAATTCAGGGCTGAAATTTAAACTTTCAAATACTTCATATTTATCGAAGGCAGGGAAGTTTAGTTCAAGGAAATGTCTAGGGTCAATAACAAAGATACAAAAAGGCCCTCTACATCATAGCAATTCCAATCCAAGTTCAGCTCTTTGGCCCCAGGATTTAAGAGCCCATTTTGGAATCAGACCATCTGTCTGACGCAGACAATCTGTGTTTAGTTCTACTTTGCCACTTTCTAGCTGTGTGACTTTGGGAGGGCCTCTCAACCACTCTGAGCTAAACACCCACCTCAGTAACTGGGGGTAAACACCACCTATCCCAGCTGATTGAGTGTCAGGATTGAAAGCCACTTCTCAATGCCTGGTACAAGGTCAGCCTCTCAGTTAAGAGTAGCATGCTTCCCTGGTGGCGCAGTGGTTGAGAATCCGCCTGCTAATGCAGGGGACATGGGTTCAAGCCCTGGTCTGGGAAGATCCCACGTGCCGCGGAGCAACTGGGCCCATGAGCCACAACTACCGAGCCTGCGCGTCTGGAGCCTGTGCTCCGCAACAAGAGGGGCCGCGATAGTGAGAGGCCCGCGCACCGCGATGAAGAGTGGCCCCTGCTTGCCGCAACTAGAGGAAGCCCTCGCACAGAAACAAAGACCCAACGCAGCCAAAATTAATTAATTAATTAATAATTTTTTTTAAAAAAAGAGTAGCTATTATCATCATGGAAGGAAAGTAAAAACTTTTTCACTGTCCCAGGCTCACTCTACATGCAATTAGCAAAGAACAGCAAATGAAGGAAACCAAAATACTTGCTCAATTTTTAATAAGAAATGTTTTTAAAAAAGAAAGAAAGAAAGAAAACAGGGAGAAGGAAGAGGAGGCACAGGAAGGACAGGGGTCTGGCACCTCGCAAGTGCCCGGATGACACTCATTACAGGCCTTGTTGACTTGCACAGTCATCAGAGACCACCAAATGGGGAGGGGTACTTCCTCTATCCAGAGCACCATCTCCCAAGGTGCTCAGAAGTTGGGAACACCTTGAAACGGGCAGCAGGCTTTGGACAGGAGAGCCACAACTTCCTTACAGAAATCACGGCACAAAAAGGGACCCATGTAGGAGGTGCCAACTGCTATAAATACTCGATGGCAGAAGCTGATGTCATGGCTTCTGTACGGGAGACACCCAAATCAGACCTGCCAAAATAGCAGGGAAAGCACAGAGCAGAAACCCACGCCATCGTGTGCAAGTCTGACGCCGCTGCTACAGAAACATTTATAACCAATGACCCCGCTGCCCTGAGTGCTACTTCTTTCCACATTTCCCAGAGCTCTGTGATTGCGCTCGCAGAACATGTGTATCAACCAGCAAAATGCCAGGCCCTGCTCTAACCCTGCAGCCTCGCAGCAAAACCCAAAGACAAGTGAAAACTTTTCTTCCGAGTGGGAAAGAAAGAGCAGGAAAGTCTGATCCATCACAACAGCATCAAATCCACTTACGAGGAGACACCCACATAGCTGCTTGCAGGTACATCACGCTAGTCCCTGGGTGACTCCCCTTCCATAGGAGCTGGGGGGTGACAGCAGGCCAGCTACAGGGGCACCAGCACTAACCTTGGAGGCCATGACTCAGGCAGTTTTAAATCAATGGTCACTCAGTCTCAGGTGAGCCATAATTGAAATCAAAATCAGGTCTCTCTGGAAGCATCTGTACAAGAACTGGGCCTTGGGCCAGACTGGCGCAAACGTGGATGTCGCAAGCACTGTCCAGAGACCCCCTCCCCGTGCCCTCTGCTCCCCACAGGGCCCCTCCCTCCTTGCACAAGTGGGGCCCCGTGCCTGTGGACATCTGCCCGTTACCCCATCCCAAATGTGCTTTCAAGAAAAGCTTCCAGGACAGCACCCAACACACAGGGTGCGCTCAATAAATACTTTCTGAAATGAGCAAATGTAAATTACTTCAATTTAACAAGACTTTTTAAAAATGTGTTGTCTCTCTTGGAAATAATGCCACGAGCTTGAGCAAGCAGCTTAGCTGCTCTCGACTACAGTTTTATCATGTGAAATGTTTCATAATAACAGCGTTCATCCATAGGGTTGTTGGGGAAAATCCTAAGACCTAACTCGTGTGGCAAGCTTAGCAAACAGGACCTGGCACACGGCGAATGCCCAGTAAGTGCCGGCTGTCATGAGCTATTAGGACCTGGCTCTCCAAGGGCAAAAGGAGTAAATCATATCCAAGTGTACGTCATAAACGGCTGTCCCTGTGGACTGCTGCGGCAGAGCCGTGGGACAGCATGTAGCAAATACTGTTTTGTTTTGTAAAAATATCCCCAAAATGTACATATATATTTGCATGCATACTGGAAAAGAGCTGAAAGGAAATACAGCAGTTGTTAAATAGTGGTCACCCTGGGACTTCCCTGGTGGCATCGTGGTTAGGAATCCACCTGCCAGTGCAGGGGACATGGGTTCGATCCCTGGTCCAGGAAGATCCCACATGCCGCGGAGCAACTAGGCCCGTGTGTCTCAACTACAGAGCCTGCGCTCTAGAGCCCACGAGCCACAACTACTGAGCCCGTGCACCACAACTACTGAAGCCCGCGCGCTCTAGGGCCCACATGCTGCAACTACTGAGCTCGCGTGCTGCATCTACTGAAGCCCACACGCCTAGAGCCCGTGCTCAGCAACAAGAGAAGCCATCGTAATGAGAGGCCCGCACACCAAGAGGAGCAGCCCCCACTCACCGCAACTAGAGAAAGCCCGCGTTCAGCAATGGAGACCCAACATGGCCAAAAGAAAAAAAGAAGAAAAATAGGGGTCACCCCAAAGACAGCAAGAAAAGAAAGATTTACCTTTGCTCTTCATCTTATGTACTATTTCAATTATCTTCAGTGAGCATCTATTCCTTCTATAAAGTTTTTCCAAAAAATTCACTGCAAATTTTCTGGAGAAACAAGGGGGTGCATCAGGAAGGTGGAAACACAGGACAAAACTGAATGAACCTAAGTGTCGAGTCCGGACTGGGCAAGCCGCTGTAAACCACAGCACATCTTTCTGCAAACTCAGGACACCGTCCTCCACCTTCCCGCTGGTGAGATAATCCAGGACACGGACACTGAGATTTTTCTCAGCAACCTCATGCCTTTTTGCAGGTGTCTTCCTCAGGTCACATCAAGCACCCTGAGGGATTTGGAACCGCCCTTCCAAATGCCTTCGGTCTGTACCCCTGCCCAGCGCTGTCAGCTTCCATCCTGTGTCTGAAACTAGATTGCAACCCTAGTGGTTACAAATGCGCCTGACGTTTCCTTGTTGTTTCCACTGTACTTGGCACGGTGCAGAGAACAGGTCAGCGGCTGACCACGCTGGAAGGCACCTTAGGAAACACACCATCTGCCATTCTACTTACAGAGACACAGACCAGGGAATGGACCTGGCTTTTTTTGGTAACTCAACTAGTTACCTGCTTGAAGCAGGGCAAAGCCAGGTCTCGGGACTCCCAGGTTGATAAGCAGCCCCATGAGAACTGCTGTTTCTCCTGCCTTGAACACATGCACCACTACAGAAGATGAGGATGACTTCTCGCGAAACTGCTCGGCCCACAGCCCTGAACTCACACTGGTACAAAAACAGTAAAGTCCAATGAGATAGAACGATGACCCATCACAGAGAATGTGGCCAAGATGGGGAAGGGAATTCACACAGGTTATCACGAGCTCAATAACCAAAACAAAAACCAAACAAAGAAGCCCCACCTGAGTAGGAAAGATACAAAACAGATCCATGACACTAGTACCATCATTGTTAAAATACAGAGGCATCAGATAAGCGCGTGTACACTTTAAGGGTGAATGCAAAACTTCCCCATTTTTGGAATAAGAGGGCTACCTGGAATTCTTAAGAAAAGCTATTTACACAGCGTTATTGGATTCCTACATCATAAATAAATAAATATAGGTTTATAGTCATATACACACACAATCAATTCATATATGAATTACATTATTCAGTTCATATATGTGGGAAGTTTGACAATATCAAAATAACCATGCACAATCTTTTTGGACCAAATTTATAATTTGGCGTTCAATGCTCCATATTTGGGGTCACCCTTCTCTGGATGACAGCAAAACCCAGGGGCTTTAGAAGCAGATTTTACGCTATCACTATAATGGATAAAGGAAAGAAGGAAAGATAATTTAATTATCAAGGGAGTGAACTTCATTGCTAAGCTATATTTGTGTCTCAAGACAATCTTCTAACTCATATGGAAAATATAGTTCACTGAACACAGAAGACCTTCCCAAATTAAAAGGGTTACTAACAAAGTTCTCTTTCTCTTACCAAGAAAATTGCAATCCTTAAAAGCCAAGTGGCCTGGACTTCTCCCTTAGAATATATCTTTATAGCAGAAGGTTTGCAACATCAAAAGACAATTTAGATATGTTTTGAGAGTAAAAGGCTGAAAAATCTACATTATTTTATGATCTGCATTGCTTTTTCAGGACTGTCCTAGACTCTCAATAAAAAATTCTCTAAATCAAAAACTCCCCACCCCAAAAAAGGCTTATAATCTAGGAGAAGGACCAAGTAGACAGTAAGTATTATCTTGTCAAAGGCAATATATATTTCATACCAGCTTGCCTCCAAAGAAAACAAAACTTGCAATTAGAAGACCAAGTTCAGGTCTGCGCTTAACCATCTACTGTGGGCTCTGCCTAATCTCTCTTAGCTTCAGTTCTCCAGTCTTTAAAATAGGATGAAGCCCAACAGTTTAGAGTCACTCTGAATGTGAGCGTGAAGAACTTCTTCCTGAAGGCGTGACGTCCAAACAACTCCTAACACATCTAATTTTTCATTTAATATTTTTACCAGCAAGAGAAACATGAAAGACAATATACAATGACAATGGCCAGACCATATAAAAGCAGGGCTCTGACCCTCGGGCCGCAGCCGCCAGCCCCGGGAGCCAGTCTGCTGGGAGTCGGACCTGCAGGAGGGCAGACTGCTGTCTCTAGTGACAAGCCAGGAGGCCAAACAGCCACCGCTGGACAATCGGCCAGGACTCCATCAATACTGACGGCCTCCCTAATCGTCGTCCTGCCTCCGACTCGGGACCAACCCCAGAAGGTCCCGCCTGCCCCCTGACCAGTCACCCGGGATGCCCCCCCTTCTAGACCCTCCCAGCCCCCAGCCCCGTCAGGCACCCTGAGCCCCCTTTTCTCCACTGGGAAGCTCGCCCACGCCTCTGCCTGCCTCTGGGTCTCCGCCAGGCTCAAGTGATTGTGGCCACTCCCTTGCCACAAGCCAGCTCTGAATAAATAGCTTTTGCCTTTTCCATGTGGTTGCTCTTTGTCTATTTCCACAAAGAAAAGTCTTAAACCAGGGGCTTCCCTCCAGATGGTCAGCCCCTAATTTAGAAGCCCAGTGAGGCAGATTCCAAGTCTGGAGAGACTTCCTGTCCACCAGGCCCTCTTTCCACGAAACCTCACTTTCTTGAGCTCTCAGTCACTTCCCCGCCGTCCAGGGAAGAAACCAAGTGTTAAGGAAAGATCAAGGGCTTTGAGGTCAAACCCCTGAGTTCATCAAGAATTTCATTTTTCCACTTATAATTATGTGACCTTGAGCAACTTAACATCTCTAAGCCTCCGTCTTCATCTGCAATAGAAATATTTACCTCTAAGATTGTATCAAATGGGACACTTATGTAAGGCAGCTGACGAGTACTGGGTGCTCAGCAGGTGTGGGCCCCCTCCTCCCAGCCCACCTTCCCCCACAAGGAGAAACACAAGACGCCCCAAGAGAAGACTGGTGACCCCCGCACCTGGGTACCTTTTATTCACATGAGTCGCAGTGGTATCCAGAGTGCTACCAAAAGACAAGGTTTGTTTCCACTGTTCAACTGGGTGTGGGTCACTTCTAACTCACATTATACGATCCATAATAAGGAAGTAATTTTTCTACACAACCCCATAGTTGTATTTTTAGCAGACTTTATTAACTCTAAATCCACTTCAGAACCAAAAACAAAACTTTAATCTGTGACACTGTTATAAGCAGAAAGGGACCTATGAGACAAATTGAACTTTTGTCCAAAGAAAAAAAGAAAGCGGTTCTGGAACACTGGGCTGGCTGTGAGAATGTGAGAACATTACTTATGTTCACAGGGGGCTGGACAAATACCTGCCCTGGCAGGGTCAGAAGCTGGGTTTATTGGCACCTGGTATCGTCTGCTCCAGGAAAAGGACCAGCACACAGGTTGTTCATGCGGTCAAGGTCACCCATCACGGGTAAAGGTCTCCTTCTTCCTCTTCTGTCCAAGGGGTCCAGGTCTTGAGGCTGCTCCAGGGCCTCTTCGTCAGAGCAGTGAGCCCAGCCACCTTGGCCTCTTTCTCTGGCAATATTACCCCTTCTCCCTCCACCTTCCAACCAGCTAGACTAACCTACAGAGTACCTCTGTTCAGTCTTCAGGGGTCCCAGCCAGTGTTTTGAACAATTCCAAGATTTAGGCTCAGGCTTAAAGAGGTAAAGAAACCTCAGGTAGACACACCACCTTGACAAATATCACGTGGACTCTTGCTGGAGGCAAGGTTTGCGAGCATGAGGTCTCCATGGGCAATCTAGAATGATCGCTCAGAGCTCTGGAGCCAGGCTGCCTGGGCTCACACCCCAACTCCAACACTTCCTGGCTGTGTGATGTGGACAAGGCCCCCAACCTCTCTGTGCCTCAGTTTCCTCACTGTAAAACAGTCACAGTAATAGGGCTGTGACTAATAGGGACTTCCCTGGTGGTGCAGTGGTTAAGAATCCACCTGCCAATGCAGGGGACACGGGTTCGAGCCCTGGTCCGGGAAGATCCCACATGCCGCCGAGCAGCTAGGCCCATGCGCCACAACTACTGAGCCTACACTCTAGAGCCCGCGAGCCACAACTACTGAGCCCGCGTGCCACAACTACTGAAGCCTGCGTGCCTAGAGCCCGTGCTCCGCAACAAGAGAAGCCACCGCAATGAGAAGCCCACGCACCACAGAAGAGTAGTCCCCACTCGCTTCAACTAGAGAAAGCCCGTGTGCAGCAACAAAGACCCAATACAGCCAAAAATAAAATAAATAAATAAAAATTAAAAAAATAAAAGGCTGCTCTAAAAATAAAATGAGTTGGCATGGAGAGGGAACTCCATAGACACGTCCTGAATACCGAATAAACGGTAGATATTATTAAATACATATGTATACTCCCATTATATTTATAATGCACAAAAAAACGTGTGGAATATAAGCTTCACTAGTAACAGTGGTTACCCTGGAGGGGTGCAAACTTCAGCATTTTACTCTATGTGTCTATGCCTATATCACCCGAAATATTTAAACAAATGTGTGTGCCTAAATTTGCTCCAAGACAGGTAGCTGGACCACGTGATTTTGACCCCCAAAATCTTCAAACCATAATCAGATTGTTCCAGGAAGGCAAAGTAATCGAAATTCCAGAAATCAAGTCTTGCTCCAGTGTAAATGCGTTGAGGTCATTTAAATGAGCTGGTGCACAACCAATGCAGACGCTCCGAGCCCTTGCTTACTGTCATGATACAAAACGTTTGGGTTCTGTGGACCTCCCTTTACCTACGAAGTCACAGTTCAAGTTACAGACCCAGAACTTGGACTCAGCTCTGCTTTGCAGTCCAAGTTTTCTCACATCATATCGATGCATTTTTCGACCGGCAGCTTTAGCTGAATTGAAATTGCCACCAATCCCACTGACACAATCCCCAGCTCTGCTGTGCACGACTCAGGGAGTCCCGAGATGAAGCAGGCATCTGGCCGCTAGCGAAGAGCCCAACCTTCGCCTATTTACAGTAACAAACCCCTTCGCTCCTCGACAGGCTCTCCCCAAAGTCACCTTCTTCTAAGCTCTTTCACTGGCTCCTACCTCAAGGTGGCCCGGCCAGGAGAACCCCTCATCAGCTTCCTCACGAGGAAAGGCTGTAACTACTATCAACAGGGCCAGTCAGCCTCGTTCCATTCAGTGCTCACCGGACGCCCCCGCCCCCCAACGTCCACCGCTTCCCTCAGAGAGGCAGCCCGGCCATCCTGGCCTTTTCCTCTGGCGACAGGTACTGCACTGACCTCCTATGGAAGCGGCTCATGGAAGGTTAAGGGACCAGCCCAAGATTCCACACTGTTGATGACTAGGTGGCAGAGCCGGAACGCCAGCCCCGGTCCAACAGGGCCTGTGATGCTGGCCACCCTCCCTAAGGCCCAATGGATGCTGACAGATGGCCAGTATTTCAGAGGCCTCAGAAATGCCTCCTGCTGTGGTACGAAGGATGGTCCAGTCTCGGGAAGGAGGCAGGGTGGGAATCAGCAGAAACGCTTCCATTCCGGGAGGTTATCCCATTCGGGGGACACACTAAATATTCTGGGTCTTGTCTTTTCAGGTGAAACGTCTCTCGGCGCCGGTGGCAGCCGTCTTTGTGCAGCTAGGTCTGGCCGGCTCTGAGAGGTTGCATTGTTAACAGCTCTTGGGCACACCAGTCACCCGGTGTCAGTCGCTGGAAAGCCCTAACAAAGAGGCCGTGCCACACGCTAGTCAGATCCCACCTACTACGTTATCTTGAGCGAGTTCCCCCTTGTCTCTTCACCTCATTGTTTTTATCGCCGTGTAACTGACTAACAACATTGTATTAGTTTCAGGCAGACAACAGAATGATCTGACATATGTGTGTACTGTGAAAGAATCACAGTAAGTCCCCTTAGCATCCAGCACTGCACTTAGTAACAATGTGTGTGTGTGTGTGTGTGTGTGTGTGTGTGTGTGTGTGTGTGTGTGAACTCAAGATCTACTCTCTCAGGAACTTTTAAATACACGATACAGTATTGCTAACCCTGGCCACCACGAGACTTCCGTCTCATTTTGGCAACTGCAAATTGAGAACATTACCTACCCCACAAAGTTGCTGAACAGACTAGAAGAGATACAGATGTAAAGCGTCTGGCACGGTGCCTAGGACATAGTAAGCGCTCAGCAAACAGTGCCGGTAGTGACGGGGGTGGTGATACAAACTCCAAAGACTATAAATATTAGCCTTTTGGAACCATTTGGTCTCCCGTATCGTGAAGACAGAGCACGTCTGAGCTTCTCAGAGGGTACTACAGACAATGTCTGTGTCCCCTCAAAATTCCAATAATCTCCAGTGTCTCAGTATTTGGAGGGGGGCCTTTTCGAAATGAATAGGTCATAAGGGTGGAGTCCCCCTGTATGGGATTAGTTCCCTTATAGAAGAGACCCCAGGGCTTCCCTGGTGGTGCAGTGGTTGAGAGTCCGCCTGCCGATGCAGGGGACACGGGTTCATGCCCCGGTCCAGGAAGATCCCACATGCCGCGGGGCGGCTGGACCCGTGAGCCATGGCCACTGAGCCTGCGCGTCCGGAGCCTGTTGCTCTGCAACGGGAGAGGCCACAACAGTGAGAGGCCTGCATACCGCAAAAAAAAAAAAAAAAAGAGACCCCAGTCAGCATCCTTGTCCCTTCCAGCATGCGAGGACATGGCAAGAATATGCTGGCTGTGAACCAGGTCCTCACCAGACACCGAATCTGCCAGCACCTTGATCTCCGACTTCCAGCCTCCAGAACTATGAGAAGCAAATTTCTGTTGTTTGTGAGCCACCCAGGCTACGGCATTCTGCTATGGCAACCTGAACAAACTAAGACAGAGGGTCGCACTTCAAGCACAGGAAAACTCAATCAACCCATCTGGAGAGAAAAATCTCACGTAACTTAGGACCTCCCAACACACAACTCTGTAGTCGTGGGAAGAGGGGATTTAAAAAGAAAGCATCATGCCCCGCATCCTCAAGAGCCATCCTGACTCTCACAGTTAAAGTAACTCGGAAGCACACGCTGTCCATGTTTGGGAAAACCCTGTACAGGTTTCGAAAGTCATTCCAAAAGTATGGCTCCCAAACAGTTTTCAGATATATTCTCCTTTCTCTTCAGACGTCCGCCGCAAACCTCTTCACCAAATACCCGCCTAGGAGGCACCGCGTCCCGCTCCCAACAAGCCATTCCTGTAAACTCCATCTGACAGAAAGGTCCAGACTAGATGACAGTCCCCAAACCTAGCTCCACCTACCATGGCAAAAAATACCCCTCGTTTGGGAATTCCCTGGCAGTCCAGTGGTTAGGATTCCTCGCTTTCACTGCCAAGGGCCCGGGTTCGATCCCTGGTTGGGGAACTAAGATCCCACAAGCCGTGCGTCACGGTCAAAAAAAAAAAAAAAAAAACCCTCATTTCTCACACCACTATCTAACGTCCAGAGCAAGAATCCATCATTTTTACTACTTCTTTTTCCTTTTCTTGATAAACTTATGATGAAAGTACAACCCACAAAAAGGAGCCTCCTCAATGCTACTGCCCCCAGAGACGCTGCACAGACCATGGACACTGGGTCAGGTAAAAGGAAACTGGATTTCCAAACCCTGAATTCACGGGCGGCGGCTCCTCACAGGAAACTAAGCGACGATCTTAAGTACACAAAACAAAAGGCGAAGTCAGCTGCAGCGTGGGCATGGATGGAAAAGAAGTGTTTTCAATGGAGGTGTTTGAGGACATACAAAAGCTATCTTCTAGGGAATTCCCTGGTGGCCCAGTGGTTAGGACTCTGCACTTCCACTGCAGAGGGGCACGGGTTCGATCCCTGGTTGGGAACTGAGATCCCTACATGCCACTCGGCACCGCCAAAAAAAAAAAAAAAAGCTACCTTCTAATACCACCAAGGGCCGAAAATTAGGTCTTTTTTCCATATTAAAGAATAGATAATGGGTGGAACAGAAATTTTTCTTTCAAACTATGGAAGTATCATGAAACTACTCTCAAATCCTTCAGGCTTTATCAGATAATCAAGCTGGAAAGCCATGAAAAGATAAACCTTTCCTCCAGGATACAGGTGTAATAAACCTCTGACCACGTCCTCGGAACAAGGGAAGACGGTATTTTTGAAAAATATTTTCAGGGACTATAAAGGAGCCTTTGAAATTAAAATAATCAGAGCAATACAAAATTCAGAGAAGGGTTTACTGGAGAAGTTGGAGAAATCCCAAAAAGGAAAACAAAAAGACAAAGAAATGGGAAAAGAGAAGACATTTAAGGAGATTTGGGATCAGAACAGAGGACCGGCGGTCTATAGGCGGAAGACGCCCACCCAGTGCCCATCACAGTGAATGAGGCAAGATCCACGTCATGGCGCGGCCACCACGACATCTGCAAACACGAGGAATATCTACGAGAGCCTAAAAACTCACCCAGAGGAAAACACGGGCCACATACAAAGGAATGGCTCTGGACACATCACCTGTCACGATGAAGCTGGAAGTCAACTGAGCAGTGCCTTCCCAAGTCCTCAGGAAGATGATTTCTAACCCAGGATTCTATACTCAGCCAAACTATCAATTAAACGAGAGTAAAATGTTCCAACATTATACGAGATCTCAGAAACAATTATTTCTTGCAAAGCTATGGTGACACGCTCAACCAAAATAGAGAGAAAACTAGAAGGAGGCATCTACCCGGGAAAGAGGTGAGAGGAAT